>NC_052063.2:7642143-7942143 GCF_903992535.2 Arvicola amphibius
CTTCTTCTTCTTCTTCTTCTTCTTCTTCTTCTTCTTCTTCTTCTTCTTCTTCCTCTTCTTTATAAAGAAGCAATTGAATTCTAAGTAAGGACTTGTGCTTTTTTACTCGTCTGCAGTGTTTAATTCAGCCCTGGAAGACAGGCACACACAACATTTTCTCCTCAGCTCTGTTTCACTGTTGAGTGAAGTGTTTTGAATTAATTTTGCTAAATTATTAATAGCTCATGATTGGAAAGCATTCCTGCCTTGGAGTTTTTGTTTGTTCGTGCACTGAGCAGTAATATGGCAGCCCTCATGCGTGTGAATGGGTCTGCTTCTGACGGCCGGGTGAGATGTTGACTCTGCTCATCCACATTGAATTCTCCCAAGGACCAGCTTCAATAATGGAAAAGATAGTTTAGTTTTCATAAAATCGGGACAGCTTCCTGGAAAGGCAATGCTTACAGTTAGAGCATAGGGAGGCCGTTCATTTATTCAACAGAAAGATGGTGAGCACTCTGTGAGACGCAGGGAATATGATGGGGTGTAAAGGAAACACACCAGCCTTGTTTCCACAGAGCCTGTGGCAGAGTACAGCAGAGCATCGCCAGGATATAAGCCAATGGCAACGTGATAGCCTTACAGAGGAGAGGGTGGCTATGTCAGCTGAACTTGCGGCAGGGATGCAGAATGCGCTATTCCTAGTTTAGGCAGAAATGATTGAGCTCAGAGAAGGGGCCGCTATGGATGAAAGAGTCAGCTATAATAGCAACATGCAAGGGTCAAGCAAGACATCGAAGGAGACAGAGAAAGTCTGACGTGTTGGAGGCCAGGGAGCAACGGGGGACCCATTAAGATTCTTATATTAGGGGAAGATGTAAACGGATCAGGTTTTGGCAAGATCGCTGTGGTTTGTTCCCCTCTCCACTCCCTTCTCTCCTCTCTTGCTAATCTCTCCTTTCTCTGCTGCTTTTGGTCACCCTCAGGTCACCCTCAGGTCACCAGCTTCTTCTCCCTCACGTTCCAATCATGACATTCTGTCTCACTGCAGGTCGCCAGTTGACCATGGACTTACGTTACTAAGTCTTTCCCTCTTTTAGGCTGGTGGTATCAGATAGTTGCAAAAGGAGAATGGGTGAAACCACTTTGGGATTTTAGATAAAACACTTGTAATGTTGCAAGATAGAGACAAGGTTTCTATCAGCTAATCTTGAAGGAAATACTTGAAGTCAGGGGACAAGGCCTGGTTCTTTCCTGGGTCCATCATCCTAGCTACGTCAGCTAGGAAGTTAGCATGGCAGACCTAAGTGGCTAGGTTTCTCTTTGTCACTGTGTCAATGTGTATGACATAGATCATTTCTGAAAACCAATTACTTGCCGGAGAGCAAATTGGTTGGACCGTTGGAGAACCAATGAAGGCCCAGGCAAAAGCATGTTGACATTTCCATCCAGCCCTACTCTGAAGAGATGTAGAAGTAGGGGAATAAAGAACATATCACATGTTTCCAAAGTGAGGATATCCATTTTGAAGTGGGCTGGAGTTGGACGGGAGCATTTAGATCATTTCTGTGGAACCCCCTGACTATCCAAAGGATGCTTAATCCCTCTGAAACTTTCGATGCCTTAATATGTTCTGTACATAGTTCTGAACAAACACTGAGAATGAATAAATTGAATTCTAAAGTGAATTCTCCATCTTATTTACAGTTGCTATGCATTCCATTTCAAATGCCACGCTGGCAGAAACAGCTCTAATTTGAGAGAAACACTAGATAGTTCCGCGTAAGATAATGAAATCTGCAGGACTCAAGGCTCCGCCGTCTCCTCATTTGCTCTGCTAACAAAGGCTTTGCTTCTGCTGGGGAGATACTCTCCTTCCCCAGAATGTGTCAAGTCCATTACGGAGCACAAGGGCACAATGGTTTAGATGACACCGGGTCCTTCTGGGAGGTGCTCCTGGTCCCCATCTGCTGGAAAATGATTCGTCAGAATCAAGGTTTGGAATGAGTCTGAGGCTAGATTTGCAAGGAGCAACCTTCACGCAGTTGCATGCTTCTGATTATCCATTCCTTGAATCTCTTTCCTGAGGATCTGGGCTTGGGCTGTGAACCGCACAGTTTTACGTAGAGTCCCTTCAGATGCAGGAAAATATTTCAAGATCCAAAGCATGCGTGTTCATTTATTCATGTTGCTCAGGAGTGCCCTGTATCCTGGGCATGTTTAATGAGTTTTTCTCCTTCTGTCTGTTCTTTCTACACTTAACTGTTTTTAGCTGCTAAGAACTGACCCTGTCCCCCTGAAGATCATTTTTTTTGGGGGGGGGGTTCAAACCCTAAGGACCTGAGAACAGGTGTGTGCCTGGAGGTAGGGTATTTAAAGAGGTAGTTACGGCAGAAGGTCACACAGGTGGGTCCTAATCCAACCCAGCTCATGTTCCATGAGAGACATCAGGGATGCGTATGCTCAGAGAAGAGGGTGTATGGAAGAGAGGGCTAGCCTCAGGAAAAACCATACCTGCTACCATGCTGACCTCAGACTTTTTTTCCTCTCTAGAGCCGTTAGACAATAAATCTCTGTTGCTTAAGCTACCCATCCCGCTGTGGAATTTTGTTTCAGAAGTGTGAGATAAACAGTTGTTTTCCATGCTTCTTCCATTTTGGTAAAGTTGATAAAAGGAGCAGTTGTACCCAAATTACCTCCCAGGCCCTGCATAGGGCACCTCGCCGTTGTTCCCAAAGCCTGTGGTAAAATTTCCAGTGAGACTTGAAAGATGCTCAAATCAAAGGAGACCAGAAAATTCTTTTTCCCCCCTCTTTGAACTTGGCAAATGGCAACAGCGAGAAAAGGTTCTGATTGTCACAAGGTTGAGGAGAGAGGCTGAGATGTAACGCCAAGCCCACGGTGCGCGCCCCCGTCTCTCTGCTGTAGGGCAAAACTGCATTAACTTCTTAAAGTCCAATCATTGGAAATCTATCAGCAGGAACCTCCTAAGGACAGGTGTGTGCTCAGGCAGGCGCTCTCGTAGGAGTTCAAATGAAAGAAATGACAGAAAATTGCGTTTCTTAAGGAGGAAAATAACACTCAGGAACATTAAATGATTTAATTATGCCCAAGAGAGCTTTTTAAGCTAAAAATGCCATAAAAGCGAAGTATGGCAGAATATAAGTTTGAGAAAGCAGCCACAGGAAAAACCTTGAGACCAAAGTACCCAAGTCGGTAATCAGACGCAACGTGACGGACGGCAGTGCGGCCCCTCCATTAGCACCCATTTCTGCTTTTTCTAGGATGAGGCACAGGGAGAATGGAGCTGCAATTTTGCATATTATGGAAGTTTAACAACCTCTAGCCGAAAGACGTGCCTACTGGGTATAACGATTATTTCACCTAATAATTCTCACACACATTAGCATATATTTAAATGTATGTTGTCAGAGCTAATTGATAATTATTCCGGTTTTCTTAAGGTCATCCACACAAAACTATAGAGTCAGCACGTTAGGGAGAAGGTAGCAGATATTTTTATTTCATAATGTGCGTCCACCTGCGTTTTCAGGGGGATTATTCCAGGACTGTCACAGTTGCTTGAATCTGTGGATGCTCAAGTCCCTTCTGCATAGTGACATGATGTTTGTATGTAACCTAGTCATGCCGTCTTACATGCTATAAGAAAACTGGATTTTGTGGTGATGGAGACAGAAGCATGCATTGGTGTAACACATGTTCTACCAGTGAGCTAGCCCCACAACTTTCTCTTATATATTTTAATTCATCTTTATAATATCTAACATGGTATCAGTTTTGTGTAGATAGTTGTTATACTGGGGGAATATGCTTCGGGGAAATAGTGACAAGAAGAAAATTTTATTTGTGTTTAGTACAGACAGGATTGTTTATTTTTTTCCCCCAGAGTTTTTTTTTTTTTTTCTGTCTTCAGTTGGCTAACCCTGTGGTGCAGAACCCATGACTCAGCAGACTGGCTGTATAGTTGAAGGGATACTATTCACACGTATATTCATCGAAGTACCCCACTATACCAGCTCCCCACTCTATATTATGACTTGCTTTGGGAAAAAGACAAAAAAGGTCATGTGACTCTTTACTTTCCAACCCTTTCCTGGCTAAGCAAGTGTGCTGAACAGAATGTGGCTTACATAAATTCCGGAACGGCCTCTCTCATCCACTTTCAACCGCAAACTTGAAACCGAATACGAAATGGCCCGTGCAGAAAAGGATCCGGAGTCCCCGTGACTGAACAGTCCCTGGGATGGTGCGGAGCTTCCCTTGCGATGCCCATTAGTGTGGGCCTTGTCTTTTTGCCATGTGATGAATTAAAATGCATGGCTGGCATGCTGGAACAGTAGCTGGCTTCCGGATACAATCCCCTGGACACTGCCGCTCTTCCAGTTGATCTCGGTGCCCTCCCCGCGTTGGCAAATAGCGGCGCTTTCACCCACTGCTCACACTGCTTCCTGACAGATGGTTCCTTTTTCGCTAGTCAAGATCCAATCTGGTGATTTACTTTAATACGCTCTGGCCTAAAGTATGCCCATGATAGACAGCTAGTACAGCCTCCTGAAGCAACATTTTTGCAAGGAAAAAGTTAAGCAGACGCATGCTACTGAGGCTGTGTTCCATTTTATGCACCCCATAAATCAGAATATTTGTCAACAACAATTAAAATGTAGTTTCCCTGGCAATAAACATTACAGGGAAGAACAAATCAAGTTTCATTTATTCTGTCAGAAACCAAGGGCGAGAGCTCCGTATTATTGTGCAGACAATCTCTGAGGAGTGAGCTAAGCACAATTACATTCTTGATTTTAATTAAAACTCTGGGTACCTTTCAAGTTCCGTTAGGGAGATGTCCCGGGTCTGCTTAGCTGAGGTCTGCACCGGGAAGTTAATTTGACACATAACATATTTTTCATGAGGTAACTGTCGTAGGGAACCGTTGATAGAGGCGGCCTCTCTAGTGCCTGTGGGGCCCACAAAAAGTAATGACTTCTCCTGAAGCAGCAACTTCGCCAGGAAGTGTATCTGCATAACGGTCCCCGAAGCCCTCCCAATAATGTCATTAAGCTGGAAAAATCAAAGGAAAAGGCGCCCGAAAGATGCCGTTAAAAATGTTCTGTTACTCCCTGTACTCAGAACAACAATAGAACCGAGTCTTGGAATCGTTTCAAGTCACAGTAACAGTGAAATTACCCCCAATTCCTAAGAGGTGATGGAGGCAGAGATTAGGAGTTGTGTGTGAGTGCCCATGGCAGGACCTTGCTTTGGTTTTTTTTTTTTTTGTTTTTGTTTTGCTTCAGTCTTTGAGGATCCTGTTTCTCTTCGTCATTTGATTTCTTCTTCCAGGGTTACTTGACCAGGGATTGCCTGACAATCTGCCGAAGTTTGCTAGGATTGGGTTTGCTGTGGTTTTTCTCCCTCTCTCCAGCATCCTGGCCAGATTTGCTTGCTCTGCTCCCCTTACAGGCAATGAATCGTCCTGCTTTCCCATGATGCTCTGGGGCCCTGCAGACCTGCTGCAGAGTGCTGCAACTTATTTCTGCAGCCAGACGAACAGGGCTGCAGTGGGGATGCTGGCTGTGGGAGCTCTGTGCAGTTTGCAAAGTCCCATTCAGGCCGGTGGACAGAGTATTTGGTCTCCGGCTGGTGGTGTTATTCTGGGATGTTCTGGAAACTTAAGAGATAGGGTTTGTTTGAAGGAAGTAGGTGGCTGGAGAAGTATGTGTGTGTGTGTGTGTGTGTGTGTGTGTGTGTGTGTGTGATCTTTAAACTGATTCTTAATTTTATCTTGATAATATTTGCCTCCCCAAGCTTCCCAGATATCCTCCCTTCCTCATTTGAGTCCTTCCTCCCTCCCTCCCTCCCTTCCTTCCTCCCTCCCTCCCTCTTTCCCTCCTTCTCTCCTTCCTTCCCTCTCTCCCTCCTTTCTTTTTTCTTTTGATTGTGAACCTAGCCTCTAACAGCTGAGCCATCCCTTCAGACCTTCCTCTCTCTCTCCTCTCTCTCTCATCTCCTCTCTCTCTCTCTCTCTCTCTCTCTCTTTCTTGTTTTAAAGGGGAGACTACCTTGCGGCAGACATCTGGATCCTCTGGCCTTTATAGTCTTTCCACCCCCACTTCTGTGATGTACCCCAGAGTCTTTCTGTTACTGCTGTGCTCTTCTTCCAGGCTACCACGGATGACCTGCCTCCTCCTCACGACAGCGCAGACTCAGTGGAGCCAAAGACAGCAGACTGGAGTCTCCGCAACCATGAGTCAAAATAAATCCTGATTCCGTTAAATTGTTCACGTCAGGGATTTTGCCACCTAACACAATGCAGGAGGACACTGGACTGGCAAAGGGAAGGGGCACTCACACATTCCTCCTGCCTGGTCCCTTTACAGCCCCCTCTTGCCTGCAGCTAAGTCTGAAAAGGATTCCTTCCTCCCCTGGTGGCCTTCAGAGACAGTCTCCTCCAGCTGATCTGTTAGCCCAAGTGGTAGGGCCGACCCACGGAAGGAAACAAAGGAGGTTTTCGTGGTCTCTCCTGTCAGAGCCTGTCATGGCTGGTTTGACTCTGAAGTCACACTAGATTGAAACCTCCAAGTCATAGCTTGTCATGCCTAGGCAAGTACCAGGCCAGGCAGCAGGACACCACGAAAAAATAAACAACCATGGCTGAAGTCTAGGCGCTCAGTCTTTTGCATGGAGTCCTTATCTCCGCGGCACCGGTAGAGCGCACGTCTATTCCTAGCCTTCTCTTCCACCGAGGCAGAGCAATATTGTGCGAGGTGTCAAGGCCCCCCTCCCTGTCAGTTCAGAGGCAGTGATAGGGAGGCACCTAGCTTTTTTCATCACTCTGTGTCTTGCCATTTGTGTAACAAACTATTCATATGAAATGTGGGGGTGACAGGAACATGCAGATGGGTACAGCTTGTATCCCCCCCAAAACCCCAATTTTCTTAAGGCAGACGATGTTGCTTTCTGTTAACTCCCAAGCCTGACGGCAGCCGCTATACTGATAAGTAGTCTTTTGATATATTTCCAATACTGTGTCCAGTTCTCGACAGGACAGGTGTTAAGACTCCCACCCATCCTCTGAAGGAGCAGATGTTATGAACCCCACTTTTCAGATGAGGAAACAAAAACCAGGTGGCCCCAAGCAGCAGTCGAATGAGAAGCCAGTTTGCTGCTGAGCAGCAACAATAGTGCCCTGCCCAGGTTGTGCCCAGCCGATGCCCTGTGCCAAAGCTGGAGTTGGGAGCAGAGAAATGGCTTAGGTCGCACTGTTACAGTTTAGGGAAGAATTAGGAAATCCTACCCTGGCACTAAGACATGGGCGGGCCTGCTAGAGAAGAGTTGGCTGAGAGGAAGGGGGCGTGTCCTCAGCACCCTCCAGGCACAGGGACCTGGGAACTCAGCATTCACCTGTCTGTTGTGTGAAGATGTTGTAGACTCAGTGCTAGCCCAGGGCTCATTCCATCCCTCACCTCCATTCTAACTCCCAACTTCTTGATTTTACTTTGCTGACAACATCCCAATGACCTTAAGTGACAAGTAGCCTATCTTTGCTGCCTAACTTTTCCAGGTTTCTGCATATCAGTTTATTGTTTCAATAATAACGCCGAGGCTTTTTGAAATTTGGACTTTCTTTCAAAGCATGGGAATCCACAGGAGAGCTTGTGCTTATTCTCTGAGTTGGTACTGAACACAAGGCAGATGAAATTACGAGAGAGAGAGAGAGAGAGAGAGAGAGAGAGAGAGTCAGTCTGGCTAGAACAAATCCCACACAGTGCACACACCATTATCTCTGCCATCTCTGCCATGCCATCTAGGTGTTGAAGGCTTTCCTAGTAACATTTTCTAGGAGAGCTTTCAGCATTAGCAAACGTGGAAGAAAGGTATTAAGAAAGGCAGTGGGTACCCTTGATATTAATGCATGGGAATGTTCTTTAACTTGCCATATGTCTCACATTAACCCAGCTGAGTGGGGAGCAGAAGCTTGCCATGGCCAACAGCAGGAGAGCTAGCTCTTCAGATGGCCACCAGCTAGACTTGAACTCTGCCGTATTCTGCGACTATTGGCACCACTAGAAAGTACTTTGTTCTTCATGGAGGCCCTCTCGTTTCCCTTTGGACTTACTAAACCCAGAGCATAAAATGGCTTGGAAGTTTGAGTGAAATTTCCCATAACTTCTCAAAGGTCCAGCTTTCTGATTTGTGCAGTCTGCCTTCAGTGTTGTGAGAATTATATCTATGATCTTGATAGCTCACTCAAATATTTTTATGTCTGTTTATCTACATCTTATCATCTATCTATACATGTAACATTTATCTATCCTCTACCTATCAGCTACCTGCCTTTACATATCCCTCCACCACCCTTATCACCTACTTCTCATCTGCCATCCACCTGTCAATCATCCATGCAGTTCTATGTGTAACTACTAACTCTCTACTTTTCTGTCTGTTTTGTCCCTTACAACATCCGGTGAGGCAGAAATAATTTTGCTCTCTTTCCTGAGACAGTTAACAGAAGGTCATGTACTAAGGCAGAGCAGTGAATCCCCAGATCATTGGCTTTGCCGCTGACAGGGATTCTCTTGGCCCTGGAGTGTGCTGGGTAAAATGATACCAGATCGACATTTTTAGAATCAGAACTTGGATAATTTCTCCCAAAGACTGGAAACAAAACCAACAAATTCATGAAGAGCATGCAATTAATGGGGTCATCTTAGTGCTTCATGATCCCCAACTCGGGTTGTGTTATTCAATGACAGGAGCCAAAATCTCTGCAGGAGACCTGTCTACTCCCTGACGAGTCTCTGTTGGCAAGAGATACTTCTTACTGGATTGTTTACTAGCCTGTTCCCAGGAGGAGAGAGACCCAGCAGGGCTGTGTATTAGGGCAGAGGGCGATAAACAGAGAAAAGTATTCTGGGGAGACATAGTGTGGCGGATAGCCGTTATGGATGATATCATTGTTCTCAATACAGCACTCGGTTGACTTGAAAAAGTCCCCTGTTTCTTGCTCCATGCAATTCAGGCCTGCCATTTAACCTCTTCAGTGTTACTCTGTGTAGCCATGGGACCTCCTCCATCACAGGAGTACAAATCTCTGGTCTAGAAGGTCACACACAACATCAGCATCACTCAAGAGTCCTCCCCCAGCATCCCTTCCCCCTCCCGCCTTCCCTGGAGCTTCTCTTCCTTCAGATCCCCCAAAGAAACGGAACATACAGTCATTCAAAAAAATGTGTATTGTTGCAAAGGTCAAAGCAGTAAACTTCAATTCAACAGACTCTGAGAAGGATTACAAACCTGATCCCCCTGTCTGGTGAGAAGCTTCATCTTAGGAAGGGGAAAAAAAAAATAAAACAGCATGCCATCAATCCACTCCAGCGAGAGGGAGGGAGGAGTTGTGAACTTAACTCTTCTGGTCCCAGGAGGACTCTGGGAAATCTCCCAAGGACATTTTTCACACAGAAAATGGCAGGGTGGTGTATGAGTGAGTGAGTGTGTGTGTGAGTGCGTGTGTGCATGCACGTGCACGTGTGTGCCTTGGCCCAGTGGTACCACGGCATCTTGCAGTGGCTGGCTAGACAGATTCTTTAAAATGACTTCTTTGTAATATAGAAAGGGGTTCACTTTGGGTAGAATGCCATGTCCATTGCTAAAGAGAGATGAAAACATAGCACCATATAACGTATCTATAAAAGTGGGGAGAACTGAAAATTAAGTAGTATAGACTGAAACTAAAACCGACCATCCTGGCTCTTGGAGGGGGCATGTAGGTGACTCCTGAATTTTCACACTTGTGAACAGAGGAAATAGCAGCGCATGTATACCCGCCTATGCCCATCATCCTTCTAAGCAAAGTGAAATTTATTAGAAAAGGGATCATGCAAAAGCATGACTACTTCAATCAAGGCCTGCAAGTTTGAATTAAAGACCTTGGTGCGAAGCAAATTAGAGTTGTTGATGTCACATTAGGTACACAGCTCATTCAGAATGAGGGTGGGAACAGAAAATGTGTGGATGATGCACGCGGGAGAAGTCTTTGTATCTGCTAACGTTCACCATCTGCAACGAGAAAGAAGATAGAGGATGTGAAGAATGTGTCAAAGTTTTAGCAAAAAGGAGGCTCCAAGCAGACTGATTTTGCATGCTTTGGGCAAACTCTTTCTTCAGGTTCTTTCTGCTCACACTGAGGTCTTTGGACCAGTAGCAGCTGTTGCACAAGGAAGCATGTTAACAATGAACCCCCCCCCCCCCCGTGCTCCGTCTCTGTCCTTCCCCCATCACGACTGTCTACTAGAGAAATTCCCAGGAATCCACAAGGATAACTCCAGCTAAGACCTTAAGCAATAGTGGAGAGGGTGCCTGAACTGGCCTTGCCCTGTAGTTAGATTGATGACTATCTTTTTGGTTTTTCGAGACAGGGTTTCACGATGACTGTATTAAATGTCACCATAGAACCTTCATCCAGCATGTGATGGAAACAGAGGTAGAGATCTGCAGTGGGGCACTGGGCTGAGCTCCCAGAGTTCAGATGAAGAGTGGGAGGAGTGAGAATATGAGCAAAGAGGTCAAGACCATGATGAGGACACCCACTGAAATAGCTTAACTGAGCTAATAATGGGAGCTCACCAATTTCAGCTAGACTGGGAAGGAACAAACATAGGACCTTTGAATGTGGGTGACAGTTGTAAGGCTGGGGCAGACTACAGGGCCACTGGCTGTGGCACCAGGATTTGTCCCTACTGCTTATACTGGCTTTTTGGAACCCATTCTCTTCAGATGGATACCTTGCTCAGCTTAGATAGGGAGGCCTTGGTCCTCCCTCAAAGCAATGTGGATGGGAATGAAGTTGGGGGGACAGTGGAGGGAATGGGGGGAGGGGAAAGAGTGGGAACTGGGATTGGTAGATAAAAAGAAAAAAAGATAGTTTCTTTTCTTTTTTTTTGAAAAAAGAAAATAAAAAAAAAAGAAAACTCCCAGGCCCAGCTCATGGGTATGAGCATGTGTATGATATAAAATCTCCAGGTAACTTGATACACGTTAAAGTTTGAAAAGACTGGCTATAGTGTTGTCTTTGTGATTAGTCATTTTTGTCTTGATTTTTGTCCTATGAAGTATTCACTAAAAACAGAACAATAGAAAACCATCCAGCAGCAGCAGCAGCAGCAACAACAACAACAACAAACCCACCAGAAGAACATTTCAAAAAGAACTAACGCTCACATTATCTGGCAGATAGTTTTCTTTAAAAGAAGGAGGAGAAAGGTTTAGGCTAACTAATGAAGCTTTCGTTTAACCTTCGGCTTAGGATGTGCCCTGTGTGTTAGTAGGCTAAATGTAAATTAAAGTTGCATTGCCAAACGTCAGGGGCCACTTCAAGTAGTAGCGGTGGCACTTGCTGAATGCTGTTAATTGCACAAAAGCATAGTTTGGTATTTGCAACCGGGAGGCTGGCTCACAGGCATGAGAAGAGTCTTTCTGAGTGAGAAGATACATATTGGAGTTTGAACTATTAAACGTACTGTCCACGCTGCTGCCCTTTGTGGGCGACCTAACGGCGGCTCCGACAAAGGGCTTTTGTTGGTGGTGGTGGTTTGTTTTTATTCAAGCTAGCTACTGCCCTCCATTTTAGGAAGCTTTTTCTGCATCCTGAGATTGTGATAAGCACACAGAGGATGCTGTCTGCCTGTGGTGAATGGCTGAAAACAAAATTTTATCTCTCACTCTCCTCTCCAGATAATTAAAGGAAAAAAAAAATCAGCCTAGGACGTTTTGACTTCGTGATAGGAAATCCAATCAAGGAACCGGTATTGCCATCAGTATTGTATGTATGTAAATCTTTGTGGATGCATGGATTGTTTGTCTGAAATTTAGATACTAAAAAGGGTTTAGGAATTGATATTAAAGCTGGCGTCAGGATAAAGGTAAGACGAAAGAAAAGGGTGGGTTAGGATTAGCACAAATAATGAGTAAGGGAAAATGAGGCAGAAGACGAGAAAGCAAAGTGAGGGAAATACTCAAAACAACTTAACAACCCCATTTACTGATCCTCCACTTATTTATTCAAAGTTAATGATTCTTCTTTGAGAATACTGCAATACCTACGAAAACATGGCCCCCATGTTCTTGGATGATGTAGTCACGTGAGTGGTGAAGGGGACTACCTACTGAGAGTGTTTATTGAGTGTGAAGTGTGTATGTGTTATTCTACTTGTGCTTAGTCCTCAGTACAATGCCAGGGAGGTAAGACTAAGACACAGCAAGGTCTCAAGAGACGCTCAGATCATATGGAACTTCAGTTACTTATTTCTTTTCTCTGAATTTACTCTTTGAAATCTCTCCCCCACTTCTATTTATAATTTACTCATCATTTATAGGAATGGAGGGATTATTAGTCAAAGATCTCTTTTTTTTACAGAAAAAGAATACAGATCCAAATATGGTCAATTGGATGGTCTTTGTTTGGAATTTGGTCTTTGCATGCCCTGCGTAGCAGAAAGCACCAATTCATCTCCAGAGATGACAGCCAGGAACTAAATTCTGAGACATTCTTTGGCTTCATCTGGTTACAGCCAAGTCTTTCACCTAGAAATTCCTCCAGATCATGCTGATTAAGGCAATGGAATTAGTTTCTGTGCATTATAATAAAAATACTGGTTTGGGCATTGGCTAGTGCCACAGCAATATTTATTAGTTACTGAAATTAGTACCAGAAGTTGGGGATATGTAGCAAAGAAATGTGTATCATAGTTCCCTCTTGTACTTAAAGATATCACTCAAGACTCCCAGGGGAGACATGAAACAACAGAAAGAACTGAACCCTGTATACAGACACTGTGATACAGTCACAGTCAGTTAAGCAATCAACTAGTGGGTAAGAAATTTAGACCATACAGGTGGTTAACATTCCGGATGGAATGTGAGGTTTCATTGGCCTATTACAACAGTACATCAAACTTTTGAATTGTTTATGGGATTAAAATTTCTTTTGAATTTCATATATTACGTGTTATTTCTGTAATTCCCCATCCTCCTTCCATCTTCTCCTTTGTCCCCACCACTTCCTCTTAAATCCATGACTATCTTTCTTTAATTATTGTTTTATGTACACACACATACACACAAATATATATGTATGTATATATATATATGAATCTACTTAACGTTGCTTGCATGTATATGTTTTCAAGAATGACTACTTGGCTTTGAATAACCAAATTATGGGGCTGATCCCTAGACAAGACTGGTTCTCCATCCCTCAGTGTCATTTATTGCCTACAGCTCTTCATCTAGATGTGATGCCTTGTATGTATATGTAGTACACTAGCCATGTTAGCATGGCAACTGATGTTGTCATTGTTTGGGTGCTGTGTAGGCCACCACATTGTCATGATTTCATGAGCGACACTTTCCCGTTATACATAGAAGACAAAATCTCACAGCAGACTTCCTCCTCTGTCTCTTACAATCTTTCTGCCCCCACTTCCATGATATTGTCTGAGTCTGAGATGTAGGGTTTGTGTTGTAGATGCTGAAACTGGGGTGGAGCGCCCCATGGCCAGTCAGTAGTTCTTTACATTTTGTTTAGTTGTGGATTCCTGTCTGTGCTGTCAAAAAGATCTTCTTAGAGGAGGGGTGAATGTTACACTTATCTGTGGGTAAAAGGTTAAGTATTTAGGATGCATAGAAGTTAACTGGCTTAGGGACATGGTTATGGTCGGTTCTCCTCTAAGTTCCATAGCCTTACTAACCATGAGCAGTTGGCTAAATACAGTATCAGGTCCTAATTCCTTACAGTTGAATAGATCTATAGTCCAATTGGATGGCTGCTGGTTACTTCCGAGGTATACACACCACTAATGAACCTTTGGGGCTATCTTGCTCTACTGAGGATTCTTCGGTTTATAAGCATCATGGCTAGATAGGATTATTCATTTCTTTCCCCCATTGTCAGTTTGCATAGCATCTTTAGGAACTATGAGACCCAATCCTCAGGTAGGAGGATTCTGGGTCAGATATATATGGAATCCTCCAAGTCCTGTGTCCAAACAGTGTAGTGTCTTTAGAAATAGGGTCTGATTGTCAAGTCCTGGGAGGTAACCAAAGAAAATGGTGATAACTTACAGAGTTTTGGGAGTCACTTGCAGTTCCCTGACCAAAACTCAAAAGGTGGTTTCTCATGCCTGGTACTAAAATTTTTGTTGATAGTCTATAATTCTTTGGGGGAGTATTATCATCTCCAATGTAATTCATTTAAGGTATAACTATGTACACACACACACACTTATCACTTATATATACTGTATATAGTGTTACGTTCATAAGAATATGATTCCCTATGGTGTTAAGTATAACTATGTATGTACACACACACACATATATAGTATATAGTGTTTAAATCATAATGTAATACGATTCATGATTCCCTATGATATTATTTATCTCGATCCTTCTCCCTTCCCTATTTAAAACTCCCTCATTCCTCCCTATTTCTCCCTTCATAGCACCCGTGTCTTGCTATTTTTCTCTCTGGAGCTCCTCCCCGTATGGTCCCTTTTTACTTTCATGTTGCTCTAGGTTATACACGTATATCCGATGAGTCAGAGCTAGCACCCACAAATAATGTTTATGGAGTTTTTCAATTACTATTTTTGGGTTATAGTTGTCCATAGGAAACTGAAGTGGTTGACAGGAAAACTTCAGATCAGAGGAGGCTCCAGGGCTATGAAGATTGTCACAGCCCTCAAAGAGGTCACAATCATGACCTCTTTGTGTGTTTTGAGACCTTTCATTTGCCACATTGAGCTCAATAATTACCAAAGTTAAAACCCTATCCTGATCTTACTCTGTCTCATGCTCACAGGTAATTTCAGAGGCCTGACAGAGATGGAATTTAATAGTATTAGTCAAGAAAATAGCCAGGAGACTGGAGAGGGAACCTTGTGGTCAAGAGCATATACTGCTCTTGTAGAGAGACGGAATTCAGTTCCAAGCACCCATACTGGACAGATCACAACTGCCTGCAACTCCAGCTCCAGGAGATCTGATGGACTCTTCTGGAATGCTTGGGCAGGAGCCCTCCCTTGCATGCACACACACCTGTGCATACGCATGCGTGTGCACATGCACACAGATGTATATAATAAAAAGAAATATTAAAACAATAAATCAAATGGAAGAGGCACCGAGAAAGCAGAGCTACGTAGTGAAATATACAAAGAATGGACATGGGGGAGAATTTTTATTTCTGGAATTATTGTGTGAATATTTTGTAGGTAAAAGGATTCTTTTGGAACAAGGCACTGTACCAACTGTGAGGAGCATTGTCAGACAGACGCACGAGATCCTCTCCATCCACAGCCTGTAGCTTCTGGGTGTTGGCTCACCTGCGAGGGCTTAAAAACACAATCAGTTGAAGGGACCGCTCAGCCAGTAAATAACATTTCATACAGAGAGATTTCAGTCGCCCAAGGGCATCTGTCTTGATGGCTCTATTTGTGGATAGTAAAATTATCAATGTTTACCAGGGGTGAAATATTGACAACTCCATTTTGTATATTATTATTTGAAAAAAAATTCTATTTTTTTCATACAAAAAAATCTGACAACCAAACCGAATATAATGACACATATCAGTGTCTCACGCACAATCTCGGTTTCTAGGCAATTTAAATCAGATTTGAGCAGGGGCAACTAGATGCTGATGAGAACGTTACTATTTTTAAACAATGGGGTAGGCTTGATGGCTCGAAAAATGATAGGTCAATAGCACTATTGGCAGGAACCCCGTCCAAAGTTAACATGCTGTGTAATATACAGATCTATAAATACTGCACCATCAAGAAGACACAGGTGTCTGGCTCACCACATCACCTCTTGCTATGCTCTTCTGTCTTTCTCTCGCCAGCTAGGACTAAAGCCCAAATATCTCCAAGATTTCATGTTCTTTATTATGTAGCTGGATGATTTACTTGGGAAACACCAAGCCTGAGACTGAAGGTCTGGCCACTCCCCTGCTTCTCCTTCCACCTAAATTCTCTCGTTGTTGAAGTCATCTGTGAGGGACCAAACTACGTGAGGCTGCTCATCAGACTCAAGTTACTCAATTTAATTAATAGCAAGGTAACTTCTGGGCCCTTAGAAAAATCAACAGCTCCTCTAGGCGGCATTATCTGGGCATACTATAGGCTCGAATCGTCAAGAAAGAAGTATATAGAGACTTCCTGTATTTTGTGGTAGGACAGAGGCTTCATTTTTCTTCAGAAAATAGAGTTGGATTTAGTGGTAGAGATGCCATACCTTCATTCCCTTGAGGGGAAGGCATGGTTCAAGTCTTCTCCAGGCATCTTGTGCCTTAGGAAGCAGGCACTTCGTTCACCAGATTTAGGCTTTGGAGCGGTGAGAGGATGGGACCCTGGGAACGAAAAATTGTCTCCCATAGGATGAACTTAGTTCACAGGGCGTGGGACTGTGAAGGGCTTGGAGGGTGAGCATAACATCAGTCTGATGTTGCGGAAATGACAGCCCAGCACCAGGTCAAGTGTCCTGCTGAGCTCTCTGTGTATCTGGGAAAGGAGATGGGATTGGTTTTTGGAAGGCTATGGCAGTTCCTGTGAGTTAGATATGATCTCAAATTATTGTATGCAACCATGAAAAAAGACATTTTATTTTCACTATTACTTTTTCTGGTGCATTTTTGTTACCAGTGGCATTTAACAGAATTTATATTCCAACCTGCAACTTACACATAGTTTCAAGCAAGTGGAAACTTTTCCTATCTTTATAGCAATCACAGTCTAATCTGTATGCATTCCACAATTTTATTCAAAATAGAGTGTTGCCTAACATATGGTAACCAAACTAAGACAATGCAGCCTGCTTAGAGTTGGGTTCTAGCTTTTTCTTACTGGCGATGAATACAATACCAGAAAGGGAAGGGATTCACTTTTGCTTGGATGGAGGTCTTCATAGACATGACATTCTTACCAATCATGTGCTAGTCACTGGCTGAGTCATTCACTCATCATTCAATGAAATATCTGCTGAACATCTAACGTGTCAGATGTTGCATAGGGTCAACTGCACGGCGATGTAGTATCTTAGGGCATTTAAAAACGTTTAGGAAGGAGACTCCTATAAATAGATGATCACCTTGCTTTGTGGACACTACTTCAGTAGAGTTACATGGTCAGCCTTCCAGAGGGGGAGACGGGTTAGAGAGTCTAACTCTGGATGCAGTGACAGAAGCCACACAGGGGACTGGAGAGATGGCTCAGAGGTCCTATGCACTGACTGCTCTACGAGAGGACCCAAGTTCAGTTCCCAGTGCCCAAATGGAAGTTTACAACTGCCTGCAACCCAAGGTCCAGAGGATTCAATGTCCTCTTTTAGCCTCTGAGAGCATTGCATGCAAATGATACACATCCAGACATGCAGTTGACCCCCCCCCCACACACACACACAAAATAAAAATAAATAAAATGTTAAAAAATAAAACCACACAGAACACATGAAATGTCCCTCGGTTGGAGAATCATTGGTCAGCCGAGAGAGGAAGCCAATGAACATGGAGAGCTATAAACAGAACTTCAGCAGGAGCAAGAATGGAACTTTGAAGCAGGGCTCAACCTAGAAGGGCCTTGCTGTAGGAAAATTTACAGCTTGTAATTACCCGCCTTCTGGGGCGTGGCCTCTTATACTATATGTGGGGAAACGGAACTTGCAACTTGTGTCCATCCCTTTTTCTTCTTCCCCTTGCTCCTTTCCGCTGGTTGCTCGTTTTGGATCACATGATTCAACTGGTCAAGCAGAGGATTCTGATTTGTGAGCTTACCCCTAAATAAATATCTATTTCTCAATTCTGAGCAAGTGTGGGATTTCTTTTAAGCATCCATCCACCACTTCACCTGGCGGGTTCCCCGAGACATCGTGGTGGATTCCCCGCTCCAGGGCCTATGGCACAGGACATGAACAAGCAGCAGAGCTGCTAACTTGGGAAGGAATAAGAAGCATGCTTTTTACAGTTGTAGCAGGTGTAGTGTGCAGAGTAAGCAGGCGAGGAGAGATGGAGTCTTCAAGTCCCCAGATATGCAATACTCTGTAATCACTATCAGTGACAGACATGGTTACAGTTAGTTAATAAAAGTGATGTACATGTGCTGTTGAAGAAAGCCAGTCAAGCTGGAAGGATATAGCTAGTGATTGGAATCAAGATTCCGGGTGTGCACAGGAGACAGACCTGTAAGTGGCAAACATATTTTTGTGCATTACACGAAGTCATAGCAATGCTAGGGAATATTAAGCACCTTAATACCCTTGAAGAATTGGGAGCAAGGGAGATATCTGGGAAGCAGTGTGCTGTGCTTAGAGCCAAACTTTTAAAACTATTATTATTCCCCCAACTGTGGCCAATGTCTGTGGGATGTTTCTATTCAGTAGGATTGCAATCACAGTAAGTAGCACAGATCCCTATAATCCAGGAATTTATGTGTAAGAGTTTGGTCTTCCAGCCCCACATAAACAACTGCAGACAACTAAAGAAAGCCAAGTGTGGCAGAGGCAGTCTTGTCCACGGAGAAGCATGCCCATTGTTTATTCAATACCAATAGGTCACCCCCCCAAAACATGCATGTGAGTAACATTATACAGACCAATCAGGTCAGATTTAGTAATATACATGCATATACATATGCACATATATGCAATAATAATTAATGAAAAAGGGAAGGTTTGGGTGGAGGAAAAGTAAGGTAAAACTTATGTAATTATATTATAATCTCAAAAACAAAAGAAAAAGGAGAAATATCATCACACAGAAAAAAAATATTTTCTGGATCTTGGGGTTGGCGTTGTAGTTACTCCATTTAGGGCTGAACTTACTGTATTGGAAAAAGTTCTGAGTCTGCCTTCACAGCCACACACTGCAAAAAGAAGCTACCCTAGGCTGACCATTTGGTATCAGATAACCAATAGGTATGGTCTTCCCTGGGGAAGATTATTTCTCCCGCCCTCAGAATTTCCTAGTTGCCTATAATTCTTTTGGAGGGAGGATAAAGGAGGAAGAAGTGATGTCATTATAACCTCAAAAACTTGAAGAAATGATAATTGAAAAGAGTCTGGTTTTCCTATTCTTGGGGCAGTGCTGTCACCTTCCCAGGCTCCCCTCATTAGTAGAATGTATGAGGGGGGGGGGTCACACCTCCAGCCCTACACTCTAGGGGGATGAGGAGGAGCAAGAAGGCCGGAAGGAACATGGTCTTCCAGACATCTATCTGTATCTTATTTACTAGAATTGCCACCTAGCCACACCGACAGCCGGGAAGGCTGGGAAATGAGTGTTGTTGTCTCTCCCCTTTCTTTCAACTGATGCATTGGAAGACATGAACAGGTGTTCTTTCATCTTTATGAATCGGACATAATAATATGGAGAATCACATAACGTATACTATAAAGTTTTTTATTTTCTATTCTTCATCAACGGAGGAATTTTCATGCTGACTCATTCTTTTCAGTTTTACCTGACGCCATTGCATCGGTCCAGCTAACTGACACACCGTGCGCAGAGAGCATGATGGGGCCTGGCCTCACAGATAAGTGCGAAATGAAGAAATTAGTGAGCAAACACGTAGAAAACGAACAGAAAAGGGGTCACTGATTAGCAGTGTCTTCCAGCTGGTCATTCTTCCTAACGATGTCAGCATTGCCATCGGAGGTGATTTCAATTTCCGGAACTTCCAGGAATTCATCAGAACCTGTCATGAGCACTTTCCTCTGTTATGTGTGAAATGTGAGAAGCAGCTTCGGAACTCAGATGTCCTCATAATATATCCGAACACACGTGTTTACAGAAGAGAGGCAAGTCCTTCAAACCCCTGGACCAAATGTTCAGCTTGTCCCTATTCCTGCCTTTTGTTTCATTGCCTTGGGAAAATCCCTGCGGTCAATGTCCCACTCAAGGACAACATGCTGAGTTGCACAATAGGCTTAGTCAAGGTATAAAAGACGTATGAGGTTTCCTTAATTCCCTCTCTATATTCACAGCGCAAAGATGTCAATACATGTGTCTGTGCACAGAATATGTGTGCAAGTGTGCCCATGCACATGTAAATGGGTACATATGTATATTTTGCACGCATATCTATGTGCATATACTTGTGTGTTTGTATATGCCTGTGTTTGTATATGTGTGAAAATCTATGTGTCTGTGTGGGTTATACATATGTGTCCATCAGTGCATGAATGCCTGCATATGTGTGTATATGTGTGTGTGTGTGTGTCCCTGCGTGGGAATGTTTGTCCACGGTGTATATAATTGCATGTGTGAATGTACATGTGTACATATCATGTGCATGTTTCCCTAGATATGTTCATGGGTGTGTATATACCATCACATGCATGCATGTGTGCATATACATGTATTCACTTTCTCCGTACACATATGTAATTGTGCACATGTGTGTATTTGTATATGTGTGCGCATGTATGTTTATGTGCATATGCATGTGTATGTTTCTGTGTGCACGCAGGCATATTTATATCATCTATGTGTGTCTGTGCATGTTTCTAAGTGTGTATTTGTGTGGGTGTGTGTCTATGTGCTTGTATATTTGTATGTTGGGGACCTGGAACGTCAAGATCCTGGTCCTTGGGATAAGAACAAGAACATTACTCTAGTATGGTTCTTCTTTATTTCTTTTTACAATTATTTTTATATTTGTGTATTTGAGAGAAGGCCCAGAACTTTTCCCTTCTATCAAAAAAGTAACTGTTTTTTGTTTCCTTCAAAATGAAGAATGTTAGGCATCAAGGATGCTTAATATGCAAAATTTCAGCAGCAGAGAAATGTAGGAGAGCGGATTTTAGATTACACCTAACAGCTCGGCTAAAACAATGCGTGCGTGCCCATTTTCTCATGTCTCTTTGTCCATGTGCACATTGTGCCAAACTTAAATATTTGGTTAAGCGGTGAAAGGTCAGATCACGAAAGCACAAGAACGCTGGCAGCTGCAGAGCAGTTAAGATCTTTCTGAAAGGTCTATGATTTGGTGTGGACTCCAGGCTTACGCCTTCCCTCCCATCGGATGCAGCAATAAACATTCATTTTGCTAAGCAGTGCTCCACCACTATTGACAAATGCTTGAGGGAAACAGTTCAGAGAGAGGAAGGATGGACGCTGGCGCGCGCTTTCTGTGGTTGCAGTCCATGGCTTCTGGCTCCATGGCTTCTACACCCTGCTGAGGCTGAGTCACACCACAGAACACGTGTTGGAGCAGAGCTGTGGACCTGCTGTCGGTGGGAGGCAGAGTGGAGGGAGGGGCTGAGACATGCTCTAGAAAGGCAGATCTGTAGGGATGGGGCCTTCCTCCACCAGATCTCACTGGCTGCAGCTCCGCTACCTTCTCAAAGACCGACTTCACTGTGAATCCGTTAATTAGGCTCCAGCCTTTTTGTACTATTGTCTCAGGGACTCTCACAGACACGTCTAGTGTGCTTTGTTAATTACCTATCTATCTCTCAACACAACCCAACTGGTAACTAAGATGAATCCATTAATTAGTCTCCAGAAAAATAGTCTACTCATATTCAAATATATTTTCCACATAAGAGCACCAATGCATTAAAAGGTTAATATGCCCAAAGTCTCGCAGTTAGGAAACACAAATACACGCTTCATTCTCGCCCCACCTTTCACTTAAAAATATAATCATGTTTAAAAATGACACCCAAGAGATGGAGTGGGTGCATTTGTATGCTAGGAAAGAGAATTTTAGCTGTGTAAGTATGTCGGTAAAGCAATGACGTAGTTACGGAGAAAGGCGGGAGAATCATGTATCTCCTGGAGTAAGAGTCCCCACTACCATTGCTGCATCATCCCAGAAGAGCAGTGCTTGCAACAGAACATGCTTTCATCCTTGACTTCAAAGGGATAAGTGGAACATGGGCTGGATCAGCTAGAATCAAGCCATTGTCTCGATTCTGCTTCCTCTGGGAGCTCTAGGGTGGAGAAGTTGTCTTGCCTTTTATAGACTCTTGAGGCCGCTGGCATTGCTTAGCTCCTGGCCCCTTCCTTTTTCTTCGGAGTAGGTGATGGATGTCCCATCTTCTCTCCTTTTACATAACTCTGACCTCTTGTTCTGCCTCCTTCTATGTTTAAGGATCTCCGTAATAATACCACACTGCTCTGCAAAGTCTGGAATTAGTTCTCAATTTTAAA
Organism: Arvicola amphibius; assembly: GCF_903992535.2. Taxonomy (NCBI): domain Eukaryota; kingdom Metazoa; phylum Chordata; class Mammalia; order Rodentia; family Cricetidae; genus Arvicola; species Arvicola amphibius. The sequence continues at coordinate 7,664,348 of NC_052063.2, forward strand.
GTCTTCTCGTTTATAATCCCAACCTCATATATAAAGTTCCCAGAATGGGATGTAGATTCCCTGGGGCATTTATTCTGCTTACCATTGTAGACTCTAGTCTCCCTTTCTCCCTCTTTCTTTTTTTTATGATGCCGGGGATCGAACTCAGGGCATTATGCACACTATGCAGATACTTTGCCAACTGAGCCACACCCCATTTTCCTGACAGTTACACACATATGAGGTAACCTCTGGTTCTAGTTTCTGAGGATTCAGCACAGAATTCCCCTGCCCTCATGGAGCTGACCTCTAGAGGTGGAGAAAAGAACTGATAAGTGCATCCCTGACAGAGTACCTTGTAGAAAGTACCTGGAAGCTAAGGGAAGGAGAGAGAGAGAGAGAGAGAGAGAGAGAGAGAGAGAGAGAGAGAGAGAGAGAGAGAGAGAGAGAGAGAGAGAGAGGCAGCAGCCATGGTGTTTAAACGCGGTGGCTTTCTACTCTGAGAAATGTGTTGGGAAATGAAACCTCGTATGAAATGGGAGACCTGGGGCCGAGGTTCTAGGCAGATGATGTAGAACGGTGCAGGCCCCAGAGTGAGAAAGATGTGCATTTTTGAAAAATAGCATCAGGGTCAGCATCTCTCGGGTGGACTGCGCAAGACAGAATTTGACGAGGGATGAGGATAGTCAGGACCCAGACGCCAGAGAATTAATTCTGAGAGATACAAAAAAATGATTGGCCCAATTCGTATCTCAAAAAGATCGCTATGTTTAGTGGACAGTTAAATACTCTGAGAACAGGAGAAAGGAAACCAGAGGAACAGCAGAAAAGGACCTGCTTGAATCTAAACAACAGATCATGAGACCTTGGATTTAAGATAAAACAGATTTAAGATAAAAACTTGCCATTTGGATGTAGGGAAGCACAAAAGACGGGGTCAAGAATGAGCTTTGTTTGGGGCTTGGGCCACTGGATGAGTGTGTCTACGTTCCACAGAGAGAAGGCAGATCCTAGGAAGGAGTTGACCCTTAGACTTCTGGATATGTTGGATCTGTCTATGAGAGAGTCAAGTGGGGTGTTGTGTGTGTTTGAAGCCTGTGGTCTGTCAGAGAATGGACCCTTAGGATAAGGTGAAGGCTCTCAAGATCTTACATTCAAGGAACCAGCACAACACCCGTGGGTGTCCACTGTGTTTCCTATCTGCGGATAGGATATCCTAGTGTCCAACTCAGCCGGGGACCAGAGGATATTTGAGCCCACTGGTGGAGTCTATGCCATTGGAAGTGACTCCCTCCAGCAAGAAACAAAGTAGGGGAGGATTTGGAACACACTGGAAGGGATCTCAGTAGCTTTCGTAAAATATCTGGCCGGGTGCCCATTTGGGCATTGCTCCGCCGAACACCTGCTCTCAGTGTAAACACCTCCTGCAGAAAGATGCCCCTTCCCATCTTCTCATCCACCCACCCAGAACACCTGGACCCGTCACTGAATAGCCTTGGCCCTCGGCCCTCCCTCCTTTGTCCTTCCTTCTCTCACCTCCGCCTCGCTTTAAAGTGGATTTCTTTAATTAGACTTCGAACGAGAGCCCTTTGCTGAATGTCTCCATTTAGGGAGCCAAATAAATAAGCAAAATTGTAGGAGCTAAAACCTCTCCTCTCCCCCACGTCGTGTTGTCGCCGGGCAGGCTTTCTGTTTGAGTTATGTCAGCGCGCATATTGCTTTGATAATCCGTAGGCCAGGTATAGCACCGTCTCTGAGGCTATATTTGGGAGTTAGCGTTCCGTGGAAGGTAATGAGAGACAAATGGATCTTAAAAGTCTGTCATAAAAAGCCTTTTAAAATATGTGAGCTCCAAGTGCCCATCCATAAAGCCAGTTATTTAAGAAGACTGCTTTAGAAGCAGTGTTGTGAGTTCGTGCGGGTCACCCATAATCTATAGATTTTTTTTTTAAATTGTTGTGGTTCTATACACTTGTTAACGGTCTCTCTGCTATAGAAAAACATTTAAGACATTGACAACAAATGCAATAGCCACCCCTCTCCCCACAAGACCTATGAACTCTAAATAAAATGGTTGTCTTTTGAAAGGACCTCAACGAGCCCCAGACTGATAAGAAATAGGTCCTGCTGTTTTCCTTCCAAAAGCAAACCAAATGCACTTCTCAGACTTTTCTGGATGGATATCAAAGACAAAGAACTTGGTTCTGGGACTGACTTTTGTGTGGAGAGGGGCTGCCTTGAAAACCCGTCTGAAGAGGAGGCAGCATTGAGGATCACAGTCGTATAAAGGGCAAACAGATAGTTTCAGGACTGCTTTCGGATATGCGGCCGGACCGAAGGAACAGCTAGGGTGGCATGCAAGAGGGGAACAATGGTCCCTGTGACCACCTCTTTGGCTTCTAGCTCCTGCCATTCGGGGGGGACCCTGGCCTTGGAAGCAGGTGGGACTGCCATTCTGATTCTCTTTTCTAATTACATGAAGTGTGGAGAGAGGATATTGGAAACAGAGACCCAGCTGTGCCCACTGACAGTTCAAACACAATGAGGACAAAGAGCTGCAGACGCAAGAGGGAAGCGGGTTTAATCTCAGGTGTCTGCCCTCTTCTTTCATCATCTGAAAGAGAGCCAGCAGCAATAACGGCAGAGAAATAATAAAATGAACGGATCCTCCCCCCCTTCTCTCGTAGTTACTTCTGCCACCAAACCTTGAATCAGTCAGTTAAGAAAAGAAAACCCACAAGACAAAGAGAGGAAGATGGAGTATAGGCAGCTGACTGACCGTGGAATTTAAGGGGTGTAGGCCAATCAGACTGGAGTAGGACCTCTTCCTCACAGGGCTGTCCGGTCTAAGTCAAGGAGAGATACTTTCTCATAGGGAGAAACTACACTAGAAGAAAGTGCAGTTATTTGCCTCGTGATGAGGTGAGCACTCACTTCTTCCCCTTCCCTCTCCAGCCACTGTCTCTCTCTCTCTTTCACACAATGCTAAAATTAATTCCGTTGTCTGATCAGTATTGCCCACCGAAGTGTCTGAGGAGCTACAGTCTCAGGGCAGTAACGATAATTCAGACTGCTCTCTCCCTGTGTCTTAGACACTGTGTGAATGACAGGACGAAGTTCACACAGCAGCACGGTTCCGTGTTGTTAAGTTACTTCAGTAGCTAAAGTTTTGCTGATGACATCATGCGCTATTTTTAGTGAGACTTCTCCGTAACCATGGAGACTGCTTTGGCTGAAAACTCTCACACTATTTCCTTTGAAATTAGCCATGAAGAAGAAAATCTTTGCAGAAAACTAATAAGGGACAAATGAGTTAGATACAGGAGTAAAAACAAAAGCAACTTAGTGCTCATAAAAAGGTTTATATGCCTGCTGGCAGCTGTACTTTTGTTTGGACAGTTATCTTCTATAGACCTGTATTTACATATAAAACCACTTAAATTTTTACTTTCTTTTTTTTTTCTGACTGGCAACAGCCTGAGAACATGACACAATGTAGTTTATTACCATGGTTCCCCGTGGCATGCCATTCCCAAGGGAAACGAGTCCCCAAGGAAACGGGAAGCTCTGTCTCCTAGCAACAGGCATGTTGGAAAGTTTCGCAGGACCACCTTTCTGGCCTGTGGGGAACTTGCTGGGGTATGAACAGTCTGTGTGATGATGGAGAATTCCCACACTTTGCTGGAGGATACTGAATTGACCCATTTAGATTTTGTCCTAGGAGGCGAGGTGGCTAGTCACATGGTTGTAAGTGGCAGTTATTTAATGCACTTTGGTAGTTTCAACCTTCGGGATGCAGGATGAACAAACACCCTAGTTACGGGAACCCATGAATGCATTCCATTACATATCTAAAGGGACTTTGCCTATGTAGTCGAGATGATACTCACTAAATTAGCGAGTTCTTTCTGGGCTATCCACATGGGTCCAGTGATGACATGGGCTTTTGTATAGAACTTTCTTGGCCAGAGTTTGAGATGTAAGCAAAGGGAAAACAAAGATATTTCAAGCATGAGAGAGATTGAACCCATGCTTGCAGCTATGAGAATAAAGGGAGTCGTTTGTGAACTGTGAGAAGGAACTGAATTAGTCCAATAACATAAAGGAGAATTGAACTAGGCTGGAATTTCCCTCCAATAGTCCTAAAGAAAAAGCGTGGGTTCCACATCACACCTTGACTTTGGCCTTTTGCGACCCTAAGCAGAATCCCCCACCAGGCTTGCTGGACTTCTGACCTTGCACACTGTGAGATGATGAACGAGCTTCGTGAGCTGTGTGTGCGGTGGATGGATTGTTATTACAGAGGTAGAAAAATACACACCCAGCACTGTTATCGTAGACATGTAGTCATTTCGGTTAGCACAAAAAGCACAAAAAGAGGAGAATTTTGGGGAGGCACATCTTTCAAATCTCCTCATCCCATGCCCAAAGCCTAGCAAACATGATACTTTTGACAGGGTCGTGTTTTTAGGGACATATCTAAAAGATGAAGATTTGATAAAAGCTGATAACGTTTGCGATGCTCTGTATGGCAGCACAAAATTGGAAACAGTCTAAATTTTGGGCACTGGGTTTCTAGGTAAAGAAATAACTGAAAATTTGTTTGCTAGGATGTTATCCCTGTTAGATGTGTGCTTTGTTAAAATAAAGCTTGATCTAGAAAAGTATTCATGGCATCTACAATTACAAGGTTGAGGGGAGTTAATTGGAAAATGTACTTATGGATTAGAGAGACTGGAGAATGCTACAGAGTTAGATGTTGCTGCTCTGTGGGCGGGGAGAACACATGTTTTAGAAAACTTTCTATGATGAAAATGACTTTTGTAATTGGGAAGCCCTAGAAAATAAACATCATGAGCAAAATAAAAATAAATAAAAGAACTAGATGCGAAACAGAGCTGCTCCAAGTGGGATAATTTAAGGGTGTGCGTCCAACAGAGTGTTCGTATCAGTGGCTTGGAAATTGGAGTCTAGGATTTGGGCTTCAGATTCCCCTTCTCCTTCCCTCCCTCCTACCCTCTCTCCCTCCCTCCCTCCCTCCCTCCCTCCCTCCCTCCCTCCCTCCCTCCCTCCTTCCCTCTATCTTTCCCTCCGTCCCTTCTTTCTTCCCTCCCTCCTTTCCTCTTCCTGCTCCCCCTCAACAGGATTTTTCTATTAGAAACTATCCTGGAACTCAGTATGTAGTTATTGGCCTCAACGTCAAGATCCTCCTGCTTCAGCCTTCCCAGCAACTAGAATTACGGGCATGTACTACCAAACTTCCTTCTTTTTAAAAATTTATTTTTAATAAAGTTGGTTTAGGAATTGCCTTTGTATGCTCTCTTTTGTATTAGATATTGGATTCATGCAGTTGTAAATGTCAGAAACTCCATCCAAAGCAGACAGACCTCAGATGATGCAAAATTCAGTGACAGACCTTGGTAAGTAAATAAGGAAAGGTTGGATTTCGGTTCTCTAGCAAAGACTCTTTTCCTTCCTTCCTTCCTTCCTTCCTTCCTTCCTTCCTTCCTTCCTTCCTTCCTTCCTTCCTTCCTTCCTTCCTCTCTTTTCTGTCTCTTTCTCTCTCTCCCTTCTCTTCTTTCTTCTCCTCCTCCTCTTTCATCTTTTTGTGTTTGTTTGTTTTTCAAGACATAGTTTCTCTGTGTAGTCCTGGCTGTCCTGGAACTTGCTCTGTAGACCAGGCCAAATCAGGTCTTAGAGATCCACTTGCCTCTGCCTCCCAAATGCTGGGATTAAAGGCGTGCAACACCACTGCCTAGCCAGGGCTCCATATTTCTAAACACCTTATGAATAAGCTTTTTCTCTAGTCCAGCAGAAGGGGTTTTGTTGGAAAAGTCACTGAGGACTCTGGCTAGTCTGGTCATCTGGACCATGGAGAGTGCTCTTAACTGCTGAGCCATCTCTCTAGGGGAGATTGAGGTTCTGTTAGCAAGAGGGAGAAGAGTTTCCAGGAGCAAGAAGAGCTACCCCACCAGGCCTGTGAAGGACCAGGAGCTGTACAGGGACATAACAGCATCCTGGATTCTGATCTTCCAATACAGGCCTTTTTCTTAAAGGATGCCGAGCTTTTCCTCACCTGCAGGCACTATGGGTCACTGTTGGCCAGCCTCCGTATATTTCATCACTTTTGAAACTTAAGGAAAAGTCTTTCCACATCCAAGTAGCACCACGAAATGCTAACAGCATTTCTGATTGCAGCAAGGGCTGACATTTTCACTCCTTCCCAGCCTGCAATGAGTCTCTGGATTTTCCAGTTCAGCGCCTGTCTCGTGGTAAGAAGCCAATAAATATTTGTTGAGTGAATAGCAGTTTCTGATTTCCGAAGTTGGAGTAAATATTTGTCTCCCATCTTTGTTCAGGTCTCAGCCCCACGAGAACTTTAATATTATCCCCAGCATCTTCTTCACCAAGGAAATCGAGGCCCCGCCTGATTCCGTGGAACCCAAGAATTCACAAGTGGCCATTCAAATTGCACTGTCTATTCATGCGTTACAGTAACCAAGGCAACCGTCAATGTGCATTGTCTTCTTTTGCACGTTATTGCACATCTTCTACAAAATGGGAGTGCCGTGTATTTTTCCATATGTCCTCTTACCATGCAATCCTCAGTTGCTCCACGTGATTGGGGAAACTTGAGGGAAGCATTTTAAACTTGCAGTAAGTTCTGAACAGTCTTTTGGAGGTTCGTGCAAGGTTCCTGGAGTAGACTGCTTTAAACCTTGGGGACAGGAGAGGCTGCAGCACCTAGAGATCCTGATCTTTCATTCTAATTTATGCTTCCCTGTGAGTGCACTCATATCGCCGGGCATTTTTTTGCTAAGATGTGAAGCAGGGGCTTTACTATTTAAGAGAAAATGATGCACCAAGGGCTTACCTGTGGTATCCACATTGGCTAACAACCTACATAGTGCAGACAAGCGGCCATGGGTGGCTTCTAGTCTCTCACAAATTCTGTTCCTGATTTTCCGAAAGGATTTTTATACGAAATCATCTTGGACTGGCAGTAATTGTCTTGCACAATTCTCAAAAAAAAAAATGTTCAAAAGAATACCCTGGAGTATATGAAAAGGACCAGAAATCAGAGGCAGTGTATGCCTTTGGATTAATATTTCTTGAATTCTCTTTGGAGTATACTTGATAGATAATTACCAGAACAAATCAATGAGTGACTGGAGGCCTTGCGAGGCAAAGTCTGTCCCTGGATAGAGCAGCAAAACAGGAGAAATTGTCGCTTGGTGAATTTGTTGTTCCCTACCCCACTGCTGTATCCTGTCACCAGTTTCCCTGAGGTTCCATGCTTCTTTCCGTGGTACCCTGGGGCCACGTCTGTACATCCCACTGCACTGTAAGCTAGTGCTACTCAGCCTCCCTGGTAAGATTCAAGGACATTCTGGTCCCTCGGGCACCTTCCTACAATGATGAATTGTTAGAGGTGACCGCTAGCCCATTTCACAAACTTACCCAAGCTGTTGAGCTAATGTTTGGCATCTCATCTGAGGTCAGATAGGACTCTGTGGTGATGGTATGGTAACGTGCTGGAGATTGATCCTCTGGAGGATCTGATTCACTTCAAGACACTACACGAAGTTCATTATATTGACATGTCCTTCTCTTTGTTTAGTCTCTCATAGTTTATGTTTCTGTTCATTATTTCACAGTCAGTGGGCTCTCAAAAATAAGCAGCAATCACCTCAACACCAAGATTTCTTGAGCCTGTTTATACAACGAGGTGTTGCCTTTGGTGTCCCTTGGGCAGCCATGTTCCTGTTCGCTTTCTGGTAAGTTCAGGATCTCATGAACTTGCTTCTCTAGTTTCAAAGCCCACATCATAGCTTCCACAAGAACCACTTGGACTTCTCTCTCTTGCTCTCTCTCCCTAGGTGATCATAAACCCCCACCTCAGCATTTGCTGTCACAATCATCCTGCCATTGCTTTGATTCAATTCCTTGTTACCTTTCCTTTCTCTACCTTCTCCTGAAAAAACTCCATCTCGTACACAGCTTAGTACTTAATCCTGGTTTTCTGACTATGCTTCAAACATATTTGTGTTTCTCTATTTCTATTCAGAGAGCTTGCCTCGTCATTTGCTGTTTCTGAAGGCTTATCCCTCCGCTATCTCTTCCTTGACTCCTCTTTGTCCCCACCACCCCAATAAACAACCACACCACAGACAGTGTGTGTGTGTGTGTGCGTGTACATGTGTGTGTGTGCATGTGTGTGTATCCCCCCCTTACAGCCATCCTTCAAAACACTTCTTGTGTTAACTCCCCACAGCTGCTATAACACATTACTACCAATGGAGAAATAACGCAAGAGAAATGTATTTTCCTGTAGTTCTTCTTTAGGCCCTAAGTCTAGACCACACCCCTTCTGAAGTCTTTGGGAAGAGCTTTCCTTCACATCTCTCAGCTTCGGATGGTTCTTGATGTTCCTTGACTTGTGGCCGTCAATACTCTCTGACTCTATCTTCCCATGGCCTTCATCCTTGTGTGTGTCTTCTTTCTGTTTAAAGTTGCTTGTTCGCTCTAAAACCAAGATGATCTCCCTCTGAAAGCTCTTGATTATATCTGTAAGGACCATAGTTCCTCGTCTTACATTCAAAGGTACCAAAGTTTAAGACGCAGATGTATAGGTAGAGAGCACAGTAGACAACCACTCCCAAGCCTTTGGTGATGCTCATTTCTTCCTTCAGCCTCCTCTCTACCATTTTAACTTGGAGAAATCCAGTCCATCCTTAGAACTTAGCCTGAGTGCCACCTTTTCCACAGGGCTTTGCCAGAGTTCAGAATCACTCTACCAGACTCTCCCACAGATGCTCACAGAACTGCTCCGGGGCGGCGGGGGGGGGGGGGGGGGGGGGGGGGGGGGCGGGGTGTGTTGAGGTGGAAGTACTTAAGCAACCATCTTTCTCCTCTTTAAGACTTTTTTCAAATTGGAAGCCAAATCACCCTGGAATTCCCACCAGAGGCTTCCGTGTGGACACAGTCATATGGTACCTGAGTCACATGGACTATAAAGTTGTATTGGGAGGCACTTCTTGTCCTTGTGTGCAGAGGGGGCTGACTTTATAGGCCGATGGCGCCTGCAATTTCTTTTGCCCCATTCAGCTAGAAGAAAGGTGCCATTTAAACGAGGCGAAATAGTTACACAAACCCCATCAAACTGGAAGCCACAGGTAAAATGTTTTGGAAACATCTGTGCCCAGTATCAAGGTTTTTATTTGTTCAAAATAAAACAGAATGGAACAGTCCTATAATTCACCGGCTGCTAGGCGTGAGTGGAGCCAGTGGCCATTCAGTCTGGTCGTAAACACGAACACGTGATCTGCCTAAAGTCGTGCAGCTGGTCCACGGTAGAGCCAGAAATGGAGAGTCTAGGCCTCCCCATTCAAAATCTAAAAGGTAGCTGCTTCTAGGATTTTCTATTGAGACACAACAGGCCCCCTTTTGTGACTCATTCTGCACCGTAATTAATAGTAACGATGACAAGGTTTGCTCTCTTTCAAGGAATCTTTGGATTTTTTTAAAAATGCCTTTGGCACAGACAGCCTACAGCGGGACATAAGCAATTACAAATAACACTCAGATGTATCCAGTGTATTTTTTTTTAATGCGCGAAACGGCCTGTTTGTTTTCTACCTCATATTTTTATATTATCTTTAATGAGCAAAAGCCAGTGTCTCATGAGCTCACTGGGTCTAAAGGTCGCTAGTACCTCAGGAAGGTGGTGCTCTGACTGCTTGGTCCTCACGTCAAGCTCTCTGTTAACCAGGCTGCAAAACACTTCCCTTAGTGACAAAGGGAACCTCCGGGTCAGAAGCCCTCATCATTTTTTTTCCTTTTTTTGTAATCTTTAGATGTGTTGTTATCAACACAGGGATCGTTAGAACCCATTCTTTCAAAAATCACACGGACTCGTTAGTATCATTTTCAGAATAAAAAGTCAGGACCAAAAGATTTGCGCTTGATTTGTAAAATTACATATTTGGAAATCTTGCCGCTGTACAAAATTAAATCCAATTTAGCCATGCATTTAGCAAATCAAGGCCTTTCATGGGGGAAAGAATGGGACTGGGCTCTCCAAGAGAATCAAGGGTGGGTGGTCACAGTGGTGTGCCACCAGCATTTCCGAAGCCATAGGTAAATGATGTGTATACATAGACTCAATAATATCCCCCAAACGAGGATGGAAGAATGGAATTACTGAGCTTGTGCTACCGCTGACGAGGAATGGAATTGTAGGGAATGTTCAGAACGCTTCTGAGAGCCCTTACCGTCTCGTGGAAGTGACAAGGACATCCATAATGCTGCGAACTGTTGTGACCGAGCTCACACAGTGATCCTGACACACACCACTGGGTTAGTCAGAGTTGCCCTTAAGAGGCTGATGTCATGTCTGCCACTTCGTCCTGAAAACTCATCTGGGAGAGAGATACAGACAGTAAAGTTGTTCCTAAAGGTATCTTGATTTACCGCTGTTTGCGTGAAGAAACCGAGGCGGTGAAAATGAAGAGACGCACCCGAAGACGCACAGGGAAACAGACAGAGGCTCGTAAGCCGCTTCCTAGCTGAATTTCTTAACCTTTACACCTTTGTCAAGATGGATTTACCTACCACCATATATCTGACTAGCTAAAAAGTGAGTGAGACTAAGGGAGCCTGCAACAGTCCCTTAATAAGGTTCTGAAATAGTGTCTGGATGTCAGTCACCGGTTTCCTTTTCTGGCAAGGGGTTGCTGGGCTAGTTAGATGAGGAAAAGGTGCCCACATTTCTAGCTCTTGAAATGACAGGTCCACCTGACAGCCAAGTCTGCAAACACCACTTGAAGAGTTTGGGCAGCCTCTCAAGCCTCTGGCGCCATGTGGACGGGACATACTGAGGGCCAAGCTCTCCGACTGCATGGCCAGGTGCTCTTACATTGTGCAGGTGCAGTGAGAGACAGCAGGGTCTGCCTTCCCGGCTCCACTCGAATCTCTGCTCTTGCTACTGTCTTGTCTTCCTAAATCTCTCCTACTCGCTGTGTGTGCGGCTCCCGTCATGGGGAGCAAGGAGAGAAGCTGAGTGGGCTGGAAGTCCAAATGATTTCCAAATTGGTACCACCTGTGTTTTGTTTCTCCAGATAGTCCCAAGCCTACTGGGTGTTTCTAATTGGGCATCTCAAGACTTCAATCCCAGAATTTATAAAACAAAACAAAACAAAACAAAAAAAAAACAAAACAAAAAAACAACACTTGTCTTCATAAGAAATAAGCTCCTTCACCAAACAGTCTTCTTTGTAATTTAGCAGCGTCGTTCATTGCTGTGGATCCCTTTTTAACCCCCTCTCCTTGTTACCCCTTTCTTCATTTGGTCACTGTTTTGAAAACTAAGTAAGCACAGTAGGACTGACTTTCTTATCCTGACATATGCAGACACCTCCCCTTCCCCCTCTTGGATTCTACTCCTCTTGAATCTACAGACTGAGTTCTGTCCCCTACACAGGGATTCATATTTCTGGACAAAAGAGAATTTAAGAACAGGTCACACTTACGTATTGTTTTCCTTTCTTTCAATAAGAAGAACTATAGTTTTAACCATGCAGTTAAATTCTCAAAATTATTTTCCTTAGTTAAGTAATATGTGGATGTTCTCCTTATAAAAATGACTGTTAAGGTTAAAATCCCTTTTTGCTCTCTCTCCTTGCCCACAGTGAATTCTCACTTTGTAGCCTTATGAATCTTCAGAAGAGCATCAACACACAAGCAGGTATTTATGGATGACGTAATCTATTGCTTTTCTCTTTTAAATCAAAATGTTTACAAAAGCCTCCAATTGCGGATATGCATTCTGCAACATGCATTTTTATTTCTCCCATTTATTCAGCAATTTTTCAGTAGCTAATGGAAGCCAGGCGCCATTCAAAACTACTGAGAGTACACTGAACAACTAACAGAAAACCATCCAAATTCCTGAATTCCGAGGGGTCACATTGGCAATCTGCTCAGACGGTACCAGTAATCTGTCTCGTGCTTACCAGTGACCCCATAGGACTCTAGGGAGAAAGGATGGTGGGATTTATTTGGTTGTTCCTAGATGGATGGGCCTTTAGATCACTTCCAGTGGTTTGCTGTGACAAACAATGCTGCCAAGAGCACCTTGGGTGCACCTGTGTGTCTCTCAAGGATGGATGACAAGAGGCGGAACTGCTGAACCAAGAGCCCTCCAGGGAGGTTTCAGCACGCCCATCAGCGTGTCCAAGAGCACTCGCCCAGCACTGGACTGCCAGTCCTTGATAGCTCCAGACTTTATGCACTGTATTGAGTGAAAAAATGACATTTTGTTGTTATTTAATGTGTCTCATATTTTATAAAATGCCCATCTACACACCAGAGTGGGTGACATGTATAGATTGGGTGATTTTCACCATGAATTTTTGAACTGGTCCAATCTCTGCTGAATTAGGAATTCTTGCATGTTTGCAGCACCCTGAGAGGGAGAGTCTTTTACCCACTCACCCTGTTGCCTCTCTTTGCTTCCCTAGAAAAGACAGATATACAGACAGACCGACAGACAGAAACACATATGAACAGCACCCACCACACAAGCTGAGATCATGAATGTGCTCACTTTCTGGAAGCTATGGAAACAACAGGGAAAGACCAGATGGATGTCCAGGAGATACTGCAGTGAATCCTTCTCTGGATCATGTACTGACAGGGATGGGCCATGGTCCCTGGACTACTCCCTGTACTAATACGGCTTTCATGGTGGCTACCTGCCCCAGGCACATACATTCACTGTCTCCTGTCTCGCTTCTTGGAGTGAACCAAATGCCATAAACGCTGCCACCATTTCAAAGAACCTGGCAGCCTTGGGAATGCTTTGCTGTTGATGTTTGGGATTTAGGGCATGTATTTTCTCACCATTTGAACTTTAAAATATATGTACTTTTGCATTCTTTGACCTCGAGCACCATAACAAATGGGTCATAGGATGACTGGGCGTCACAAGTCTGTCTTTAGGACAGATGTGAGCACCAGGACTCTGATACACGGAGTCCTTCTGTGAGACTGACTGACCTCTCATTTGTATAAGTGTACTGTCTCAAGCTTCAGTGGAGAAAGACATGAAGGGCATTACAGGCAGAAAACTGACAGCAAGGGTTCGCACTGAATAAATGAGTAAAACAGCTTCTTATAACACAGCAGCAACTCAGTATTAGAAATCTTCATAGTGTAAAGAACCAGCGACAAGAGGAAAAGATTAGCTACAGAGAGACAGCTTTGAGTGAGGGCTAAGAAGGGGTGAGAGGATGTTAGCCATGCCACAGAGGCACATGCCTTTGAAGGAGCCGTGACACCTCTGAGGGCCTCACAGCAAATTTTAATGGCCATGGTCCATCATCCAGCTGTCAGTTGTAAGGTCCTTGGACTTCCTATGGCAGCTACTACAGTAGGTCTTGATGTCTGATTTCATCTTTAATCTGTCCCTATTGAGGGATGCAGTGGCTTCTGATAGCCGAGTACCGGCTTGAAAGAGCGATTTATCAACCTAAGCTTTTCCATTAAGTCTATATCCCAGTGCTGGGCAGGCGGAATGCAGAATAGCATTACTGCATTTCAAACTTTCTAGAATGGGGCTCGTAGCAACTTCCACTTTGGGGGTCACAGTGATAACAGAGGAACCTAGAAAAAGGGCTTCCTGCCTGGGCTATAGGGCAGCTCCTCTGGGTCTACTCCTGAATCTTTAGGTACCACCTTGTGAATTTGTCCCTCTTTGCTTCTTTTTGAAGAGTCACCGCTCATGGGACCTTTGCAATCCTGAGAGTTGCTTCCAGGGTGCTCCTTTTCCATGAGACAAATGCCTGGGAATCTCATCAAAGGCTATAAAGCAGTCAGCAGGCGAGGTGACTTTCCATTTCCCAGAACAGTTAGCTTGATCCTTGATACACACTCCCAAGAGTATGCTATAACCTTGTACCTGGCTCACCACTGACTTTCCACAGGAAAGGCTCTGGACAACTCTGCCAGAATAGTTGGCAGTACCAAGACACCAGTTGCTACCTCTCACTGAGAGCACTAGACAATCTATTTCCTGTCTGCCTAATGGCCCCCCCAGGAGCCCGATGACATCATGGGGTACTTACTTGTCATAGGAACACTTGACAGGAAGAAGGGCGATCACTCAGCGGTGAGCCATTTCGTCTATTCACGCATTAGAAAGCATTTCCTGCTACAGAAAACTGGGTGCCCTCTGGGATTAAAAGGAATGGCTCAAGCCCCCCCCGCCTCCCCGAGTGATTGTTCTAAGCATCCCCCTCCCCCACCCCGATTTCTATTCCCTAAGCCCAGTTCTTTACTTTCCACTTCGTTCCCAATGAATCAGGCTAACAATGTCCCTAAGCATACTGAACTTTGTTGTTGGAATTCATTTTTAGGAATTATTGACCCAGTAGAACTTAATGGCACTCAGGAGTCAAGGCCCTTGTGTAAATCCTTCATCTTTTGCAGATTAACCGTCAGATGGGACCTGGAAGGGCTCCAGCGTCCAAACGCTAGAATCTATACCAGGTTTGCAATCGAAAAAATGTCACAGCTCCTTCTGGGGCTTGGGTCTTGTTTCCACTCTCCGCTGGAATAATGACAACGATGGAATCCCATCGATGACCCTTCGGTTACAAAGAAGGATCTTTATCTTTTAAAGCGAGCAAACCCCACTTAACTGCCAGAGAGTCAGAGACACAAACTCCCAGTTTTCTCTTGAATATTCTGTTCACAACCTGTAAAATCTGATTCTTGACTGTATCAGATTTGCTGGGTGTAGAGAGAACAGCTCTAGCCACAGCCACTAAAAGCATTTGTTAGCTTAATTTAACCCACAGAAGACAGCAAACGGTGTATCCCAAAGTTCTGTGTACAATGTGGTCTTTTTGTTTCTGGATTCTGAAATAAATTCTGAAATTTGAATTTATGTATTTTAGTAGCGTCTTCACCTGTCCTTAAATAAGGGACAAACAGTGGCATCCAACGTTCACCTTCCTGATGAAAGGTGAGATAACTAACTTCAGAGTCTGGCCCCCATGAGACAAGGAGGTAGTGAGAAACAGAAGCGGGAGGGTGGTTTTCCCAACAGGAAACCATAACCCTGCGTCATGCACATACGGCCTGGGCTGGCACCCTTACTACCCAATCAAGCCGTCTGCTCATTTCTAATCCTTCAACCTAGAAAAGACAATTCTCCCATCCTACATAAGATGCACCAGCTGAATGGATCCCAATTTATCAGAGAAACTATAAATTGTACAAGACCAGGCTGCGGCTAACGTAATAAGCCCTGTGATCTCTGTACCATACATTCTAGGCTGTTATTTAAGGTCTCCAAGGAGATCGGTGCCATAAAAACCATTTCTCAGGAATTCTGCCAGCTACGGAAGCACACTGTTCTTGCTAATATATTGCAACTTGTTTATCACAGTCCAGGGCTGCAGAAGCAGCAGCGTTACCAAGGGAGGGGAAACCATGCAAGCATCCACTCCACAGGCAGCCACATTCCTGTTTCCTGCACAGACAGAGAGAAGCGTGCATTTTCTTTCTCTTGTCCTGTGTCTGCTCTGTACTGTCACCCAAGAAAGAGCTTGCTACAACAGAGGAAACTTAAAGAGATTCTGTTCATCTTTGTTTCTCTTCTCAGGTGTAAAGAGCACGTGGCCACAGAGAGAGGCTGCAAGGTTTGAGGAAGTTGGATGACCATGAGAGCCACTCAGATACAGACTCCATAGAATGACTGTGGCTCCCGATTTGTCACTTTCTTATTTAGAGCCTCAGTTTTCCCATCTGTTCTTTGGTTTCTTCTTCTTTTTTTTCCCCCTAAGGAGCAATAATGCCTTATTAATAAAAGGTGTGAAGAGTGTGTGACAGGCATGGTAGTGTCCGGTAAAGAGCCAGGATGAGGAAAATGTTGGTTCCTGTCAGCGGCTTAGCTGGTGGCATGGTGAGCAAAATCTGAGATACTGCTGGTGTTTGTATAAAAGAGCCCACAACACCGGAAATGAGATCCACCTACATGAGTTTCATAGGTCTGCCTGGTCGACGGAACTTTGATGAATCGCCTATGGTGCTGAGATAGACAGCACCCTTCTCTGGTTGGGAAGGCCGCCATAACAAAGCACTGCACATTGGGCTTTTCCACACAGAACTTCCTTTTCTTCCAGGGAGGCTGCAAGTTCAAGATCAGCGTTGGCTGGTGGCTTCTTTGTGCAGCCTTTTGGCTGTTTTTGCAGGAGATCATTTTCTCTCTTGTGTCTTCCCACTGTCTTCCTTGGTGGATGCTGGTACCCACACCTCTTCTTCTACACCTTGGGTCTTAAAGAGCCCATGTATAAGGTGATTGGCATTCATCTTCTACTGGAAGGTGGAAGACATCTTTAAGAAGCATGGCTAGTGAGAGAGCTTAAGTAAGGGGAGGTGTGCCTTTGAGTGGGAGAGAGGGATCTTTATCCATTTTATTTTCTTGCTGCCATGAATTGAGTAGGTCTTTTCCACCACACACTCTTGACATCATGTGACATCATGGTAACACACAACAGACCCAAGAACAAGTCAGTAATAGCTTGAAACCCCCAACATCATGAGCCAAAAAAAAAAAAAAAAACAAAAAACCAACCTTTCATCTTCATAGGTAGCCTATCTTGGCTGTTAGAGTACAGGAAAGCCAGTGGACACACTGTCTTTTGACATCAGCTGTAGTGAACACGGGCTTACACCACTGACCTCATTTCAACTGAAGTACCTTTGTAAAAACTGCGCCGCCAAATCAAGTTACATTCTGAAGTATTAGGGTCGTCATTTCAACAAATGAACTTGAGGGCATGCACAATTACTTCAGAAGATCCTCTTACCCTGCCCCCCCATAATGAAGTAACAGAAAGGGTAGATGGTTTCATCTGAGGAGTCATTATGTGTTCATTATCTCTCTCTCAACTATTATCTATCATCTATCTATCTATCTATCTATCTATCTATCTATCATCTATCATCTATCTTTTTTCTATTGTCATTTTATCTATGTACATGTACATGTATGCCTATTCACATAAGTGTATACATGAATACAGGCACACACATGTGTACATGTATGTGGAGGCCAGAGATCTCAGTTACTCCCCACCTTAGTTTTTGAGCCAGAGTCTCTCACTGAACATGGAACTCATCAATTGGGTTAGGCTGGCTGGCCAACAGGCACAGGGGATCCACCTGCCTTTGTTCCCGTCTCTGGAGTCACAGATGTGCACTGCCACCCCCTGGCTTTTTTTGTGGCTGTAGAGGATCTGAACCAAGATTCTCAGGCTTAGATGACAGTATTAACTGAGCCATTTCCCATTTCCCCAGTATTCATTATCTTTTTTTTTTTCAAAACACAAAGTGATCTGGGAAGCCCCCTCACTTAATTGTGAACACATGAAAAAATTCTAGTAGACATAGAAATGGCAGCAAAAATAGTATTCTCTGATGATGGCCTCTGCCTAATTGGCTACCTGGTGAAAAATTTAAGGGGAAAAAAAATTCAAGCCTCCCCAGTGATGGATTAGTAATCTGACGACTGTGAAATCCTTTAGGTTGCTGAGAAGTCATTTCCTGGCTTAATAGAGCTGGTACTTATCTAGTGCACTGTCACGGCTGGTTTGGCTTGTGATGGATAACAGCTGGATGACAGAGCTGGACAGTTGTGCCCTGAAGAGGCGCTGCACATCAGAGCAGGGACTTGTTTCTCAGCCCCAGGGGCTCTGGTTGGTGAGCCTGGAGAGGCATATTATCTTTTGGGGACCTTGTAGGAAGCCAAGGCAGGGGAAACCAAGCAGCTGAATCATGGGGGGGGTGTATTAGTTTCTGGTTCCTGCTATAATGAAGTACCACAGGGGTCCATTTATTGTTTCCAGTGTCTGTTGGTCTTTGTGTTCCTTGGTGACCGTATCTCCATCTTTGCAGTCAGCAGCAGGTCATCTTGCAGTCTTTTTCTGAGACTCTGAGTTTGGCTGCCATCACCACACCGTCTCTCCCACACTTTTCTCTTCCGTGTGATGACACGGGACTTGCAGTGATACCTGAGGATGACACTTGAGTCTCATCTCACAAATCCTTATCACATTTACAGAGTTCCTTTTGTGGGAGGTGACACGGTCACAGGTTCGAGAGATTGAGATTTGGATCTCTTCAGAGGACCAATGTTCTCTGCCTTCTGCCTTCATCAAAAAAGGGCCCATCTGGTGAGCTGCATACAGCAGCTAGGAGACTGCCAGAAGCTCTGAATTCCGCACCGAGGACCTGGATGTGTCTGCATATGTTGCTGTAGATTTACAACATTTGAGTTCTAGAAGCTCATGATCTCTCTCCTTCCCTCCCCACCCCCTCTCTCATTTATCTCTCATCTCGTCCAATCATTCCTAAGGAAATATACCTCTCTTCAGATATGCAAAAAATTTCATTTACTGAGTTCGAGGCCAGCCTGGTCTACAAGAGCTAGTTCCAGGCCAGGCTCTAAAAAAGCTGCAGAGAAACCCTGTCTCGAAAAACCAAAAAAAAAAAAAAAAAAAAAATTCATTTACTAGGTTGCAATCTGAGGTCTGAAGGAAGAGAAAAAGAACCCCAGCCCCATGGGTTTCAAATGGCTCAGCACCATAGGTTCCCTCTCCCTTGTTTGCTCCCTTTCCCCTCCCCCTCCCTTCAATCTCCCTTTCTTCCTCCCTCCCCTTCTCTCCGGCCCTCCTTCTTCTCCAGGCTAACATTTATTGAGTACTTACACGAGGAGATAAGAGTGCTTGCTGACTTATGTGCTATTTATCTTATAATCTCTGCTGCATTTGTGAGCACCAGGCCTCCTGCCATGACAAATACATCACCGAATTTCAGTGGTTTGACCTCACGGAGGCTTATTTCTCGTTCCCATGACCTTCTTCTGATACTGAAGCTCTGATCCCAGGGTGGTGGGCCTCAATGGCATTGTTTGAGGCCGAGGCTCTGTCCAGGGTGCTCTTCCACTATGCCTGAACCCCCAAGCTACTACGCATACAGGTGCCTCTCTCTCTCTCTCTGTCTCTCTCTGTCTCTCTCTGTCTCTCTCTCTCTCTCTCTCTCTCTCTCTCTCTCTCTCTCTCTCTCTGTGTGTGTGTGTGTGTGTGTGTGTGTGTGTGTGTGCATGTGCATGCACATGTTTGCAGGTAGAAAGACCCCCACCCAGTCCTTGGAAATCCAAGCCAGCTAAAGCACAGCCTTTCTGTCCACACCCAACTGTTCACCACGTGCAGTTCTTGGTCACCAGTGGATCTGGAGAATGTGCTGGCTTGGCTGCTGCTTCCAAGTGACAATTCACACTGTTCAAGAGTGAGATTTTGGACAAAGTCTATCTCATCTATTCTCTGAATAACTATAGATTATTATCATCTATTTATTGATGATAAAATATTTAAACCCTCAGTGTTCCAATGATATGTTATATGTCATAACCATTTTCTGCAATGAATGCTTCATGATAGTACACACATACACACACACAGAGTTTGTTTCTTTTCTTCTTTCCTTCTTTCCCTTCCTTCTTCCCTCCCTCCCTCCCTCCCTCCCTCCCTTCTTTCTTTCTTTCTTTCTTTCTTTCTTTCTTTCTTTCTTTCTTTCTCTCTTTCTTTCTTCTTTTTGTTTCTGAGACATGATCCCTATTTCAGGCCATCCCCCAATTCCTTATGTAGCAGAGGATGACTTTGAACTTTTTCTCCCCCTGCCTCTACTTCCTCTGTGCTTAGATTACAGGTAGATGCCTCCTCCTCTCCTATTATGCTATTCTGGAGATTCTAACCTAGGGCTTTGTGCATGCCAGGCAATCCCTGTACTATCTGAGCTCTGTTACCAACTATTCCAGGACTCTTTCTAATGCAGAGTTTATCACCTTTCTTTGCTTTCTTAGCTATCTACCAAGCCAAGATCAGCAGGTCTTCCCAACACTGTTCTGGGAGGCAACCCAGCAACAACTCTTTGCTTCATTCCGTTCTCACACTCTGCCTTTCATCTGTTAAGGTCCCAGATCTCTAGTGATTGTCCTAAGCTTCGTGTTCCAAATACCCTTTCCTCCCCCATAGTCCTTGCTCAACAGCATGGACTATGATGCCCCCTGCAAATCCTAACCTGTTATAAAGCTGTTCACAGACTCACTGAAACATTGGGCTTCTTTAATTCTGTCTGGTCCTCCATCCATCTTTTTATTCACTCTGATACTCATGCTGTGTGATCCACTTAGTAGGGATGTGACCTGGGCCATGTTTTAGACAATCGGTGCTCATATTGCTCAGGACTTAAGAGCATCAATACTTTTTCCTTGCCTGTTCCCATTGCCTCTTGTCCTACCTCACACACCATTCCTCTTAGAGATCAGTTATTCTCTAATATGATCTACCATATCTCACTTTTTGTTTAATTTCATTGCTACATATTTGCCAGGTTAGTTTTTACAAAGCAGAGTTCTGATGACACACATGTCTAGTTCTGATCTTCTCATGGCTCCCCACTGACTACGGAGTAAGGTCACATCAGATCTTCCATGATCTGGCCCTACTTCATCTTTCCAGCTTTGTATCCCATTTTTCTTTTGTGCTTCTCATCTAAATGGAATTGCTTATGAATCTCTACACATCGTCCTTTCTCATCATTTGTCTATGCAGATGCCCCACATAGACCAGGTTACTTCCCACCTGAAAATCTCTGCTCCAGTGGAGTTTTTAGTGTGAGCGAGGACATCTGTACTCTATAAATACACAGTGGATGAATGGCTAGGATCCAGCCTGCAATACCCTTTCCGCTCTTTAGCACATTTAAATCCCAAACATAATACTTAGTGCCTTTGTCATGGCAATAAATTCACTGTACACTATATTCTATTTGTTTAATGTGTGCATCTTATTGCTGCTATTAGGTAGTGCTCAGGGCTGTGCATGATTTACCTTATTCATCTTGTGC
The DNA here is from genome assembly GCF_903992535.2 of Arvicola amphibius. Lineage (NCBI taxonomy): Eukaryota > Metazoa > Chordata > Mammalia > Rodentia > Cricetidae > Arvicola > Arvicola amphibius. Next base: position 7,685,303 of record NC_052063.2, read on the forward strand.
CAAATCATTTTTTCACATGCTCAGCACCTGAACACAACACTGAATGAACATTACAAAAATGTGTGTGTGTGTGTGTGTGTGTGTGTGTGTTTGGATGGTCAGATCCTGATAGAATGTTTTGATGACTATTGAGTCTACATAAGTCACGTAACAGTTCTCTCTGCACACAATAGCATCTCATCTAGAAACACACCATACAAAAGTGTTAGTAGCTAACTGTGTCAAGCCATTTTCAAAGAGACATTAAGTAAGGGACCCAGTGAAAGAGTCTTTACTCCCAGAAGTTTAGAGTTCCAGGACCAAAGGAAAGAAGTGTTTGGGGTCAGGGATACTCTGGCCATTTTACAGTTTTAGTGCTCGTGTCTGTTGGGATGAATACTATAGAATGAAATGCCCTGAGCACTGATTGAGTCTGGGGTATTGGAGTAGGGGGTGACTGGGTTATTCATTCTTCACAAGAGTGGGAGGAATATTGATTGCATGAATGAATAAAGGCATTGGAGTTGCTTATGAACCATTGAGACATCCAGGGAAGAAACTTTGCAGTGGCCACCTTTCTAGGTGCTTCTTCATGAAGAGGGCCGGGATGCTGGGGAACACAGAAAGTCCTCTCTCCCTTGGATTAGTGAGCAGACATGTCTCAGGGTATGTCCTGTGATAACTGCAGGGCTTCATGTCCCCTTCTTTTGGTACCAGTCCTGGGGAGCTCTGACGAAGGCCAGAGATTGTATCTTTATTAGGAATATTAGCCACCAAGGGAGCACGTTCAGGGTTTTACATGGCTCACTGCTGAGCTAGAGGCCAGCAAAGTCACAGAGCTCCACATGGTTTAATTAGAGACAAGACTTCAAGCTTTGTTTTTGTCCACAGGATTTGGCATGATGGCACAGCTGGGACTGGGCATCTTGGCTTCCCCTGTTTAGATAATTGGTATGTCAGGAGGGTGCTGGGAGTTCTTGGTTCAATGGTAGGCTTTCTCTACTGAAGGTTTTCATGATCCTGACTGCATTTCACTCTTAGAAACTAGCCATTGGATACAATCCAGTGAAGGACAGCACTTGTAAACTTTCTTGCTTAAATTATTCTTTAACACTTGAGTAAGGTAGTCTAGGCGTGGGGGTACATATCTTCCAAGAACTCATGGTAGAAAGGCTTGCCAAGAATATGGGGTCAGCCTGAGATACATAGAAAGTTCCAGAGTAGCCTGACAAGAGAATGAGACCCTCTCTTGAAGAAAGTCAAAACCCAAACCAAAGCCGGGCGGTGGTGGCGCACGCCTTTAATCCCAGCACTCGGGAGGCAGAGGCAGGCGGATCTCTGTGAGTTCGAGACCAGCCTGGTCTACAAGAGCTAGTTCCAGGATAGGCTTCAAAGCTACAGAGAAACCCTGTCTCGAAAAACCAAAAAAAAAAAAAAAAAAAAACAAAAAAAAAAACCCAAACCAAAACAAACAAGACTTAGGAAAGATAAGGTATCAAACCTGACACACTCAGTTTAACATTAGTGGTAGAGGTGAGCTCCTTTCTGTCACCATCTTTTCCTCTTTGCACACATGGGAATGCTGTCAGCGTGAACAGGGAGCTTGACACAAGACTCTAGCATTTTATCAAGGCCCTGGATGTTTGTTTCTATTTCTGTCTTCTGCCATAACTCATTCTTGATACTCCTCAGTACCTCATTCCCAGAGGGTCAGCGCTGCATCAGGTAGAGATGACCTCTGTGATGGGTGGCCTCGATGATTTTTGAACGTAAGACAGGCAGCACGAGTTGATCGCAACATGCTTTCTCAATGAGCAAGGCTTTGTACGTGGAGTTCTGCTCAGGAGAGGCCCAGCCAGCCACTTCAAATCAGTATGTGCAAGCACCTATTTAGAAGTTTCCATTGACTCCCAGGAATGCCAAGGATTTGGCTCACTTATGCTATCTCTTCTCCCTCCCCTCCGTCTTTTAAGACTCCTTGGGGTTTTCTACCGATCATCTTTGAATTCATCTTTTGGCTCCATCGAGCCTTAACAGGACCGCTTGGTTTTCTGCTGTGTGAGAAACTTGTTTAAAGGTCTTATGTCTGCTCCATCTTATTTTTACACCCTACTTTTCTTTCTCACACACTCCCCATCTTGCCACATCGCGAGCTACTCTCCATCTTTTCAGACAGTGTTTTGGGCCCCAGCTCACAGTCACACTGCTTCTGTGGCCCAGTTTCTGGGATTCCAAGTCTGAGCCACCATGCCCACTTAATAGTTTTACATTTATATAATCTGCCCTTGTTGAGATGACCTACGTTAGCCTTAACCTCTTTGCCCCACTTGGTTTTCGGCATAATATAGTTTTTAAACACCTGAAAATGTTACACACATTTGCTCATTATCTCCCCCAAACTAAAATTGAAATTTGAGGAAAGAAGGGAATTTTTGCGCTGTGTTTAGTGCTGTGCCCCTAGAACCTAGACTACTGTGAACACCGTGAGGTAGTTTAGTCAGTACCTACTTGGGTCATGAATAAGATGTGGCTATGTTTCAGATCACAGGTAATTTTTATTGATAGAACCAGCCCTTAGGCCATGAGGGATTTATGGCCCCATGATATGAGTGAATCATCTTACCTTCTGGTCCCTGGAACATGGACAACTTCAGCTGAAAGCATTATGCAAACAGGGAGCTCATGAAAAGAAATTGGTTTCACTGATGATCTAGTCAACTTCATAAACCAGATTAGCTTGTTGTGGGATTTGGAACCCAGGATGGGATGGGAAGGAGAATGAAGAAGTGAGAAATTAGAGAATATGGTTGCTTAGGGAGATCTCGGTTTGAGAGATGTGGGGTTACATAGTTCAGAATATAAACCGAAAAGAAATGTAGAGAGGGGATACCAGAACGTTTCCTTTCAGATGTCCTGACACAAACTTGTGAAACAGCGGTGTGCTCGTATGAGACAGACAGTCTGGGTTCCACCCTTTATTGCACTTCTTGACTGTGTGACATTGGATGAATTAGTTGACCTTCTTCAAAACTAACTCACAGTGGTCATAAAACTGAACTCACATTGTTTAAGATCTGCATTGTCTTGCTCAACTATGCATGCCCAAAGTGATCTTGATGTTCTGGGGATGACAAATGAGGACTGGATCTATTGTAGATAATGTGAAAAGTTTTTCTTTTCTTTTCCTTTCTTTTCTTTTTTCTTCTTTTCTTTTTCTTTCTTTTTCTTTTTCTTTCTTTTTTTTTGCTTTGTTTTGTTTTGATTCAGAGGCTTACTCTGTAGCCTTTACTGTCCCCAACCTCTTAGCAATCTCCCTGCCTCAGCCTCCCAGGTGTTGGGATTTCAGGTTTAAAGCATCATGCTTAATCGTTTGAAATAATAAAAACAACTCCTTTCATTATGCTTCACGACTAAAATTCAGATGCTACGCAGGCTATGCCAGGTGTTCAATAGTGTTAATCGTCAAGGCCAGAGCCCAGTTTGAACCTTCTCCCAGGATTTCAGATACCAAAGGTAGTTTGAAGGATACCCTTTAATGGCAGAGAGGACAGAGAGTGGAAGAAGGCTTCTTCTCACATTTATCTTTAAAACAAATAAACAAACTAAGACAGAAAAATTTCCCTTCAAAACATCTCCATCCATCAGCATTGGTTTAGTCTTAGCCACGAGGGACCATGGGAATAGCACATGACATTTCAAGACCCCATCACAACAAAGGCAAAGACTTTCTCTAGAGTAGAGAATTGACTTATGGGTAGTGAGCTTTAAGATACCTTAGAATTAGGTGGTTGAGGGAATGTGTTATTGGTGTTGGTTCTTCTTCCTCCTCCTCCTCCTCCTCCTCCTCTTCTTCCTCTTCTTCTTTGTTCATCTATAATGTATAGGCTTGGTTGATAGACAACAGAGAAACATATTTACATGTAAGCTTGAACAGTTTCTCTTGATTGCCAAATAAGAGGCACCGTTACCTACACAACATGACCTGATTTACATCTTCCAGCATCTTGTGGGGGCGATAGAATTATCCCATTACACAGAAGTGCCTAGAACATTATCCAAAGCCCTTTAGAAAGTGGCCCAGACAGAAACGAAAACATTTCTCTGACTCCTAGTCTTTGTGCCATCCACCTGTCCTATCCAGGAAAGCTGGTCTTCTTAGAGGTAGGCCCAGTTACTACCTCTGATGCCTCATGCAATGCAGTCACAAATGAATGAGCTTATTTTGATGACCTGAAAGATTTTTTTGGTTACTTTTATTATTCTCCCATTGACCTTAAATCAGTTTTTGTAAGAAAGTGTGTTGAGGTATGATCCAGTGATTCTTAGTACTGTTTTTCCCCCTCTCCCATGTTTGATTTTTTTTTTCCCTTGCTGACTACTGCACTCTTGTCTGTAGCTTCAGTGGCTGGGATAAAGCCAGGGCAATTTTTTGGTTGTCAATCATTTTGAAAGGCGACTTTCTTGCATGACTTGGTAAGATCTGAAGGGAAGATAGCCACAATGGAGGGGGCTGTGGCAAGGCGTCCCCAGGCAGCCGGGAGTCTTGAGCATCCACACGTAATTGCTCTATTTTATTCAGCAGAGTCTGCCTGCTGTGTTCATCAGACTGCCCAGTGGCACAGAAGGCAATCAGGGCCGCGGCCGTTTCAGAAAGCCAGACACGCGAAACCAAAGTTAAAAATATGTTAAAAATTACTGGGATGTGATTTGCTCTTAGAGAACTCAATTTCTGGATAAGAACAAGAGGAAGCAGTGCAAAACTGGGGCACGAGAAATTATCGTCACCGAAGAAGATGCTGGGAGGGCGGTGAACGTTTAATAACTCGGGTGTCCAACCGCCCATAGTAAGTGCTCGCTTAATACATAGACAAGACAGGGGGATTCAGGAGAGCAGGCAACTCAAGGCATTTCCATTTTATTTAAGAAACTCTTTGATCTGTTTTGAAATTTAGGATTCTGCTTTTGACTTTGCTAGATAAAGTTGGAGTTGAAATGAATTATTCATATGAAATATTGCCTCAATAACACTGCATCAAATAAACATAATGAAAAGCTGCCCATGTTATATAAGGGAAGCTAAGTCACAAGTCTTTTGAATTGCAAAGTTAAGCACTTGGGGGCTAGACTCTTTTCCAACATTCCTCTATGGACGAGTTTGCTTAGGAGGATGCAACGCTCAGATTCTTTTTTTATTTCTGGCTAGACATGAGTTTGTGGTTTATAGGTTTAAACTACAGTTGTAACCATGGCATTATTAAATCTCACAGCCCTTGTCCCCATTGCGTCCAAGTCATTGGAAGCCAGAGAATATTTTCCATGACATTGTATTCAATATCATATGATAAACAATATTTCCCTGTCCCTGCCAAAACTGTATGTATTAGGGTATTTTCAATGATCACTATAGCTTACCCATATGCATGCTATATACATGGAGAGACAATTGGGAGGAAAGCAATACCCTTAACTTATCAGCAATAAAAGTGTGTGCGTGTACAAATTTAACACTACTATGGTTAATAGAACTTATCAGTAATAAAAGTATGTGTGTTTGTGTGTGTGTGCGTGTGTACATGAATTTAACACTACTGTGGTTAATAGATCTTATAAGCAATAAAAGTATGTGTGTTTGTGTGTGTGTACAAATTTAACACTAGTGTGGTTAATAGATTAAGGAGAGAGAGAGAGAGAGAGACAAAGATAAACTCTACTCAGGTAAGCAGTGTATGTCAAGGGACTTCAGCTAGGCTGAAATTCAATAGATAACAATGAAATTCTTGCTGACGACTCAACTTTAAGAAACTGTGGTTCAATAAAGGTAAAGGAAAGGGCTGAGTCATCTCCAGAGAAGACAGAAGGCAGAGTCTGTCTGTGTCCTCTGTCCTTGGAACACATGAGGTCCTACGGGAACAAACCTACCTCCTTGAAGTATGTTCAATGGTTCTTATCCACCAGCTCAGGGTCACCAGAGGACTTTGTGAAATTGGATTCCTGGATCACACGCTAGACCTGGATTGGTCTCTGGGACCCCCTCCCCACAGTGAAGGGAGGGAGTGGGAACTCCAGCTCTGAAGTCCTCTGGGAGGCAGCCTTGGGTAGAATCTCTATCATATGCTAGACGCCTGTCTCCTCCTGAAATCCGTCATGTCCATGTGTTGATCCCCTAGGAGATGGGGGGCTTTGGAGGTCATTAGACTCAGCTCAGGCCCTAAAGAGTCTTCCTAGGGGGCGTAGAGCCTTTATATGGAGTCAGTAATGTTCCTTTTCTCTGACACAGGCTCCAAGGAAGTGTCTCTGCAAAGGCAATGGAGGAGCAGCTGTGTAGAAGTCAGGACATAGACTCTTAACGACTTTGATCTCGGGTTTCTTAGTTGCCAGAACCGTGAGAAATGAATATCTTCTGGTTAAAACATGCATTCTAAGGAATTTTGTTGCAGTGGCCTGACTGGAATGGTGGTGCACTGGTCGCCCTCAATTTCCACGTCTCTGCAAAGCTAATCGCTGCGCCCACCTCTTGTGGTGGTGGATACAGTCAGCAGCTGCACAGTGAGCTCGGTCTTGTACGATAGCTGCACAGAAATTTTGACAGGCGCGAGATGGGATGGGACCTGGGCTTATTGACCCCAGAGTCTATGCTCTTCTTATTTTGGGCAGAAATGTAGATATGAACAGTGACACATGCTGATTCTGTCCTAGAAGGATGCTCTGAGATTGAGTGGGGATATACAAATAGTTCGAATTACTCTTACACGCTTTAAATAAGTGCATGACTAAAAATAGGAGCTACAGATCTGACAGCCCAAAGCCAACTGTCTGTCCATAGAGCATCATTGACCATAAGCAAAACGTGGGCACAAGCTGTTCCCTCTGGTCAGTGTCATATGGCTGAGTTAAATCAATCGGCTTCAAAAGTCCCGGTTGCCTTTGGAAGAATGTTGCTGCGTCATAATCAGAGGGTGACCATTATGGTCAAGCTAGACTGTAATCCAAGTCCTCAGTGGATTGAGTCTGGAGGACGAGGAGTGCCAGGCTAGTGAATGGGCAGCTACTCAGCAAGACCGTGCCCCAGGGAGCAAAAGAGGTCAGAATATTTCCTCCGCGTGCTGCACAGCATTGTAGACTTGGAAGTGAAAAATGACTTTGTAAGTCATTTCTTTTTCTCTATTTCACTTTCTGGTGATGGAGCTGAAACCCAGGGTCTTTCACATGCTAGGCCAGCGTTCAAGTCCAAGCTGGGCTTCCTATCACATCTGACTTGGCGTCTTCCACCTCTTAAGCTACTCTCTCACAGGCATGATACACTGTTTGAAAATCTCAACGTGGCCTCATTTTATCTTTTGACGTTAGTAAATAAATAAATACAACGTGGTGTCGATATAATTGTAGCCCCATTGTGTGGCTATAATATAACAAGCAGAACAACAATGGTGGCAGCTTATGTGGGAGGCACTGTGTTGACATTTTAAGGGTGTGTTCCTGCTTCTTAAAAGACACCTGCTGCTCATCGAGGCTCTAACTGGCTCAGCGTTGTGGGAGATGGATGCTCTTTAGCTGGTAAAAACAAACCCTTACAGGGCACTTGCAGTAAGGTGGGCACAGTTCTGAGTGCTTTCTGTATAGGGTCATAAAAACGCCCTGGGCTCTGTTATTCTTATTGCCATTTTACAGCTGAGAGAACTGAGAACTAGCGGGAACTGTAATCTTCCCAATGCCGCATGTTAAAGGCTGGAACCGTACTTCAAATCTGAGCATTCTGTCTCCGGGGTCAGCTCTGGAACACATTTCTAAATGGTAGCTGTGATATGAAGTATCTTAAACAGCATTTCTATTAATTTCTTGAGAATTTCATATAATGAGTTTTAAGCATATTTACCCCTTCCCAGACTCCTCCAAGAACCACCCCCTTCACCCTGCCATTCTTTCCTACCAAACCCTTGAAGTCTCTTCTTTTTGTATTCTCTTTCCCCATACTAAGACCTGTTTGTCTTAGAAGTGGGGCTTGCCTGGTGCATGATCATCCCACCTGACATCACACCACCAAAGAAAACTGACTTTCCTTTTGCCAGCAGCTTCCAAATGGCAGTAGTTCCTTAGACAGTGGTACTTCATGCACATCTTCCCTCCCTACATACTGGGATGTTGTCTCTCTAGAGTTTGCACAGGACTTGTGTGTATAAAATATTTTTATAATAAAATGCTTAATCAATAGTCACCCAGCAAAGTATTGAAACTTCCTTTGGACTCTGTGTTCTGAAGACAACATCATGAGACCAGAGAGAAAGGACTGTCTGCCTTGCTTGTCACTAATGTACACACAGCCCATTGGAAGAAGTCATTTCCAGGGATGAGTCCCCTTATTAGATATTCAATTCATAATGGTCAACCTTGAAGCCATACACACAACACTAACAAAAATGAACTCAGTATGTTGTATTTATGTATATATACATATATGCATGTATATAAATATACATATAAATATGTGTAAGTATATAAATATGTATAAACAAATATACGTAAAATAAACATACATATATGTCTCTATATATGTAATTTGTACACACTCAGACATTTATATAAAAAGAATAATAGAAGAAAAAGAGACTATCAACTTAGGAGTGGGGAGGGATGGGAGGGGCTTAAGGGAAGATAGTTGGAAGAGGTTAAAGGGAAGAAAGGAAGGGGAGAAGATGTAACTCTATTTCAATTAAAGTATAATAAAGGAAAACGAAAGAAAAAGAATACTGTGCTTCTCTTTCGGGGATGATTTAAACAGCATTAAACACTTTAAGATTCTTCTGTCTGGTTCCTTCTCTCTTCTATACTACGTAATGGACATTTTTCTCAAGTTCTGAGCAGTCAACAGTAAACAAGATGGCACAAGGGTCTAGCGAGGAGGAGAATAACAGAATGAGGACAGTGGTCTCTCGGAATCGTAGGGGAGTAAGTGCAGGGCTCTCTATGAACATCAGACATCACAGATGCACAAGTGGTTTTATAAAACCGAGCTGCAGCATTTCTCGATAACCTCCCGATGTAAAAGCTAGGTGAACAGCTGTCAGTCTATATTGTTTAGGGAATGATGACAGAAGGAAAACCTGCGCATGTTCCATACAGGCGCAACTTGTTACTTTAAAGAAATATTTCAATCCACAGCTCATGGTGTCTACGGATGTATGGGGATGACTGTAATGATTAGTTGTGTGCGGTGTGCACTGGGCCTGGGGTATGGAGGACGCCAATGGGGAAGCGCATGACCGGTGTCTTCGGGTTAGAGGCAGCGTACTTGAGAATGTACCATGGTGAATGTACACTCAAAGCATGAGTCAGCTAGACAGAGTGGTGGGTGAAATTTTAGGAGACTTCTTGGAAGAGAAGACATGTTGGGCACAAGCCTGTTGGTGTGGTGGAGTATAGCTTGCTGTGGAAACTGAGGAATCGAAGGCTCTGGGTTTCTCAAGAGGAGATTGGAGAGCAACAGCAGACGAGGAGCTGAGAGAAGGCCACAGAATTTGCACAAAGATGGTAAAGGGGGTGAACACCATGCTTGGAGCAACATGGTCTGTTGTGGTTTCAGAAACACTGTGTGGTTTCAGAATCACGGTGTCGCCGGAAAGGACCACTCAAGTGATGGTCTACAAGGGAGCAGGGATGGGGAGTCAAAAGGATGTCTGAAGGAAATCGGAAGTGATACCTGACTGTGGCTTACACCATAGCGGGTCTCTAGGGTGGCGGGACATGAACAGAATCTTGGGTGTGAGCAGTTAGCTTTAGGAAACTCTTTCAGGAGAACATGAAGGAACTGAGGATGCTTATCCTGGAGAGGAAGAATAAAGAGAGGCATGAGAGAAATTTCAAATATTTACTATGCTGTAGGGCCCATGGGGTCTACTGGGGTTCATCTTGAGGACAGTTTCTGGTCAGCCAGCTAAAACATCCTGTTTGTTCCTGTGCTCCTTCTGCCCTGCCTGGTGATTAGCTGTAGGGCATTGTTTACTCCATCTTGGGTGTGGCAATTTCCCAACTGCGGTGGGGGGGTTGGGGTGGGAGGGGGATTCCTCGTGCAGCAGCTAGGTGTGTTAAGATTTCCCCAAGGTTGAATCAGCCTTCGGCTGATCTTCTTTCAATTGACCCCGGTCTCTTGTGTGTGTTCTTTCAATTTCCAGGCCCTTGCCCGGCTCGGTAGGGTGGCCTTCGAACTGTACCAAGAGGGTAACACAGACATAGGTGTTCCAGTTGGAGGTTCCAGCGCGATCAGGTGTTCCAGTTGGAGGCTCCAGCGAGATCAGGTGTTATTACACTTTGGCATAGCTTTTCAAATGCCTAATTTTATTGCTTCCCTTTAAAAAAAAATGACCAGTCAAAAACCCATCTATTCAAATACCGTGTTGACACAACAAAATAAGCTAGCTAAAGTTTTCCAATACGTAGGAGCTGGAAGAAGCCTGAGGCTGTTACCCAGCCCAATTATTTGCCGTAAACCCAGGAGTATGGAGGAGGAGGGGCTGCTGGAGAAAGTTGCACATGAGCTCCAGTTGCTTGCTGCCTCTGCCAGGTACAGGCTGGTGCAGGGTATGTATGTTATGTGCCGAATCCATGATGCTGCAGAGGTACAAGAGGATGCAAATCAGAAAAGTACACAAAGATTTCCTGCTGATTATCTGGCAGTTTCTTGTAGGGGGCGAGTTTTTCATTCATGGATACACTCAAGGATTCCCAGTCCCGCATCAGCGAGGCAGAACTCTACCGTTGAGGCTACATCTGTCATCGTGGGCTCCCCATGCTGCCAGTAAATACAGTGTCTAATTGCTTCTAAGGAGTGGCATCTCCTCCCCGCAGAAGAGTTCCTATCTCGCGTATGTCATGCCTTTGCAAGTCAGTGTGAGTAACACAGAATTTTCTTCACAGGATGTTTCAGTCTTTCCAGAGAGTATTGTTTCATTGTTCCAGAATTTTCCATCAGCTTGCTGTCTTACGCTCCAGCCTACAGACAGCCTCTTTGCATCTCCAAACAAAATTGGATAAGGGAAAAGCTTTTGCAGTGAGCAATTTTCCTCCTGAGAATTTTGTTTTACAATTCAATGCATGCTTTCAATTTGGGGGAAAATAATCCAGAGGAAAATGTGCTACGAAGCTAGCTTCTATTTTGACTCCCCAACAATCAAGGGGCTCAATCTGATGACAAGGTTCAGAGTGTGTGCAAGCTATGAATGTTGCTTGCAATTCCATCCGGGAACGTTTATGTGTTCCTTATAATAAGAACAAATGGCTACTAAGGGCCTCCCAAAGCTGTCACATTCATTTTACTGACATCTGAAGTTTTACTGAGGTTTGCTAAGTAAATAGAAGCCTTTTGGGCCATGTGTCACCTCCCCTCCTCGGGGTTATGCTTTTTAAAAGCATTCTCAACAGGAAATACATTTCATTAGTGCTCAGAAAAGAAATTGGTGAGATGACAGATCCCATGATTTGATGGAAGCTCGATTATAATTGTATAAAATAATCTAGCAAGTGCAGATGAAATCCTATTAAGGCCTGGAAATCCAATATCTCATCTCTATGACTTTTAATTGATCTTTACACATATTGTCATTGCAGTCAAATAGCTGAGCTGATTCCAGTACACATAAACAAATGTAAGCACATTAACGCTGTTAATAATTTTAACAAGCAATCTGCATTTCCCATTAGACCGTCTCTGGTTTTGCCTTGGCATAATTAAAGATATCATCAATGATAAGCCTAATGTGTTATTTAAAGGATGCGTGCATTGAAGTCTTGCTTTTATCATTAACTACGTGGTAATGTAATCTGCACAGCCATTGCTAAAAAAAAAAAATCTAGACCTCTCTTACCCTGAAGCAACTGAGCATGGTGATGGGGAGAAGGAACCCTGGGGTGGTGTAAAGACTGTCTGCAGAGAGGCAGAAGTCTGTGTTCTTGATTTTTAGCTCTCATATGGTCACGTGTTATCTTTTAACCTTATTCTATTTTTACGACCGCCTGTAGAGCCGCGCTGACATTTGTGGCACAGATTCTAACTCCCTGCCTGGTTCATTATTGACTGTTGGCTATAAAAATAGTTGCATTAGGGTAATTTTTGTTTAGATTTCATAGAGGTTCAGGTGTGTGTGTGTGTGTGTGTGTAGTAATCAGAAAGTGTTTGCCTTACTCATTCCTGTGGCATTAAGCCCTGTATATGGCATGCACATCAATAGCATTTCCCAAATGAATGAATGGACAAACTCAAGGCATTTGGTCGTCATGTGGAGAGCTGGAAGACAGATGGGAGAGATGAACTGACTTCACCACCATGCCTCAAGCTATTATCTTTAAGGGAGAAGAAATCATCGCCAAGGTCCCCTGAAAATACACCTTTGATGATATGACACCAAACGCCTTTTCCCTTTCTTAATGAAGCCGAAGTGACTCAGAATGTACCGCAGCCCTGGGACTGTTCCCCCGAGCTTGTCCATTAGGCCAGACACAGCACAGAGCTGCTTCTGTGAGTCAAATGCAGGCAGAGATGTAATTTGTTAGTTTCCAGCTCGATCAAAGTGGGAGCAATTGGCGTGTCATACAAATATGACATTTGAGAATGTTCTTTGGGTCCTCGGATAGCATTAAACCCTAAACCTTGCTGTAAACAAAAACAGCTTTTAATACCAGCCATGACTAATCCTGTGCCTTTGTACATTAGCTAGAGCAAACATTTCGATTTGCCATCAAATATCTAAAATTACCATCAAAGCCCTAGAAAATTCCTCCTTTGCAGGCGATCTTATCTCAACACACACCACAGATAAGATTCATTCTTTTGATAGACCATCTCCACGCACAGGTGACCTCTGTAAACAACCTTTTCTGAGTGACTTTTAGCAAATGAGTTGCTTATTCTGGGGTTTATCTGTTACAGCACATCCCATTTTAAAAATCGTCTTTGCATATATTAGCATATTCTTGGTCTGTTTCCTGGTTGGTTCTTTCTTTGGAGAGGGCCTCTTCTCTCTGCTCCTCATTTTATGTGGTTTGCTTTTGAAGAGAAACACTTTGGACATTTCTCTTAAAAAGAGATATAATTTAATGTGCATTAAAAACAGCAGAAACAAGAACTGTGAGAAGCTAGCTGGTGGAGATAAGACGGTAGCTTCATAAGGGGCAAGGTTCCTTTTTATGCTTGTGTTACTCAGCGTCCTCTAGAGGATCAGAACTGATAGAATGAATTTATATCTAATATATCTATATTATCTATTTATCATCTATCATTATCTATCTATCGATCATCTATCTATCTATCTATCTATCTATCTATCTATCTATCTATCTATCTATCATCTATCTATCTACAGAAAGGAGATTTTTTGGAATGGCTTACAGGCTGTGTGGGCCAACTAGTCCAACAATGGCTGTCTACCAACGGAGGGTCCAACAATCCAGTAATCGTTTGGTCCATGAGGTTGGATGTCTCAGCTGTTCTTCAGTATACACTGGGATCCCTAAGAAGTAGGCGCTACTGCCAGTGAAGGGATGGACTTGCCAGCAAGAGTACGAGCAAACTGGCAGAGAAAGCCAGCTTCCTTCTCCTGTGTCTTTTATACAGGATTCCACAAGAAGGTCTGGCCCAGATTAAAGGTGGATCCTCCCACCTCAAAAGATCCAGTTGAAGAGAAAAAAAAAAAATCCCTCACAGTTGCACCTGGTCACGGGTTTTGGTTAATTCCAGGTGTAGTCAAGCTGACAACCAAGAACAGCCATCCCAGGACTCCTTTCTTCTCTGTCACTAAAATGCCCAGGACAGGAGTGGGGAAAGCCGCTTGAGAGCATTAAGGATTCCCGAAACAAACGAACTCAACTTCAAGGTGGCAGCACCCTCTTTCTGATCAGTGACCTTTCTCTTGGTTTTTCCTGTTTGCACAAACACAAAGACTCTGACATATTCCCCAAGACTCTTAATTCCTCTCCGTTGGGCACATTCCCAGCAACATGAAAAAGAGAGAAAGAGGGAAGCTCTTATTTTATCTTCGAGCTACTTAAATATTTATGTTCTAATTTGTTATTGACTTCATGTGAAGTTTTATCAAAATATAGATGGAAAAGTTTAAAGATGGCTCCTGGGAGAGCACTTAATCCATTTCAAAATAAATTTCTAATGGCCAGATTTTCTGGGCTTAAGCATGAAGCTATGAATGGAGGCAAACCCAACAGGCCTGGTTTATACTTTGACATTTGTAGACGAGGATAAAGAAAATTTGGTCATGAAAATGCTAATCAAATATCATTGGGAATGCTCTTTTTTCATTTAGGAAAATATTTGATGGAAGTCTCTACTAGATTTCTATTTTAATTGCTTTTTGTTGGAAAAAAGAATGAAGCTTAATTAAAAATCACCCTAGGTTTAACCCTAAAGTAAGTGTCTTACTTTCCATTTCTGTCTCCTTCTTGGTACCCTTTGTGCTTTCTTACACATTAAATGTTGGTTCTTTGGGACATAGCGACATGTTAAATGCAGGGTGCAGGCAACACGTGCAGCAAGTAACTGGGTAGATAATGGTGAAATTTAAAAAAAAATACAACTGGAAAGATGAACCGAGGCGGATCACTGTGGTGACATTTTGCTCGTGTTTTAACAAATAAAGCATGCCTGAAGATCCGAGTATGGAGTGAGCCACTAGTTAGCCATAGAGGCCAGGCAGTGGTGGCACACACCTTTAATCCCAGCACTCGGGAGTTAAGGCTACCCTGGGCTATACTAATTTGATCCAGTCTCAAAGAGAAACAGAGCCAGGTGTGGCTCACACCTTTAATCCTAGTACTTGGGAGTCACCTGCTTTTAATCTCAACACAAGGGAGGTTGACGGGAAGGGATATGATTAGGCAGAGGGAGAAATATAAGGCGGGAGGAGACAGGAGCCCAGGGCATTCACTTTGAGGATTCCTAGAGACTGGATCGCTATTCGGTCTGAGGATTCGGTAGAGGTAAGAACTAGTGGCTGGATGTTCTGGATCTCTGATTTTTCAGGATTTACCCCTCCATCTGACTCAGGGATTTTCTTATTAAAACCAATTAAAATTAGTGCTACAGATCACATACCTGTATTCTCTTTCTGGTCCAGCCTATGACTATCACTTCCTTGATTTTAGCTTAGAGACACACGGGGCATCTCTACTCACAGTGCCATTGCTTTTGTGACACCTTTGTGTCTTTCTATCTGCAAATCCTGGTGACTTTGTGATTTTTGAACAAATTTTGTATAATAGTGAGATTTGGGGGATGCTTATTTCACTAGGGAGACTGCTGAATGGCTGTTTCAAAATTCTAACCCCTGGCAAAGTACAAGTATTTAAATTGTTTGATAAAGATGTGACAGTGCATCTTTATTAGAATAACTATTTATCTGACTTCTTATTAAAATAGTCAAAATAACTTTGACTATTGAGTTATTTCGGTTAGCTTAGGTAAGAATTTTGCATATTTTAGTCCTTTTATCAGTTCCACTTCACAAATGATTGCAATCGATACATAAATATAAAATTTTAATTAAAACTTATTTTGAGATTTCATAGATGAGTGTGTTTAAGTCCTTTCCATTCCTCTCTTTTCCTCTTCCAGTGCCTTCCATGTTCCCTCAACTCCCTCTCAGAATCCAGGCATGGCTTCTTTGGGTCTGGAGAAAGTCCTTGCTAAAGAACAAGAGGAGACAAACAACCATGGCCTCTTCTGTGCCCCACAACGTCTTTTCTAACTTGTAGGCCCTGGCATAGAGCGAGGTCTACTTTAGCTGGGATAAGCAGCCCCTGTCCTCAATGTCCCATACTCTGACACACCCCCTCTACAAGCTTCATCTTTTTGATCTATGCACCAAGGGCAGGGCTTGCAACAGAGAACGAGAGATGGTTCCCAGTGTGAGGCCCGATGGGTACGCTGAGCTTCTAGAGCCCTCTCCCATACTTCAGAGGTGTGGCAAGGACGATTGTTTGTTATTGGGAGGGCAACCATATGGTATTAGAAAATCTGGAGTGGGGACTTCCCAAGTCTCTTGAATCACCCGTGGGTCACTCAAATCTAACAGAGAGTTCTTTTCTTTCTCTTTTTCTTTTCTTTCTTTCTTTCTTTCTTTCTTTTTTTTTTTTTTAGCACTGAGATTTTCATTTAATAACATGTCTTTTGGGGTACCTGTGTACCTGTGTTCAAATTCTCTTTTTTTTCAAAGAAAACAAATTATCTTTTTTCATTTTACATATTAATACCAGTTCCTACTTCTTCCCCTCCTCCCATTCCCTCCACTTGCTCTCCCACCCCACCCCTCATTCACTCCTCAGAGACGGTAAGGCACATTGCTTTGAGGGAGGACCAAGGTCCTCCCTACTATATCTAGGCTAAGTAAGGTATCAATCCAAAGAGAATAGGTTCTAAATAAAAAAGCCAGTACAAGCAGTAAGGATAAATCCTGTTGCCACTGCCGGTGGCCTCTCAGCCTGCCCCAGCCACACAACTGTCACCCACATTCAGAGGGACTAATTTGGACCTATGCTGTTTCTTTCCCTGTCCAACTGAAGCTTAGGTAAACTGTTTCAGAGGGTTATCCTGGTTTTTTTTTTTTTGTTGTTGTTTTTTTTCATACAAAGTTGAATATTGTTTTTTCAAGGTCTATGAAGAATTGTGATGGAATTTTGATGGGGATTGCATTGAATCTATCAATTTCTTTTTGTAGGATTGCCATTTCTATTATCTTCATCTTACCTACCCAAGAGCATGGGAGATCTTTTCATTTTCTGCTATCTCCTTTAATTTCTTTTCTCGGAGACTTAATGTTCTTGTCAAACAGGTCTTTCACTTCTTTGGTTAGTGTTACCCCAAGATATTATATGTTATTTGTGGCTATTGTGATGGTTGATGTTTCTCTGATTTCATAGAGACAGCGGTCAGTCTGAGGATTTGTGGAGACATGATCACCCTTCAGCCTGAGCACTGGTAGAGGTAAGACCTGTCTAATGGCTGACAGCTCTGCTTCTCTGATCTTCAACATGAACCTCTACATCTGACTCTGATTTTTTTATTATTAACATAAATTAGAATTAGTGCCACAGGTGTGCGGTACATACTTACAATCCTAGCACTTGAGAGGTACAGACAGGAGGATGAGGCAAGCCTGTGCTACATATAGAGTCCGAGGCTAGCTTGGTCTACATTAAACCATGTCTTGGGAAAACAGCAATAAAAAGGTAGTACAACTCACCACTGCTACTTCTTCTCCTGAGCGGTGCTACTTTGAGGGTGACAAAGGCCCTTTTAGAAGTCCTAAAAGTCGGTTTCCAACAGGGCACAAATTGACTCTGATGATGTCACCCATCACTTAATGTTAACTGCAGGTGTTTTGCTAACTCTTGGTATCTGTTTATTATCTCAGCATCCATGCCAACATTTTTTTCTTTTTATAGAGGTTACAGGGTTCACATTTCTGGTAAGTAGAAACCATGGTGACCAAATAATACTAATAAGGCAGAAAGAGGAAGTTCTTCATTACAGTTCCGAGAAGGCATTGCCTTCTTGATGTGATAGAGTATATCATCTACCTTCTCTTTTAAATAATGTAAGATCTTTATTCTTTGAAAATTTCACATAATGTATTTGGATTAAGTTCATGTCCTACTCCTCCCCCTAACTCATTCCATATCTACTGCACCTCTCTACCTATTCCTAAATTTCACATCCTCTTGTTTTGTTAGTAATCTACTGAACCCAATTTGCGAGGCCCAAATAATCTTAAGAATTTGGCCATCTTCTGGAGCATGGTTGACCTCCCGGAGGCCACATCCTTAAAAAAGATGGACCCTTCCTCCCCTAGAATCTATCCCTTCTGAATAGTTCCTCAATTAGGGGTGGGGGTGGATGAAGCTCTTCCTGCCCCCATGCTAGGATGTTGATAGGTTGTTCTTTTGTGGGTCTTGTTCTGCAGGCAGTCACAGCTGTGAGTTGAAAAGTGCGGAGGTCCTGGAATATCCAGAAGACATTGTTTCACTCTGCTTCTCCAAAACCCATGGCTTTTGCAATCTTTCTGTCCTATCTTCAGTGATGGTACCAGGGCCTTGAAGACAGTGCGTGATGCAGATGTCCCATTATTGACTGAGCACTGCACCTGTACTTTGGCCAGTTATGAGTTTCTATGTTAACTTCCATACACTGTAAAAAAAATCCTCTACTTCTTTTACAAAGACTGAGCAACACTAATCTATGGTTTAGAGTTACTAAGTTATACAGCAGTTTGATAATTTGTCCATTTGGCAAAGTAGCAAGTTATCCCTTGGGGTGTGGTACAAGCTCCCCAACCATGAGTTCCTGGCCAGATTTACAGTACCAGTCATCAATTTTCTCCTGCAGAGTGGGCCTGAAATCCAATCTGAGAGCAATTGGTTACCTCCTGTAATATTTATGCTACTATACACCAATGGATATATCTCAACATTCTGGTCATTATTATAGCTCCTGGGGTTCACAGTTGAGTAAGACTATTTGATGACTTTTCTGCATCTGCCACCTACAGAGCACCTTCTAAGGCTACAAAAGCTATGTTTCTTGGTCAGTAATAAATTGACATCTCCATGCACCTTGACAAAAGTGTGTGGTATCATGGGCAACCAAGATTGTTAACAACAGCCTATATAATCTTGGGAATCTTTAGAGCACTTTTGGCTGAAAATTTGGGGGAATATATCCTACACTGGGCCCTTGATTTTTCATCTGGCAATCCATGGTTTCAGTGATGAGGACAATCCTTTCTGTAGGAGTTTCTGGTTCTTCCCTTTTCCAGGGCACAACTGGTAGGTGGAGTTTGGTCACCAGGCCATGACTATGAAGTAAGGCCAAGGGGAAGAGACACCATGACCTAACAGCTGCCGCCTGATGACTCAACAATAGAAGCTGCCCCTCTGACTTTGGGTGTAGACTTGGTCTGTAGTTTTCCCAGCATTCATGACAGAGTACAGCTCCTGACAGATACAGGCAGGCAGTCTGATGGAAGAGAATTAGGATGGCCTTCCTGACTCAGTGCTTCAGGCAAAGCAACTGTTCTAGGCTAGAGGAGTTCAAGTTGTGTTCACCCCAGACATGCCTGGGGACCCTGCAACACAGAGACCTAGAGACACGTCTTGGCTATTAATGCAGAATCAGTGGCAGCTCCAGCATTAATCCTGCAGGCTGGAGATAAATGATGCTTCGTCTCTGCCAGGCTGAATCTGTACCAAAACAGCATTAATACCTATTTATATTTTTCTATCAATATTTCATAAATTTGAAGAGAAACAGCTTGAAAGAATTCAAATGATTTTTCTCTGTATGTGTTTCAGAGGCATCAATTATTGCTGTGGGGCACCTTCAGCATTGCCTAAAGCTGCAATAAATTCCCTAGCTTTAACTTTGAAGATTTGAGAAATGCTAATACCGAGAAGTGTATGAATTATTACTCTTGCTCTAACCCAGCAATGTGCCCCCAAAGAGTAAACACAGGCCTCATTTCATTCGGGAGTGGATGAAAACTTTTCCTGCTTGGGTAAAGGGAAATGTGATAGGGCACCAGGGGGCATGGGCAGACTTCTTAATTGTTTTAAATTCAGTTTCTTATTGGCTGAAGCAGCTGAAGGCTCTGGAAGAGCTTTAATTAATCTTCATATTTTTTTCTAAATAATTCTCATTTCTCAAGTTACCTGATTCTTACAGTAATGCTATGCAGCAGGTGGGTTAATTGTGATTATTCCCATTTTGCAGATGGGGACCTTAAGGAATAAAGCTTTTCTTTCTTGATGGGCTTAGTTGTGACTTCTTGGTAGTCTAGAAAGTTGGTACTTTTCCCCTCAGAACTGGTGTGAACTGGAGGTCCATTAGACATGCCTACTAACTTGTTGTTCTTGGAATTCAAAGAAATTCAGAGCACACTGTGACCACCTGCCAATCTGCCATTTAGTCTGTTCTTACCAACAACTATAATCACTGAAGCAGAGACATATTTGCAAACCCACATTTGTTTTGTCTAAACTAAACCATTAGAGGGAGGAAGGGGATGAAGGAGGAGGAGGAGACATTGAAATAGAAAAAGTGTCATGTTGCTGTTGATGGCCACAACACACATAGCTTCAGGGACTCTGTGAAAACTTTCTGTGGGGCACATGGGTGGCAGTGGCTTCCAAGAGGTTGAATCACCCTACTCTGTCATGAAAGAGCAACCAACCACTCGGATAATCAAATATTTCAGACCAATGATCTTGCTCAAGTTATGACCTAAAGAAGAATTTTGCCTAAGAGATGACATAGAGAGGAAGTGAAGCAGGTTTGCATGAACCATCTTGTTTCCACCTTCCCAATAGCCCCCGGATATCCAGACTAGGTTCTTTTTCACCCCACAATTGATGTGGGATTTCCCTCTGTATGCTGTGATTACTATTGATTAATAAAGAAACTGGCTTGTCCTGATAGGGTAGAACAGAGCTAGGCGGGGAAAACTAAGCTGAATGCTGGGAGAAAGGAGGCAGAGTAGTGAGACACCATGTAGCTCCACCAGAGACAGATGCCAGAACTTTAGCCGGTAAGCCACAACCACGTGGCCATACACAGATTAATAGAAATGGGTTAGATTAATATGTAAGTGTTAGCCAATAAGAAGCTAGAGCTAATGGGCCAAGCACTGATTTAATTAATAAAGTTCTGTTTGGTTATTTTGGTTCTAGGTGTCTGGGAAAAACAAGCAGCCTCCCTCCCTCCAGCAAATTGGCATGCCAATGTGGTGGACTAAGTCCACGTAAAGCCTGAGAGGGCTTGGAAAGGAATTCTAGACACAAAACAACAAAGTTTAGCTGCATTTATTTTCCTAAATGGGCTTTGCTTGCTGGTGGCATGCTGAGGGTCCTTTAAGAGAGGTTTTCCTGATTCAATAGTAGCAGAAAAAAAGCAGCAGTTTTAAAATGCCAGCTTTCTGGGCTGTGATGCCAACATGAACTCTGACTCTTTCTGGAGGTCCGGCTACTGAGCATCTGAGTGGGGTTTGTGAGTAGGACTGCTATAACTTGCTTACTATGAGCATGGCTCTCAGAGACAGCAAACAGCTCCAGCATGCTGGACTGGGTAGGGCAAGCAAGGAAGTGCTGTGTTTCCCCTAGTAATGCAGATGCTTAAATTCATAAGAAGGACTTAGCATTTTAAGAAGCACTCCTGAACAGTTTGGGGTTGGTTAGATGAACTGAACATGCAGGACCATAGAGAAATGACTGTTGAACTTGACTAAAGGTGAGACAGTTCTTCAGGGTTCCTGCTTCATGAAAGAGTTTGCAAGACATTCTGCAGGATACAGAAGAAAGTTACTGACAAACTACGAATATAGGCAGAACTGTCTTTGAACTTTCCTGCTTTGTAGAAAAGTCTGCTGGATACTATGGGCCTGTAGGCTGAAGATGGATGCCCCAATATTACAGAAGAACTTTGTGTGACTGTCCAGACAGCGAAATGTCTCTGTCAATTCAAGAGTTTTGGAAGTTGCTTACAATGCATTTCCTGTTTTCTTAGGCAATATTATATCCTTCTGGAGTCTTTGATGGAGTTGAAGAATTTATAGTTATAGTTATTTTTTCCTAAGTTATGATAAAAGATAAAGTAGATATAAATATTGTAACTGTAATTATTGCTTGGTACCTGTCCTGTTATATGTAATTTTACTATGTTAAAAGTTAAAACCTTATTTTTTTATTTAAGCAGAAAGGGGGAGGTAATAGGGGCTTTTCCTTTGTATGTTGTGAATATCATTTGTTAATAAAGAAAGTGTTTTGGGCCTGCACAGGGAACAGAGGTAGATGAGGAGAACTAAACTGAATGTTGAGAGAAAGAAGGAGGGGTCAAAGAGAAGCCATGTAGCCCCCACTGGAGACAGACGCTGGATAGAACTTTACCCAGTAAGCCACAGCCATGTGGCCATACATAGATTAATAGAAACGGGTTAAATTAAGGTGTAATAATTAGCCAATAAAAAGCTAGAGCTAATGAGTCAAGCAGTGATTTAAATAATATAGTTTTTGTGTGATTATTTCAGAGCTAAGCTGCCAGGAACTAACTAGTGGCCTTCCTTGCAACACACAATAATCCCATGGTGGTTCAGAGTTTGAAAAATTGAATTGTCTTTGCGTTTTTTTTTACTGTTTTCTTCCCTTCCTCTTCCCATATGTTGTTATTCATGTATGTCTGCACGCAACTTTAAACTCTAAATGCTTTCTAGAAAGGTAAAATAACCAGAGATGACTTGTGTTCTGAGAAGATAGAAAATGGGGGAAATGAATGAGATTCACAGCTTATTCGAGTGGCTGTGATCAGGATCACCTGTCTGTGAAAGAGACCCACACAGCCAGGTGTTAACAAGCTGTTGTTCTGTGTGAAGAAATCAGGGTACCCTGAACCATACCTAGCTCCATTCCAGCAAGGTCTAGCTTTAACTTTTGGAACGTTTTGCTTGTCTGTGCATCATCTTCTGTGCTGCATGCTTCTGATATTTAATTTGTGTCTGCAATGAGATTATTGGAGAGTCTCACTCTGTTGAAGTATTGATGTAAAATGGCTTCTATTTTTTTCTCAGTCACAACCCCAAATATACTTTGTCAAAGACTTTTCTAGTTCCTTACAAAATGGATGCTTATTAAACTGTTTAAGTTGTTTTCTTCCTGGCTTAGTAGCTCTGATGATGACATAAGTTTTGTAATTATTCTGATGAACCTCATTTAGAGGAAGACTGAGGCACAAGGATATTTCTCAGCCCATGGGATAAAATCCCTGGAGTGAATTCAGGGGCTGATGTCTGTGTTGGTCAATTTCTATCATACTCAGAAAATATCTGCCATGACTTAAAAAGAAGTAAAGACTTGTTTGGGCTCATGGTGATGGGTTTTAGGTTTTAGTTCATGGTCATCTGATCCTGTCTGGTCCTGCTGCTGTGGCCATGTGAGGAGAGAAGCCACCTCTCCAGTGAGAAGTGGATGGTGGAGGAGGTTTATTCATTTCATAGTACCTGGGAAGTAGAGAGAGGGAACAGGGTTAGGGTCCCAATATTCCCTTTAAGGTCACATTGCCAATGACAGTTCCTTTTCACTAAACCCAACTTCCTGAAGGTTCTAGCACCACATAAGAGTTCAGAAGGCTGGGGGCTCAACCTCTAACACACAGGCCTTTGAGGGACATTTCAGATACATTATGGTACCATGCTGCAATTCCCTTTATATCAATACATCAGTACCCTTGTCTCCAGGTATTCTGTCTCTGTCAGGGTATTTGCCATTGTTAGAAAGTGCAGTTTAGTTTAAATTGAATTAAGAAATGTCAAAATTGATTTAAGGAAATTTCAGGAGATTTGTTGAGGCATCAATCACATACCATATAAATCACCTATTCAAAATAAACACTTCCAGTATTTTAAACTTGGTGTGAGCACACAGTAATGTGTGGGAGTGTGCTACCACATCCGGGCTGACCAGGCTCAGGTCCTCATGGTTTCATGGTAATCACTTCACCTACTGAATAGTCTCTCTAGCTTCCAGCTTCCAGGGATATTCAGTATGTAGATAGAACTGTGTCATCACCACTACTATGAAGAGTTAGACCCTCTCATCATTCCTGTCAGAACTAAGAGTC
Organism: Arvicola amphibius; assembly: GCF_903992535.2. NCBI lineage: Eukaryota > Metazoa > Chordata > Mammalia > Rodentia > Cricetidae > Arvicola > Arvicola amphibius. The sequence continues at coordinate 7,708,938 of NC_052063.2, forward strand.
ACCACTTGTTTCTATTGGCTGAGGTCATGGTCTTAGTTAGGGTTTCTGTTGCTGTGAAGAGACACCCTGACCACAACAACTCTTATAAAGTAAAAACATTTAATTGAGGTGGTGGCTTACAGTTTCAGAGGTTTAGTCCATTATTATCATGGTGGGGAGCATGGCCGTGTGTAGGCAGACCTGGTGTTGGAGAAGGAGCTGCTACATGTTGATACACAGGCAGCAGGAAGTAGACTAATACACTGGGCAGTATCTTGAGCATATAAAAGACCTCAAAGCCCACCTCCACAGTGACGCACTTCTTGAAGGCCACAACTCCTAATAGTGCCACTCCCTATGAGATTATGAAGGCCAGTTACGTTCAAACTACCATGGATGTTTGGACATTTCATATAAATGTAATCACAGGATGTGACTTTCATGGCTTTCACTGGACATATTATCTCCAAGTAAAAATGTCTTCCATATGTTCATATATTTTGATACATGGTTCCCAAGTGGTGGTAGTCCCCAGTTGGGGTGGTTATGGAATGTTTAGGAAGTAGAGCCTTGCTGGAGGAAGTACATCACCAGGGGCAGGCTTTGAGGCCATTTGCTTTACTTTACTTCCTGCTCAATCTCTGTTTCCTGTGTATGGATAAAAATGTGACCACCCAGGTTCCTCCTGCCATGCTGCGCCTTCTCTACTATTATGGACTCCAGCCCTCTGAAATTATAAGCCGAAATAAACCATTTCTTTCTTAATTGCTTTTAATAATGGTATTTTATTACAGCTACAGGAAGATAACCAATATAGGGATGATGCATGGACAATTTTTATTATTGGTTATATGTCTCAAACTGGCATTGCTACATTTAACTATTTAAATAGTAATGCTTTGTTTAACAGGATGATAAGCTGCCAGAACAATGTTTCAAAGTGGTGGTGCCATTTTGGATTCCCACCAGTATTGTACGGAGGTTTTACTCTTTCAACATCTTTGTCAACACTTGTAACTATCTTCTTGTTAATGGATGTCTTCATGGGTGTGGTGAGGTATGATGTGGTTTTGGTTTACATTTCTCTAGTGGGTAACAATGCCAAGTGTCTATCGTGTACTTACTGAAGATTTGTATAACTCCTTAGGAAAATTGTCTTTAAGATCCTTTCCCATTTCAAACGACTTTTTCAATAATTAATATTGATTTTTGTATTTTGGATACCGCAACTAAATAGCTATTATATGTAAATCGGCTTCTTTCTGTTAGTTGCCTTTTCATTTTCTTGATAGTATCCATGCGGACTAGCTTTCAGCACTGTGCAGAATACCGATATAACCAGCTTAGAAAGGAAAGGGTGTCTTTAGCTCATTCCGAAGCCGTGGCATTTACTCCCCCCCCCCGTTACTTTTGGGGGAAGATGAGGGAGGCTTGAACTTAGTGCCTGATAAACACGTGCTCCACCACTGAGCCACACTGCAGCCCCTCATTTGTATTTTTGGTAACTTATTAAAGAAGCATTTTGTCTAAACAAACGCCAGGAGGATTTACTTCTCTAATTTCTTCTGACGTTAGTTGCAGCTGTTATGTTTGGGGTTTTCATCAATTTTTAGTGAATTCTGTGTGCAGTACAAGGAAGTGGTCCAAACCTCCTTATTTTGCAAGAGAAGACTGGTGTGTCATCATTGGTTGTAGAGATTTATTAGACCACTGAGTCATTATGGTTGCCTTGCCAGAAATCAGTTGGCCACAGTTTCCAGAGTTTGTCAGTGCTTGCTAGTCCACCCCATTCACTTACATACTTGTCTCTAAGCTAACACCACTTTACTGAATGAGCCATTTCTCCAGCCTCCTGGTTCAGATGTTTTCAAATAGGAAATTGCGATGACCACAGAGATACATTTTGGGGCCATGTTTGTCTTAATGTTATTGTTCATCTTCTAATCTGTGTTGCTCTCTTAAATTTATTTTCTTTGTTTTTAAAGATGTGGTGTCTAGTTTCCAATATTTTGATTTATTTTTTTGAGGGTTCTACACCCATACCATGCCTTTCAACAATGTTCTCCTCCCATTCCCTCTCTCTAGATCCTCCTGTGCCGCGCACCGCACCCCCGTGTCTGCGTTCAATGTGCTTTTACCCAGTTATCGAGCTTCGGGCAAGGGGCAGGAGGTTAAAATACACAGACACACACAGACAGAGAGACAGCGACACGGGTCATCCTTGAATTCCCCAAGAATGCCCCCTTTATTGTGTTCAGGGGCAGATTATATAGAGATAGCCACGCCCCAGCCAAACCCACCAGAAACCACTCTCCTGCCATCAGGAACTCCTGAAGGTCTCGTGCTCAGAGCAGCTGTAGGCACTCAGATCAGGGGATTACAAGAAATTCAGGATCTGGGGTCTCACTGCTCCCAACACTTCTGGATTTTTTTTCCCCCAACAACCCTAGTTGGTGCTGCCCTATACATGTTTGTGGGGCCATGGACTGGATCATGGTTCCTAGAGGCCATACTCCCAAAGAAAACTGACTTTCCTTCCTCTAGCAGCCATCAGCCCTCAATAGCTCTACGACAAGGACTAGGTGTTTGTGTGTCACTTCCCACCCATGCTAAAGCGGTGACTGGTTGGATCTCATATAGGTCATGAGCCACAGCAGCCATGTATTCACGGGTGTGACAGTCCTGTCATAACAGGAAATGCTGCTTTACCCTTACTCTCCCTCTTACAATATATTGTCACCTCTCCTGTGATGTCCCTCGTGAGAAGGGAGTGGGATGCCGACCTCCTATTTAGATGGAGCACCCTACAAATATTTTCTCCTCACTTAACCTGTTCTGAATCTCGGAGTTGTTCACTGCCTACTACTCCAAGAAGGTTCTCTGACGAGGACTGAGTGCTACACCCATCTGTGGGTACAGAGATACCTCTTGAGAGAGCAGTTTCGTGTTCTGAGCATAGGTCTGGTACTCTTCTGTTAAATTTATTCCTAAACGTCATTTTGAATGGAGTTATTTCTCATTTTCATTTCCAGGTTGTTTACTGTTTGCAGAAGTAGTATTGGTTCTATATAGTGATCTTGTGTCCTGAAGTCTTACTGCTTTTGTTTATTAATTATAATTTTCCAGCAGATTTATTCGTTTTTTCATAAATGATAATGTCATCTGCAAGTAGATATATTTTTCTTTTTTTCCTCCCATCTTTTATCATGATGCTTTCTATTTCTTATTTAATTTGTTGGACTAGAACTTAAGTTCAATATTGAATAGAAGTGGTCTGAACAGACACAACGGTCTTGGTTCTCTTCTCTCCCTCCCTTCCTCTATCTCCTTCCCTCTCTCCTTCTTCCCTTCTTACATCTCCCCCTCCTTCATTTTCCTTCCCTCCCTCCCTTCCTCCCTCCCTCCCTCCCTCCCTCCCTCCCCTCCCCTCCCTCCCTCCCTCCCTCCCTGCCTCCCTCCCTCCTTCTTTCTCTCCCTCCCTCCCTCCCTCCCTCCCTGCCTCCCTCCCTCCTTCTTTCTCTCCCTCCCTCCCTCCCTGCCTCCCTCCCTCCTTCTTTCTCTCCCTCCCTCCCTCCCTCCCTCCCTCCTTCTTTCTCTCCCTCCCCTCCCTATTTTACCACTTTCCCTTCATTCCTTTCTCGCTTCCTCCACCCAGGATATTTTTACTAGGACTTTAAGTCTCTTCATAATCAAACTGCAAGAGCAAAATGATTTACCCAAAAGCACACGTTTACCCAAAATTTTGGTATCAATAACTTAAAGAAATTGGGGATCCAGGAATGACGACGATGGAAACTGGGTACCAGCTTCTGGCTTCTTAGAAGACGGAGAAAGAAGTTTAGTTCGGTAAGAGTCAAACAATTTTTTTGTTGTTCCTTTCATTTTATTAAATAATGGAGTATTTACCTTCCAAATGTCAGGCTGAGGTACAATTCTGTGAATGAACACTGGTCCAGCATGTATAAATTCCTGGGTTTGATCTCCCGTACTACTAAATGTCCTATGTGTGTTCCTTTCCCTCTGCCTCTTTGCAACTCTATGGCTTAGAGGGGACTCTATCTTGGCGAAAATTATGCATTTACTGGTATTCGTATTCTACATTCTGGATTTGGTTTAATTCTCAAGATTTTAATTATATCAAATTAATAAATATGATGCACATCACTGACTTTTCTTATAATAAATGTAAATATTAGTCTAAGACAGTAACCAAATGACTATGGTGGTTTCTTTTTCCAAAGAGTGGGGTTTTTGTTATAAGACCACCAGTTGATTGAATATTTTCTACGTCTAGATGTAGTGAAATTTCATTTTTTGTAGGTATTATGCACCTCATCTTCTAAAGTAGCAATTTGTTTATATTTGTCTCCCAAATTATTTGTGCTATTGTACTAGGAAATTGTATAATGATTTTTGTAATTTTATTTATTAAAAATAGCTGAAGCCATTGTTTTGAAATTAGTGGGAGATGAACCATCTCTAATTCGACATGTTAATCATGGACGCTTGGCGAAATTATTTCAGAATCAAGGTCAAGGTAGTAAGAAAAATTTTTTGTCTCTTTAAACAATTGATTTTCATTTGTGTGTGTCCATTTCTATTTAAATCTAGAAATGGGGCTATAGTTCTTGAAAACGACCTCCTATATTCAAGAACATATTCCATGGGCACAAAGTCCCCCATAAGCTTTCTGTTTACTTAGAGGGCAGCTCACAGTCCTAGAAACTTCCCTCAGAGAGGCTGAAATAGAGATAACAGAGAGAACAGCGTACGTACAATATGATTAAGAAACATGCAGGGGGTAATATTGAAAATAATTGCATGGAGAACAATTTCTTGCTTCTGTCTCTATGTGCTTTATGCCTTAGCATATTTCTTTGCTCTTTCATCTATTAATGAAACATCTTGAGAACAAAGGTTTGCTTTGCTCATGTGTGCTCCAAGTGCCTCCCATTGTCTTGTATCTTTTGTGCTTAATTTCACAGTAGCCACTAAGGGAAATTCAATTTAGCAGCATTATGCAGAAGTTCTCTGCCCTCATCTATGTAGGATTAAGGTGTTCTTGGTCTGTGAGTTGATCAGTGTCTTTTTCAGCCATTGTCTTCCGGAAAAGTTCTTCCCTGCTCTTGATGGAAACAAACACAGAGAGAGCCACAAGTGGGCAGTGTGTGCAGAGTTAGAGACCTTGGAATTCTCAGTCCTGAAAATGATGTCCTCATCATGTCCCTCTCCTTGGGGCTCAGAAAATCCTGCAAAAAGATTGGAAGAGCGAGAGGAGTGGAGGATACAAAGGAAGCAAGGCCTTGTAAACACAACAGGACCGATGCTCGTATGACCTCCCAGAGACTGCGGCAGCACGCTCTGGGTCTGCCCAGGTCTGGACCTAGGAGGGATCTTATCCCTGCAGAAAATGGCTCTCCCTCTTTCCATAGCCATTGATCTTCTGTATCTCTTCATTGAGGGACTGAACCTCATGGAATTTGTCCAATCCTTGTTGGTATGTTGGCTAGTGATGCCATTGGGCTGGTCTTGTTCAGGCAAACAGATTGTTGATGTTTCAGTCACTTTTAGCCTTAGGATTTAGTATTCATAGCCCAGCTATGGGTGCTGAACAACACACCTCTTCGGGTCTCGTTGGGGGTTAAAGTTTGGGATTTGACTTGCTTTGTCACTGGCTGGAGTTGTCTGTTTTCCTTTTGTCTGGCTCGGTACCATCTTTTCCTTCTTCATATTCTGCTCAGCCAATGCCTCTGTACAATTTTCCTGGCTCTCTGGCCTCGGGCATCAGCTTGTTTGGGTCTTTCTCATGTCTTCTCCTGCAGGCTGAAGTTCTATCCTTGACCCTCAGGGTGCAGGACAGGGGTCAATAAACAATAAATAGATCTCCGGGAGCCACCACTACTGTCCTTTCCTGGGTGACTTTGCTTTCCCCCTTTGTGAATTTGCCATTGCTCTGTGACCTGCCTTACCCAGTGGTTGTTGTTTCCCTGAGTTGTGCAAGGAGTGGAGGATACAAAGGGAGAAGAGAAAAAAGAAAAAAGGTGAGAGTGGAGGTGGGAAAGCCTAGAGTGTTTAAGGTTCGTTTTACTCTGAACCTTAAATTAGCCCCCTGGCTTCCCCTGGGCCAGCCTCCGAGGTTGGTCCACGCTCTAGGCTACCCTGCCTCCACTCTCACCTCTCTTCTCCTCTTCTTCACTTTAGATCCATGTGGCTAAGGTCCTGAAGTCTCAGAGGACACTGCCACGTTTGGTTTTTTTTTTTTTTTTTTTTTTTTTTTGGAGTAAATGGGACTTCTGACCCAATTGCTCAAGATGGAAATATACATCAAAGATGGATTTCTGTCTTTTTCCTGCTAAAAATCTCTTAGAAACTGTCAACTATGTGTCCAGGAATACATTTCTTTCAATCCATCCATCCATCTATCCAACATGTGCTTTTTGAGGAGCCTCTGAAATAAAGTCACAAAATTTAGGTTTCATGGTGATTGGGGAATTTAAGTCACACACACACACACACACACACACACACACACACACTCCGCAAGTAAAACACTCCTGCTTTTTAGAGCATCTAAGGTGCTAGCATGAATTTTTTTGTCTTGGCTGTAAAATGCTGAGTTATGTATTCTAGGCCATGGAGGTAACTTTAAAGCGAAGCATATTTAAGTTCAAGTAATAAAAGTATAATCTCATCTCGATTACATGAGATTTTTTTTTTTTAAAGGAGCTGTCACGTGCACATATTTTACAAGGGATTTTATTTTTAACGACAATTTAAGTATGAGAATGAGGAAAGGAGGCTCAGGGAACTCAAGTAACTCGTTCAAAGTTACTTTTGTCAGAGAGCAGCAGAGATGGGTGGGTGGCAGGGAGAAAAAGATTCTAGTTTAGGTGTGTTTTGATCTAAAGCTCAAACCCTTACATCTCACTACAGCATGTTTCTAAATATTTAGTAAAGACTAAAAGTAACATTTGAATTTTTAAAATAGCTTACTCTAAAGTGTCCTCTATCATTCCATTCAATGAATGGTTCTGAAAAAAAAAAAACTACCCTAAGTTTTCATATTCCAAACTAATACTCTATACTCTCTTTCAATCTACGGGTATTTCCAGCACAACCCACATTTGCTTAGTTTGGCATCTGTGTCATATGAAAAGTAGCCTAAAAGGAAAGGATGTCTGAAGCAGGAGGATTGCAGATTTGTAGTTCATTGACCAGAGTGTGCTGTCCTCAGCTCCTTGCTCCGGTGTTCTTAGCCTATGAAAGAAAACAGCAGATACTGGAAGCCGTCACGGAAGTTTGATTGCGTTCTAGCAGGTGCATGTTGTCTTGCTTCCCAGCCCATGTCAGGAAGAGGCAAGGACAAGAGCAAAAGAGGTGTGCCTACCAGGAATAAAAGATGCTGCGTCCTGATGGAGAAAGGAGGGGGAAACTATAAAAGCATCTAAAGGCACTAACATCCAGTGTTTGGGAGATGACTTCATGTCAGACACAGAGCAGCTGCCTGTCTGTAAGGTCACTGCCTCATTACAACCATGTCGACAGGCCTAATGATGACATCAGAGGCCAAGTCAAAACTGAAAACCCACCCCAGTATTTTTTCTTTTAGAAGGTAAGCAAGCATGTTACATACAAGAGTACTAAAATCCGTTTGTTTTGAGTTTCCAAGAATAAATTTGTATTTTCCAAAATAACCTACTCGTTTGAAATCAACATCCCAGGGTTCCTTCTTAGTTGCTCATTGACATGGGGAAAGTTATCAGTTTAGTAGTTGCTGTTTGTTTGTTTGTTTGTTTGTTTGTTTGTTTGAGACAGGGTTTCACTGTGTAGCCCTGGCTGTCCTGGAACTTGCTCTGTAGACCAGGCTGGTCTTGAACTCACAGAGATCCACTTGCCTCTGCCCCCTCAGTGCTGGGATTAAAGGCACGCGCCACTACTACCTGAGATTGTGCAATTTCTATTCTACTGTTTTCCTTATAGAATATGTCCAATAATATAATAAAGATTATCTGTCACCCAGCTCCCAGCATGGGGTAGAGGGAGAGTGTCCTGAGGAATTTTTCTAGTTTTCCACATTTTTGCTAAATCTGTGAATTTAACTTTTTTTGTACTTGATGTCTAGTCAAGTTTCAGCTGCAGTGATGTTTCTTGAGGGAGCAAGCTGACAGCGCCTTGAGACCCGTCCTTGCCCGAGTTCCTCATTACTTCGTATAATTTCATGAGATTCAACTACATTTCTCATTTCTAAAGAAATCGCTCAATCATTGCATAGGAACCAAAAGGCAGCTGTGATCTATCTAAAGTCCAGCTCAAGTGTCCTACAGACTGTTTTCTCTGCTGCTAACTCATTATGCAAACTAGGCCAAGCAGTTCAGCTTCTCTGAGCTCTGGTCAGCTTTGTCTTCCTGTGTCCCTCTGTCCCTCTGTCTCTGTGTCCTTCCCTTCTTCCCTTCTTTTCTCTTTCCCCTTTCTTCTTTCAACTTTCGGGGCAGTGTCTCCCCATGTAGCCCAGGCTGGCCTCAAGCTTGTGATCCCCACTGCCTTTGACTTTTGAGTGTGGAAAGTGGATGTGTATGCCACCACACTCAACATTGCCTTAATATTTTATCACCCGCTCTTACAGAACTTTCGGTTGCCTTTTGGAACTGTCTAAATGTACTTGTTTGGATAGACTTAAATATGTATGCTGTAGAGAATTTAAGTATGTGGACTCTGAGGTCAGGTTGACTTGCTTCAATACTTTTTAGCTACGTGAGGATAGAGAAAACACTTTGCTTGTCTGTACTTTACTTTTTCTCCCTAATTGTAAGGCAGGAATAAAAGTACCTACTATCCAAGCTGTTGTGAGCATTATGTAAATTACCAACACACCTGCAGTATCTGAAATCATGTCTGACGCCCAGTGTAAGCTTCTGAAGGGACGCTGAAATGAATGTATTTTAAAACCTTGGCAGTTTAGTGGAGTAGATGCAAATAAATATTCACAAGAAAGCTGACTATGGTGGGTGTGTATTAGAGGGGAAATTGCAAGGCTGGGAAGAACACGGAGGGAACAACAATTAATTTTAATTGAAAAGACCAGGCTAGGTCTCATGAATTAAGTTGACTGTGGTTTGGACATTGAGAAATGAGCTGGTGGCACGGGAAAAGATTCTTGATAGAAACAAAACAAAACAAAACAAAACAAAACAAGAGAATCCAGGGTGAGAAACAGGAATATATATATCCATTCAAAAATTTCCACTTCTTCTTGCTCCCCCACTCACCCTCTTCCCTCTCCCTCCAGTCTTAAGAGAGGGCAGGTTACCCTGCCCTGTGAGAAGTCCAAGGACCTCCCCCCTCCATCCAGGCCTAGGAAGGTATGCATCCAAATAGACTAGGGTCCCAAAAAGCCAGTACATGCAGTAGAAACAAGTCCCAGTGCCATTATCAATGGCTTCTCAGTCAGCCCCCATTGTCAGCCACATTCAGAGAGTCTGGTTTGATTGCATGCTCGTCCAGTCCCAGTCCAGCTGGATTTGGTGAGCTCCCATTAGATCAGGCACACTGTCTCAGTGGGTGGACCAACCCCTCGCGGTCCTGACTTCCTTGCTCATCTTCTCCCTCTTTCTGCTCTTCGACTGGACCTTGGAAGCTTAGTCCAGTGCTCTGGAGCATGGGGGGGGGTGGAGTGGGGTTGGGGGAAAGGGAGAGGGGGAGAGAGAAGGGAGAAGGGAAGAATTGGGAAGAGTTTGGGGGAATGGGAGTGTTGAGATGGAGGAAAGGTGGATATAGGAGCAGGGAAGAAGATACCTTCATTAAGGGAGCTATTTTAGGGTTGGCAGAAGACTTAGCTCTAGAGGGGATCTCAGGTGTCCACGGGGATGTCCCCTGCTAGGTCCTTGGACAACAGAGGAGAGGGTGCCTGAACTGGCCTTGTCCCATAGTCACACTGATGAATATCTTGAATATCACCATAGAACCTTCATCCGGCGATGGATGGAGATAGAAACAGGAAACTTTTTAATGAAGTGGCTCTCCTTAGCTGGAATGTTGAGGTGACCTAAGGGTGTGTAATGCGGTGGAGGTGGGGGGAGTGGTGGAAGGGAAAAGAGAAGCCTGGGGCTGATTCAGGAGTGGGTTTCGGATTTGCTCAGGGGTATGGACTGGATACCAGCAGCATCAGGAAAGGCTGAGGACCTGACAAAGTGAAGAGATGTGATCCCTCCGTTTGTAGTCTAGGAAGAAGACCGGTGATTCTGTGGAAAAGAAATTATAACAGAGAGAAGTGAGATGAAAACAGAGACCTTGTAACTGTCTGGGTGCAGGATGAAGAGCTTTAAAAGTGGAGGTGGTTGTGTTGTAGGTGCAGAGAGGGGCTTCCAGCTGAAATCTGGGAAAATAAAAGCTGTCATAATTTTGACTACTTCCTGTCCAGTGCAGTTTTCCCCTAAAGGCTCTTTCTGTTGACCTGTAGTTTTCATGGAGCTCTCTCTCTCTCTCTCTCTCTCTCTCTCTCTCTCTCTCTCTCTCTCTCTCTCTCTCTCTCTCTCTCTCTCTCTCTCTCTCTCTCCATCCACCTGTCCCCTGTCATCCAAGTGTATCCAGGCATGGAAAGGTGAAGCTCAAAGCCATCCGTGAGCTATCGACTGGCAGCTTTTATTCTCATTTGTTTAAAGTGGGTTACATTGTAGCAGCAGAACAAAATCACACAGCAAATAGCTTTTGTTTAAAGAGAGGAGAGCCTCCAAGCAATAATTAATTGGGGAGACTTCTTTCTGGAAACCAACAGATTGGAGATGCATCCAGCCTCTTCATCATACATCGGCAATAGGTACTGTGGAGAAGGAGTGTGGCGAGGATAATTCTGTGAAGTACCATCTGCAGTAGAGAGCACCGTTTTACATCCCTGTCTGGGCTTTGTTACAGCGAACAGGAAAGGGGCCATCTAGATGAAGAGCAGTAACAATTACAGGCATCATCTACGTGTTTTAAGGGAGAAATTTCCCGTAGACGAGAGGGTGCATTTTAAGCAACTGCAGTTCATGAAGATTCTCCTTAAATTATTGTATCTGCTAGGACAAAAGAAGATTAAGTTCACGAATTCAAGTGAAATGCCTGTTAGACAACAATCAGTGAATGCTGATGTAATAGAGTAATATTTGGAGACAATTACAAACAGGAGGAACATTAACTTAAGACTTTTAGAGTGGCAACGATGTCCTGTGAGTAGAGATTATCCATGAATCCCAGGCCACATTTTAACAATTAGTCTCAAGTGGCTTAGATGAATAGATAAGTATATATACCTGTGACCATAAATGATCTGTCTTATGTATCTATCATCTATCTATCTATCTATCTATCTATCTATCTATCTATCTATCTATCTATCTATCGTCTATCTATCTATCTATCTATCTATCTATCTATCTATCATCTATCTATCATATCTATCTATCGTCTATCTCTATTTATCTATCTATCTATCTATCTATCTATCTATCTATCATCTGTCACATCTATCTATCTACCATCTGCCTGTTTTTCTATCTATCTTTACCATCATCTATCTATCATCTATCATTTATCTACCTATAACATAATACATGCACACATGTTATGAAGAATAATTTACTCAGTGGTTGCTTGTTAAATATTACTATACACCAGATACTGTTCTAAGTACCGAGGATACAATAATGAATAAAAATAGACCATTTCTAGGGCAAGGGAGGTGGTCCAGTGGGTAAAAAGCTTGCTGTGTGGGCTTGAAGATCTGGGTTAAAGTCCAAAGAACCCACGTAAAGTCAGGCATAACAGGGCGTTTCTCTGACCCCAATGTTTCTGTGGTAAGAAGGGAAGTAGAGACAAGAGTGTTCCTGGAAACCCAGAGACGGCATGACCTGGTGTATCGAGTACTGAAGAACAAGAGCCCTGGCATCAAACAAGCTAGAAGATGAGGACTGACAGATGCCTGAGGTTGTCCTCGTATTCCATATGTATGGCCATCTCACACACACACACACACACACACACACACACACACACACACCATTTCTAAAGACTTTAAATTCCGGTAGAAGACAAGACAAATGTCTATCAAGTCAGATAAGTTAGATCTCTCACCATAAAAATCAAAAGAATATTAAGGGGAAGAAGGATGAGGAGAGGAGAGAGGACTGTATTCCACACAGGATGCTTAAGAGGGGTATCTCCAGTTCAGTGCTGTGTAAGCTGAGACTCAAGTCAATGCACACTGTAGCCTCTTGTCTTCTCAGACTTGTCATAGGGCACAGCATGTAGTAGGCAGTACTGAACTTAATTAGAGGGGTGGAGAAGCAACGATGTGGGTGTTGATGCCCTCCTTTTGGAATAATATCGTTTCATTTACTAAACTCAACCTAATTCCTTTCTAAGGAGCATTAATCCTGTTCCCCAGAGAGAAAGTCACTTTTGTCTTCATAATGCCCCGTCATACTTTAAGCAAAAGTACATATATATATATGTGTGTGTGTGTGTGTGTGTGTGTGTGTGTGTGTATGTGTGTGTGTGTATGTGTGTGTGTGTGTATGTGTGTGTGTGTGTATATATGAATGAAATGACTTATTCTACTGAGGCTTCTTTGGTTCTGCAGGCAATATGCACAAAATTATTTCTTTCACCAAATTTTGCAAACAAGTTTAGGACATCCTTTCGTCCTGTAAACCCTTAATAAATGTTCTCCGATACTTTTGGTGGTCAAACTTTCAGTATAGCTTTTGTGATAGACTATTTTTAAAAACTGTCAGATGCATCTTCCTCTTTCTTTATTCAGGTCTCCTGTGAGGTGACTTTCTAAGTGGCTTCAGAATGGAGTCTATTTCTTTGTCCCTTGAGTCTGAGTTTCAGTGTGCATCTTGCCTTGGCCACTGTGCATTTGCATGTTATGTAAACAGAGCTTTGAATAGTGCTTATGATAATAATCTCAATAGCTCCATTTTTGTATGCAATTGTATGTGTGATGTAGATGCGTGTGTGCATGGCTTTTTTTTGGGGGGGGGGAGCATATGTTTCAAGGCCAGAGGTTAACAGCATATGTCTTCCTTGAGATAGGCTTTCTTACTTCAACACTGAGCTTATTAATTTAGCTAGACTGGCTAGCTAGTTTGCTCTAGGAGTTCTCATGAGTACAGGGATTATAAACAGCTGCCATGCTCTGGGAGGTCAAAACTCTGTTCCTCCATTTGCATGGCAAGAACTTTGCTTACTGAGCCATCTTCCCGCTATCTCTTATGAGTAGAGTAACTGTTGGTAACCCCTGAATACTATCATGGCTGGCTGACCCGCTGAGTGGTCAGCAGTGCGTAGTCAGTTACTATTACATTTGACCATAGCCAGCCAATTACAAGACACGAGAATGAGGCTATTATCAACCAACCCTGAGACCCAAAGATGGAACTCCTGTGTTGAAGACGGCAGAGTCAACATACAGGCTTTGGTTCTAGAATGGCTTCACAGAACAGACTCATTTACCTACCTCAGACTATCACCTGCCTGCTACAGGCCTATTATGTAAGAGAAAAGTTAACTTCTACTTTAAAAGTTCTGATGTTTTTCAGGTGTCTTTATTGAAGCAGCTTAACTTCTGTGCTAACCCTGCTTAGCACCAACAGATACAAGCACATAAACACACAGCATCTAAGACAGTCTTCAGAACTCAACAACTCCGTAAATGTTAAATTTGTGTCCTTTTTTTGATAATCAGTACTGAGTACCTGCTATAGCATTTGTTGGGTGCTAGGTTGCGTAGAAAATTATGTATTTGTTTTCTAGTCTTTTCCAGAAACTAACGAAGTGGCAAGGGAAGATGAAAAAAAAAAACGAATATGATATGGAACTGAAAGGTAAGGAGTCCTGTAACAGGCTAAGTCAGGGGTGGAAGCCAGGGAAAATGAGAGGATTTGCACATTTCTTAAAAACACTGCAGTGGACAAAACACAAACCAGAAGGCAAAGCCTCTACCCCATGCGCTCTACAATCTCTTTGACAGAATTCCGAGGGCTCCTTTCAGTGCTTTTTAGGGTCACTAACCTTGAGCTTGGGTGGAGGGCCGCGGTTGGCTGCTGGCTTTCTCTTTTCTTGCTCGGGACTCCCAACACTAGCTTTTCAAAGGGTTTTGTGTGTCTGGTATTGGGGCGGCAGTGGGGACGGAGGTGAGGTTTAGAAGGATTACTGACAATCCTGTAATAACTTTTGAAATAGCTTTTCAGATCAATTCCCATTCATTTCCCACTTTACAGAGACGAGAGGACCAGGGAAGGATCAACAGTTATGAGAAAAACTACAAGGGAAAGAGACTTCACTCAGTATGCTTAGAAACGGAAGATCCTCCCCCGCCCATGTCCCATTTTCTTCTTCCCCAGTTCCTCCTGTGTCGTGTTGATGTGTTCCTCTTCTCCTCCACAATAGATTTTATTTCATATGGAGACTATCTCCAGAAGTTAATAAGTGAGAAATCACTGCAAAAATGCATGAACAGAGCAGACAGAGCATCCTGGGTGTTCCTTCAATAAGACGCTAAGCATGAAGAAACATTGTGTCAAGTTGATCTGCCCTGTCTATTTCATCTAATGGCACCAAACCTCCCCCCACATTCATTGGTAACCTTGCACCATGGCTGTGAGTCCCACGACCTAACTCTCTGTGACTGTCCTGTTCTGAGGTTCTCCGTGTCTTCAGGATTCATTCCTATTCAGGTTTGGGGTGTACGCCTTCGTGAAAACTTTCATGTTGCCATGTGTCTGGAGGATGGCTAGGTGATTTTTGAGATCGCCTTCCAATCTCCAATTCCACAATCGGTATTCATCCTAGGCATATTGACTAAAGGATGGAGACAACTGGAGCTCTAAGGACAAGAGAATGATGAAACCTATTACCATTAGTGTTAATGCACTAATCAGCTGTGTTTTCTTCCATATGGCAATTTATTTCAACAATTAAACCCAACTCCATCTGTTTTGGCATCAACAATATTCAGATGGGTTCCTGCGCCACCTCTTTAGAAATCATTTTATGTTTTTTAAGTACCGCGCCGTTAATAATAGCTGTGTGGAGTCCCGATTAGAAAGAAACCGTTCGGTCCAAAGCCCGTTTTATTTGAGGAAGGAATTGTTTTGCTCTTTGACCTTATGGGCATGTTACACAGGCTAATCGATAGTCTCAGAAAAGGAAAACTAAATCTTAGTTTGGGTATGGAGAATGGGCATGAAGGGCATGGTTTGTGGAGCTAAGCAAGGAAGCCCCGTTGCTGTCAGGAGTGCATTCTCCTTCTCTGACCTGGGGATCTTGATGGGGCAAGATGTGCTTCTGCATGCAATGGAGACAAGACAAATGCTTCCTTTCTGACATCCGGCAGGGGTGTCCTTCTTCAGCTTGGGTTGAGCTGCATTGACAGAATAGCAATAGGGGACATTTGTCTTGGTCTTTATAACACCTGGCGAGAGGCATGATTACTGCTGTAGAAGTATCAAAATAAGGAAAAGAATGGGCTATCCGAGAGCCCTGTTATTTATCACATTCAGAAACCCTAACCCAGACTAGCAGGGTAGAAAGTCCTTGTCAGATTGCCTCTGGAAATCATTATTTTTCTCCCCGAGACCATATGGGAAGCAGGAGGAATTACCTGCGCTGTCTTTCCTCCCCTTGGTTTTCAAGTTGGGGAGGCAGTCTTCTCTGGAAACTGGGCTGAGTCTACACAGACAGGGTTGTCACAAGTGGCCCTGAGCGTGTGCCTGCCCGACAATCCACATGTCAGCCTCTGTCTGTGCAGGAAATGGAGAAAATCACTGGCTGACAGTTTATTAACAAATATTGAATGTATGCAGGAACGATTCGATTTATTCTGAAGCAAGTGTTGGGATGTCTCCAGGCAAATTGGAGAGAGAGCTGACTTTGTTCAACCTTTATCTTTCCATTCCTTGTTTTCTAATTAGGAAAGTTTTCTCTCTTTTTTTTTTTCGGCTTTCTAAACATCTCTCCATCTAATTCATTGTATGACTGTTGAATCCTGAGCAAAATAGGCTCATGCCATTAATTTTAACCCATTAATATTATGACGGAGACATCCAACCCACCCCTTGGCAAGTACACTTCCAGTCTTTGTAAGAGTGGTGGCCACTGCCTTTCTGAGATAGGATGTGCAGAACTGGCACAGGCTAGAGGCGATTGTTTTGTTTTGTATTTTTCTCAAGGAAATCTTGAACAGTAGACAGGTCCATGCTGTGTTTGTTTTGAAGGGCCGCTCCTTCAGTTCAGTGTATGCTTTCAAATCAAGCTCCCTCCCCCCCCCCCCCGTCCTCTGTTTTGTCTCAAAGTGTTCTTTTAGCAGATCTTTGCAAAAAGAGGCCACTTGCTCGCAGTTCCTCATGAAGAGCAATTCAAGAACTGGATCGATAGCCATGTTCTAAAACTTGCTCAGAATTTCAGCTTTTATTTGGACTTGACATTCTTCTATATGGTTTAGAGCTGTGATTCTCAACCTTGGATTTCCATTAGGATCATCTGGGGCCTTTTAAAAAATATTGATGTCTAAGCCCCTTTCCAAATTAATTAAATCAGAATCTCTTGGGGGGAGAGAGCAGGGCACTGACATTTTGAAAAAGCTCTTGAGAAGATTCTCATGGACAGTGGGGGTTAGAAGTCTGTGGCTCAGAGGGTTTTATCAGCAGTATATAATCAAAGTTCTCTCTTTTCAGTTATTCGCTCAATAAATTCTTGAGAAAGTACTATTTATCAGAAAGGGAGACTATGCACCATAGGGAAATCGGAACATATATTAAGGAGTTCCTGCATTCCCATATGAGAGACCATGAGGTTTGCATTCATGCCCCACATTTGTGGAACCCTACACTGTACTGTGAACATTGAGGAGCTGGCTTTGAGTAAGATAAGCCAAACTCTGCCTTCAAATGTGCTTATATTCAAAGAAGTTAACTTAAAGATTAGAGACCGATGATGACACCCATCAAGAAATAAAACCAAAACAATGTGATCGTGCTTAAGACTGAGCAACGGATCCTAATGATATAAAGGAAGCAGTTAAGTGGAGATTTGGAGAGATCAGGTCCCAGGCGGAAGAATGGTGAGGGAATGTCAGAAAAGGTGAGAAGTCAGAGAAGTTGTAGGGGATCTTGATGGACAGAGGTAAGCAGGTAGAAGCTGGCAATGCATATGAGCCCTTGAAGGTACATGATGTTGCTTTCATGGGCATTTGATTTCATGAAAATTATACTGCGAATTGTTCCTTGGAAGAGAACACCTAAGTAACTGCAGTTGAAGAGGTCATGGGATTACCTTCTGAAAAACAATGTCTCCCACCAAGTTCAACACTACTTGTCAGGTTAACAAAGGGAAATTCCATCTGATGTGCCCATAGCTGTTACAGAGATTCAGGCAAGGTGACTCATTTCTTAGACGCTGAGTTAAGGAAGTTGCTGAAGATGAGAGCTTTTAGATTGACCTTGGAACACTTGCCATGTTTTCATAGCAAAGAAGAATGAAACTGATCTCGTGGTTAAGGGTCAGCAAGGGTGCAGGAGGCCCAGGAGAACGCAGGTCATGGAGGCAGTGAGAGGAACCCCAGACAAGGACTTGAGGCAGCTGAGTGTAAATGAACCTTAAGAAACATTTCTAGGTGATTGGGTTGGTGGAAAATGGGTCAAATGATGTGACTGTGCAGAGAGCCCTAAAGTGCTGGGGTCACGAAAGAATCCAGCATACAATGGGTTAATATAAATGAACGTTTGACTTAAGGGGAGACTGCTAGAGAAGTCAGGTCACTTGAGTACCTTAGTAGGCTAAGGGGAATGAATCAACAGACATAGCAAGAATAAAGATAAAAGGGATCACACCATCCTTAAATTGGTCCTGGAAGAGATAGAAAGGGGTTGAATTCAGAGAGTAGAGGAAGGGAGAATTTGCCTTAAAGACTAGAAAAGGATGGGCAGTGTGCTGGATGGAATGCCTCATCCAGCATTCCATCACAGGAGCAGGGGAGATGGCTCAGTCCGTAAGAGCACCTGTTTTCCGAGCTTGAGGACCAGCTTGGACCTTGAATCTTCAGAACCCACATAGAAAGTCTGGTGTGGCTGCATGGGCCTGTAACAGTAGTATTGGTGTGAGGGACAGGTAGATCCCAGGATCTCATTGGCCAGCGAGCCCAGCAGAAAACAACAACAACAACAACAACCCAACTATCATTTAGTTCATGGATGAGAGACTCTTCAAGGCAACAGGGTAAAGAGTGACAGAAAAAGATGTTCCCTGATGTCTTGCTTTAGATTCTGCATGCGCACAAGTTAGCATGTGCACCAGACCACTTACTTGCATGTACCACATACCACACACATGCATGCACGTGCCAACGCACAACCACGCGGAGCCACAGCCTCATGTACACTCTCACACAAGCACCAGTGCTCGAACACACAATACCACCATGAAAGGCAACATTGTCACAGGAACGGTCTCACTAGAAACAAAATGCAACAGTTACTTTCCTTACCCTTGGGTAACAGTTAAGAAGTAGCCAATAGGAGGTGTTGAGAGGAACACCAAAGGGGGCAAAAACCTCCATCAAATTAGGAAATGCTGAATTTAATAATAGAATTTCCTGGAGAAATCCAGAATTTACCAAAATACCCGTTATGTTCCCACTATTGTTAAAGGAAATCACACCTTTCCTGATTTTTGACTTTAATGAGATTGCCAAACTAAAAAGGTTTGTTTGGAAATTGCTGGAATGACCCAGTCTGTGTTCTAAATAGTAACCAGAATTATGTGTTCCAGCAAATAGCATTTTGTTATTGTTGTTCTAAAACCCTTCCTCCGATCAGGCATTAGCAAAAGTTCAAGTGAGAAGAAGTTGATGCCATAGCTTTTGTTTAACTGACTTTCCCTCCACCTAAAAAGCAACTCCTGCCCTTTGCCGATTCAACTTAGGCATTGCAATTTGTCTTGGGTGGGTAGTCTTTCTACCCTGCCGTGAGCCCAAGCAGTGGGCTCTTTCTGAATGTAACTGGTATATTACCAGCCATAATAGTTTTCTCTTCCAGGGCACTTTCTTAAACAAATGATTTCAAAATCAATGAACACCACCTCCCCCCCCCCCCAGCCTTCTATTTCAGAATTTACTTATTCATGAGATGTTTATCTCCGTAAATTCCCAGGAAGAATTCATATTGCTTAATCCCACCGTATTGGGTTGAATACTTATCAGTTTGAAATTAGTTCTTATTAAATTTTCTTGGCAACTTTGTAACTGTTGCCAGGGCTTCTCTCCTACAGAGTTGTTTTTACTTTAAAATCTCCAAATGAGAAGAAACTCATTTCGGCATCCTAAGACTCACTGGGACTGGCCTGCCGGCTTGCAGCATACCTTATTTTAGTGTTCACTGAGAGGAAGACCCCCATGGCCACCAACAATGCTTTCCGCAGAATATTCTGCAAGGCTTTGGGCTTCATTATTAGAGGCAAACAGACTCCATCCCTGACAGGTGGTGACAAACTGAAAGTCTAGTGACTTGCAGCAGAGCTGGTTTTCCAGAAGGCGGCTTCTGATGGCCTTTTGTTTGGTCACGTGATCGTCGGACGCTTCCCTCCCAATCTAGAATGTGATCTGGTGTCTGAAGAATTATTTTTGCACCCCTGTGGCTGGGTGGGGAAGAGTCGTGTCCTGCCCCCCCATTGCCAGACTCTGGTGGGAGCAGCCTGCTCATGATGGCCGGTGCCTAGGGAACAATGCTGTGCTGTGGGCTCATTTGAATAATCTCCCCACTCATTAAACACAGCTGCAAGGCAAGAGGCAGAAGAGTTCAAAAGGCAAGCCAAGGGAATATATTAGTCATAGAATCATCGTTTCGGCCTGTAGGCATGTTTTCCCAATATTTTTGTACTTCATTAATTACAACAAGAGCACTTCTGTCCACCTACTAAAGGAAAAAAAAAAAACAGCTGAAAAAGAAGACGGTTAGGGGGATATTTTGACTACGAGCCGTAAGTACAATGTATACATGTTAAGGAAGTGTTAGGTATACTGCAATTAAATTTTAAGAAAATCTTTGGATGTTATCCAACAAGTCACTTCGTCATCGTATAATTTAAATCCCTGCTGAGCCGGGATTAGAAGCCTTTGGAGGAAAATCAGCTTCATGAGTCCCTCCATCCTTAGTGCCATGTGTGAACGTCCCCATTGAACACCCCAGTCCCCATAGTGTGTGTGTGTGTCGTGTGTGTGTGTGTGTGTGTGTGCCCACCTGCACATGCACTCTGCTGGGTTTTTTTGGGTGTTTTTCTTTTGCATGTGGTCTAAATCTCAGATAAACCTCTTACCCTTGTCCACACCAGGCAACAGATTTATTTCAGAAAATATTGAATGAGAAAGAGAAAAACAACAGAAACAAAGGCACAAAGAGAAAGCAGCAGTACCCTCCCTCCTCTCTGCCTTTGGGAAAGAATGCTGTGGGTTTCTCTGGAGGTTCAGATTCCAAGGTCACGCTTTTCTTCCTGCCCTATCTTCTCCTGCTCTGTCTTCATCTTCTCTGCCGCAGCATCTTGGGAAGATGACTCACCAGCGTGACCCTTCGAGATATGAAAATACATTTAGGCCTCCAGAGGTTTAACTCTGAATCCCATTCTCTGTCACTTCCTGGGTTGTGGATTGTATCAGGTTTTATCACCGCAGAGACTCATGTCCTCTTCTCAGCTGAAGCCCATGATAGCCACTCTGTCACTGGCTTCCTATGGGGGATTTGAGGATGCCCTGCTGCCAGGGCTGGACAGCTCCTTTGTTCTTCTTTCCAGGCACTGCCTATATTCATGGGAAGTGAGGGCTGATGTGTCAGAATCTCATTTTCTGTTCTCGCATTAAATTCTTCCCAAGACATGAAGCAAAATGGGGCTTTACAGGATGCTTTAAATAATGATTGAAGTGATTTTGTGAACTTCCCAAACACCTGCCCACCGTCGTTGTTTGAGAGTAGCTCTTCTTAAATGTATGCACAAATGAAGTGGACATAAGCCCCCGTCCCTAACCCAGACATTATTGCTAAAGGATAACCACTCACAAGGAAGAAATGAGTTTTGTCCAACAGAGTCTCATTGGGGCTACAGACCCATGCCAAGGGCAGGCACTGTACCAAGCAGTAGACAGCCAACACAAAATGACCTCAGTAGCGTTTTTGGAGAATGTCTCATGATACTTTGTCAGAACATTGATTCTATTTCTCTCATCTATGTATGTATGTGTCTATCTATCTATCTATCTATCTATCTATCTATCTATCTATCTATCATCATCTATCTATCTATCTATCTATCTATCTATCATCTATCTATCTATCTATCTATCTATCTATCTATCTATCTATCTATCATCTATCTATCTATCATCTATCTACTACATCTATGTATCTATGTAGCTACATTATCTATGTATCTATTGTCTGTCTGTCTATCTACCTATATGTCTATTTATCTATCTACCTCATAGGTCATTTGCATATATATTATGGTTTTTGTTTTTGTGTTTTTGTGAGATTTCTGTGTATGTCTCTGTGTCTTTATGTGTTTCTTATGTTTTCATTTTGGCTCTTTTTCTTTTTTTGTTTGTTTTGTTCTGGTTTGCTTGTTTTTGTTTGATATTATTTTGTCTTGTTATTGTTGTATGCCCTTTTTCTAATGAGAGAGGGAGGGGGGAGAGAGAAATGGTGAGGATTTGGGTGGAAGAAGAGGTGGGGAAGATGTGGAAGGAGTTGGGGACATATTGAATTTCAGTAAAAGAAAACTAGAAGGAAAAAGAAGTGCATCCCCAGGAAACAGCACAGTGAGTCTTGCGTTCAGAAGCTTGAAGAACAACAGCTTGCCTCTGAATCTCTGAGTTGACCGGATCTCTTCTAAGGAAATTGTTCCTGTTGGAGGCTAGGTAAGAAATGAGCACAAGAGGCTGAAAAATATGCACTCCAAATACATGAGCTTTAGGTCCCTTAATGTGTCCCTTATACGGCAAATGTTCATCGGGATTGGGAGCTTATATAGCTGGGATAAAGGCTCTTCTATGTATCATGTGGTCATGTGTGGTTTGTAATGGAAAGTCAGATTAGCACCCAACAGAGCTGTTGTGGAGATATAAAATAAGGAGAGCTTAGGATATTGACCTTGAAGAGTGGAGCTCTCTGGTGGACAGATGAAATTCCTTCATTATTCCATGGTTTAGATTAGAACATGTTTCCTCATATGCTAGTATCTTTCATTAACTCATTATATTTGAGAGCACCATTGGCTCTGAAAGATTTGGGTCTCCTTCTGTCTGCCGGTCGTGTGACCTCACAATTCTGAAACCACTTTGAAATTATCTGCTTGAGGTTTCTCATGGCGACATGGAGAGAGGGAGGAGAGTGGGAGTGTATAGACTGATGATATGCCTGCCCAATGTACGGAAGGTTTTTACTGTAATGGGGAACAGGAGAAACACACACACACACACACACACACACAGAGACAGAGACAGAAAGAGAGAGAGAGAGACAGAGACAGAGACAGAGAGACAGAGAGATGGGGAGAAGGGGAGAGAGAGAGCTAGCGAGGTTTGAGGAAATGGAGTTTGGACTCAGATCCAAGACTTTGCTGTGGCTCTTCTACTTAGAAGAAACATTTAAACTCCTGCTCACCTAGCACCAAGGTTCAGTGTTGTGTGTTGTTTTACTCTTTTGACTTTTTTGGGGGGCTCTGCCACCCAGCTCCAAAATAAATCACACAAGGAGGCTTATTTTTAGATATGAATGCCTGGTCAAAAGTTTGGCTTGTTTCTAGCCAGCTTTTCTTATCTTAAATTATCCCCACTACCTTTTGCCTCTAGGCTTTTATCTTTCTTGTTTCTATATGTCTTATTTTCCTTCTTACTCCGTGGCTGGGTGGGCTGGCCTCTAGTTTCTTCCTCTCCTTCTTCTCTTGTCTGTTCCTTGTTCACTCTCCTCCCAGATTTCTCCTTCTATTTATTCTCTCTGCCTGCCAGCCCCACTTATTGCTCCTGCTTTGCTATCAGCCGTTCAGCTCTTTATTAGGACCATCAGGTGTTTTACACAGGCATAGTTGGTGTGGGAGGTCCTTCTGTCTATGTGTTGCTTTTATTGGTTAATGAATAAAGAAATTGTCTTGGCCTATAGCATGGGAGGAGGAAGGCAGAGTCAGGGAGACGCCATGGAGCCTCCGCCAGATCAGACATGCTGAAACTTTGCCCGTAAGCCACAGCCTCGTGGTGATACACAGATTACTAGAAATGGGTTAAACTCAGATGTAAGAGTTAGCCAGTAAGAATCTAAAGCTAATGGCCCAAGCAGTGATTTCAATAATATGGTTTCTGTGTGATTATTTTGGGGCTAAGAAGCCCGGAACTAACAAGCGGGTCTCTCCTCCAACACAGAGCGATACAAATTAAACAAATGCAGCATAAACAACAACAAAAAGTCACACACCTGAACATAATGTTCCCTAACAGTTGAGTCATCTCTTCCTTACTGTCCCATGTAAATAGAGACATTTCCTGTTACACAGAGGTACAAGTCCTGCATCATGCCCATTTTACGGAGGGGTGTTCTCTCATAGATTAGACTAGGGGATGTTCAAAGGAAATAGGGTAATAATGGTTCACTATTGCATCTGAGGCTTCTCCAGTACATAGGCTTAACTCCCTCCTCACCTCTTCACCTTGGCATCCTGTGTCTGTGGCAGACAGCTTCACTTTCCTACCTTAGCGTCTTCTCAGACTTTTCCTTATGGTAAAAAATCTGGACTGAAAATGGCTCCATGTCCGTGCTTGCTTTCATAATCCCATAGTGCTTTCCCAATCAGCATAGTGACTGGGCCAACTAGAAACAAGTGTGGTTCATATTAGAGGTTATTAAAGTTCATGTTTTAGTTTTTATTGCAGCCATCCTTAACTTTACCTGGTCATACTTGCACTGTGTTCTTGACGTCCCTCACTGGCGGGGTGTCAAGGACACAGCCACCCGTAATTGCTGCCGTTTTCCTGGCTTTGTCTGTCTCTCTTGCGAATATTATACTTCACCCTAAAATTTATGGATTTTACTGCTTTTAACTCAGCTAGTTAACTTTGAACCTCTTCTGCTGTACACAGCAGACTGACTCTGAGCATCTCCTTTCATTAGCCCATCTCCCAGAACTCCCAGCGTAACGCTGTTGACACATCCTACACTCTGACCTTGTCTTCGTACACCCAGTCTGCTGTGGCAAAACACCGTGCCAGGCAGCTTAGACGCCACAGAAAATGTGTTCCATAGTTACTGGGGATGAGACAAGATATATTCCTATACTTCCTTCTAGGTAGAGTGTCTTAATATATTTTCACATGCTAAAAGGGGCAGAGTAGTCATTTGGGGCTTCTTTTATGGGCACTTACTTCATAAAATAACTTCGCCTTCTTGACTTTAGTACCCTATGTCTTAGTTCCATTACCTTGACTCCACATCCTAACACTACCTTGGAGCTTAGGATTTCAGGGTATAAACTTTAGAGGCTACAAGCAGTCTCTCTACAACATACAGGCCATACCACACCCAAATTAACTTCCTTTGTTTATCTAAAATATGCTCATTTCATCCCAGTTGCCCCAAAGCCTTAACTTGTTCTAGCATTAACTTAAAACTCCCCAGTCCAGTATCACTTAAATAATCTAAACTGGGTTTAGCAAAGCTTCAAGGTATGAAGTCAAATTGTTGTTAGGCAAATTATTTTGAAGCTCTCAAACTATGAAGCGAAATTTGAAGTGGGGCAGGCACGGCATAAGCATTGTCATCTCCAAAGGAAGAAACAGGAAAGAGGAGTGGCAGTTTCCAAGCAAGTCCAAAACGCAATGGGGCAAATACTGTAAATACTGTTACATCCTAAGGCTTCCGGTGATTGCATTCGCCTTGACATCCTATTTGCCAGATACATTGCTATTTGGACCTCCAGTGCTCTAGGTAGTGCCACCCCCATAGCTTTGCTGAGTGCAGCCTATGCAGCCTCTGCTGCAGCTCACAGACCAGAATTACAAATCTGAAGATCCTTAGGTTGGAATGGGGTAGAGTGATGATTATTGGTTTGAAGTCTCAGAGCTGGCACCACCTTTGCACGACTATGGTCGGCTACCATTGAGGTAGCTTCCTGCCTGAGGGGCATTCCAAAGGTTCTTAATGGTTCTGTCCTTTACAGTATAGCTTCAGCTAACCATGCCTCCTAACTTGCCTACTTTGTACTGCCTGGTTGCCTCTAAGGTTTATCATTTTCATGTTCCAGATGGGCAGCTAGCTTGGTTCATACTGTAGCTAGACCCTCCAGGAATCACCAGGCCAGGATGAAGGGAGGTAGATTGTTTCTATGGTTCTCACACTCTGAGCTTATTATGAGAGAAGACCTTGAGATCTCCAAAGTGCTCTAGGGGGACAATTTTTCATTGCTTTGGTAATAATATTTGACTTCCCTATTCATACGAATTTTCTTATTAAAATGTTGCTTGATTTCATCCTCGGTATTCTGTTTCTTCTCCAAACACATCTTTTTCTTATGATATGGTTAGGCTGAGAAATTTCAACTTCTGCTTCACGTAAAAATACTGATTTTATTGTTTGCATGTAAATGTGCGTATCTGCGTGTGAGTATGTGTACACTTGTGTGTGGGTGCTTGCAGAGGCCAAGAGAAGGGGTTGGATTCCCTGGAGCTGTAGTTGTAGGAGGTTGTACGTGTGTGCTTTGTATATGTGAGGCAAGTGTTCTCCCACTGAGTTACAACCCAAGTCTCAGAAATTTCCTTCTCGTAGTTCTTAAGAGTTTAAGCCTATCACCATGATCTTCACCACATGTGGCTATCACTTTGTCTCTCCATGTTTATGCATGTCAGCGTGGTCAGGCCAGTGGAAGCTTGCATTCAGCAAGTGTCAAGCAAACGATATGGCCTTAGTGGCTGTGGTCACCATGTTATACATTAGATTCTCAGAGGTTACACAACTTATATCTGAAAGTTTGTAGTCTGGTTTTGTCTATTTTGAGTTGCAAGGAAAGGAACACCTGGGACTCGATAATTTATAAAGAAAAGAGGTTTATTTTGTTCACAGTTTTGGAGGCCAAGAAGCACATGGAATTTCTCTTGAAGATACCAGTTTCGTTTCCTGTGTGTTGAAATGGGCTTTTTCTC
This sequence comes from Arvicola amphibius, assembly GCF_903992535.2. Classification (NCBI taxonomy): domain Eukaryota; kingdom Metazoa; phylum Chordata; class Mammalia; order Rodentia; family Cricetidae; genus Arvicola; species Arvicola amphibius. The sequence continues at coordinate 7,735,123 of NC_052063.2, forward strand.
AGTCACACAGTGGTTCTATTTTCAATTTGATGCAATAAATTGGGTGGGTGCCACACCTGGGAAGCACCACATGCTGCTTTGACTAATGGAAGAAAAGTGTGTGTGTGGGGCGGGGGACAGGGTTAAGGGGGAAAACTCAAGGCTGCTGAGCTTGTATTGAAAAACTGGATCCTCTGCTAATTAATCCAGTCCTAAGAAGGGATATCTCAAATACACCGGAGAAGGGAAGTTTGATGTCTGAGGACTTCTGATCACCTTCATCACCGTGACCCGAGCATTTCCCAGAAGACCCCATATCCTTCAACACTGAAGAATTAAGATTCAACTTGAGTTTTGTTGGGAGCAAACACATTCAGGTCATAGCATACTCTTTGATACACATCTTCCCATTTCTCTCTTCTCCTGGCCTCTGACAGCTACGATTCTATTTTCTGCTCTTTTTATTTTGAGTGTTTGCAATTACACATGTAAGCGATGTCATACAGTATCTGTCTCACCATGTCTGGCTTTTTAAAATTGAACCTCTCCGTTCATCCATATTGTTGCAAGATTATGGCATAATTATCTTCTTTTTAATGACTGAATGGTGCTCAGTTGTCTGTATCTGAAAATTGGTACCCAGGTTTTGTCCATTTTGAGTTGCAGTGACAGAACCTTTGAGACTGGGTAATTTATGAGGAAAAGAGGTTTATTTTGGTTCACAAGTGTTTCATTCATTGTTGATGGACACTTAGACTATTTCAATCTTATGGATATTACTGCGATGGACACAGCAACAATTTTTGCTTTGAAATGGTATGAAGACCACAGGCAACAACTGCACAGATAAACAAGAGGGACTACATCACACACAAGCTTCTGAACAGACAGAAGACAGAGCAGACAAAACAGAAAGGCAACCTGCAGATTCAAAATATTATCTGCATCTGTATAGTGGATCCAGCATTGCTATCCAAAACATTTAAGAAAGTCATACAAATAAAACAAAACCAAGAAACAAATCACCTGGCCAAAAAAAAAAAAAAAAAAAAAAAAAGAGTGATCAGAACAGACATTTCGTCAAAGCAGATATCCAGAAGGCTTCAGCATAATGAACCATCCAGGAGGTATGAATCAAAAGTGCAATGAGATGTCATCAAAGAACCCTGTGGGGATGGAAATGCTAGCACCATTAAATTGAAAATAGAACCACTGTGTGGGCGAGCAAACCCTGTTTCTGAGTATCAACCTGAGGGAAATGAAATGGGTGTCTTCAAAAGATGTTCCACGTACTTTTTCAGCAGCCAGATATGGCACTTACTGCATGTGGTCTGGAGGCTGCCTACTTATCATCTTGTAGGATTAGTCAGCCTGGTTTGAATGAGAAATATCCCCCATAGGCTCACATTTTTGATCACTTGGTCCCAGTTGGTGGCGCTGTTTGGTGAAGGTTAAGAGCCTTTAAGTGGTAGAGCCTTGGTGAAAGAAGTGTGTCACTGGGAGTAGACTTTGAGAGTTGTATCGCCTGGCCCCACTTCCTGTTCTCCTTTTGCTTACTGTGTGCGAAGGTTTGAATGAAAATGGCTTCCATAGGTTCATAGGCTGTGACCTTGTTGGAGTGGGTGCCATCTTATTGGAAGAAGTGTGTCACTGTGAGCTTTGAGATTTCAGAAGCCCAAACCAGTTCCAGTGCTACTCTCCCTTCCTGCTGCTTGCTGAGATATAGAGCTCATAACTGGTGGGTCTGTCTGCATGTCTTCCTGCTTCCCCCCATGATGAAAATGGACTAAACCTCTGAATGTAAGCCAGCCCCAACCAGATGCTTTCTTTGATAAGAGTTGCTATGGTCATGGTGTCTCTTCACAGCAATAGACCCCAAACTAAGACACTGTGTACAGATGAAATGTGATCACTCTGCTTCCCGGCTCCCAGGCTGGCCTCAGTTCATGGTGCCATGCCTTCCCTGCCACACGGACCTTACTGTCTCTGGATCTGTAAGGTAAAATAACCCCTTTCTCCTCTACCGCAGTGACAGAAAAATAATGAAGATGGTAAGCTTGTGAACAGCATAGCCAGTTAAACCGACATTGCTGATAACCTATGAATCCTTTTCAGTATAAACATATCCCCTGGGATCTTGTCTTCAGAGACTATGGTCCGCACTGGTTACGGATACCTAGAACTTGGCCTACTGCACCGTATACACTTTGCTTCCACTGTTTAGTGAATGCACATACCAAGGTAAATTCCATGTTCGTATCTGTGTTTGTATACTATGTGTTGGCTTGTTTCTGGACTGTACTTTTGGACCACTCTGATTATGAAACATGCTCAGGGCTGGGTGGTGGTGGCGCATGCCTTTAATTCTAGCACAAGGCAGGCGAATCTCTGTGAGTTCAAGGCAGGCTGGTCTACAGAGTGAGTCCCAGGACTGCCAGAGCGACACAGAGAAACCCTGTCTCAAAAAAAAAACCCCAACAAATAATAAATAAATAATAAATCAATAAACCATGTTTGGTTTCATTATGCACAACCCACGTGTGTTTTTTAACAATCAGAGATCCTGGAAGCCACAGGTCCTACCGCGGTTCACGGTTTAAGAATTCTTTTGCAATGCCCGTGTTTAGAATCTTCACTGCCAGAGTAAAGCAGGGCCTTCAGCCACAACAGGTGCAAACACGTAAGTAGCTGCACACTTTGGCTGCTATTGAGAGCGTCTGAAGGGTTTTTGTTCTCTCCGGTATAAGTGTTTTCTCTTTTCGCCTAGGACAGACAGACATCTTCTAATCCCGAGGGTTTATCTGCTTGAAGAAGAGAATCATTAGATGTGGAAAGGAGCAAGGGTTTGCCTTTTCAGTAATTTGGGATGCGTGTTCACTTGAGAATTGATATGGAGATGCCTTCTCCTAGGAGCCTTTTCAAAACCAAAGTAAAAGCAAGGAATCTTTCACAGGTATTCTCTGTCGAGTGAATGCTCGGGGTTCAGGTGGCCAGTGGAAGGGGCTCTCTTTATGCAGACCGAAGGGAGCAGAAGTAAACAAGTTTCAGGGTGAATGCCTAATGGTCTGAACCCCCTAATGCCTTCCCCTAGAAATAAAAGCAGAAGCTCTCGACCCGGCCCTTTTGTGAAATCTGAGAAAAGGAAAATACCACACCACCTGAGGACTCCATTTGGCGATTTTTCTCCTTTAATTGTGTTTGCTCTGGGATGTGGTGCTACACAGCTTTCAGACTTGGGAGAAAACACTGTGTTCTTCAGAATACTGTTCCCAAGGCTAGCGACCCTGGGGATTAAGACCTCGACTGTTTCTCAAGTGAAATGAAGCAAAAACCTTCCACCCAGTTTTGCCCTTCAAAAAATTTCGTTTGGGGTTAACAGCGATATCAACAGCTTTTAGCCTTTTGAGTGGCTGTGTGCAATTTCTACAAGCCTGAAACAAAAAGAAAATTCTACAAGTAGAGAGGAGCATATACAATTCTGCTTCCCAGGGGATTAAACACATTAAAATCAAGAGGCGCCCTCCTTGCAGGCTTTAATTGAACTATTTCTCAGGAGCTGGTATCTAGTTTGTGCTATTTATATTTAATGCAGCTCGAAGTAGGAGGGCTGTGAATTGGGTCTCTGGGCTAATCATGCTGACGTGTTTTGGAGAGAAGTCTAGGACTTTGCAGAGCCAAATTCTGGGCTTGGGTCAGTGTGGTGTTCCTGCGTTGCTAAGGATGAGGATGGGTGGACCCTGTTAGCCTGTGCCCTTCCCAATAAGGAAAGGAAGAGGCAGCGAGAGTCAAGAGTGACGAAGGGTCAGGAGGGATGTGCTACGAGTGAGCAAAATGAAATCCTCTAGAAAGTCAAGTTTGCTCAAGTCGGAGGCATCGCCGTAGTCAACACATATGATGGGCGATGGAGGGAAGACAAGTCAAGGTGGTAGCTGGAACTACTCCAGGTTAGCAAGGAGCAAGGTGTGCCCTCCCTGTTCCTAGTGTCTTTCCTCCTTTCTCCTTGTAACTTTACAGTATGGTCCTGGTTTCCTTATGTGGAATTGGCATGTTAAAACGCTCCTTTTTGACCCCAGCGGCAGGGAGAATGGAGAGCAACGCATAGGGTTTTGGGGTTACCAGTTCAGACACACTTAACTTTTCCTTTCTATTTTGTAATTCAGTGCTCCTAGACATTTCAATAGCATCAGGTTGTAAGAACTGATGATTGAACGTCTCTATTCCTTGATTGCTCATAACAGGCAAGGAAGAAAGACCTCTGAGTCCACACTGTATTGTTTAGTTTTTAAGGACCACAATGGACTCACTGGAGTCATTTTTGGTTTTTGGTTTTTGGTTTGTTTGTTTGGCTTTTTGAGACTGGGGTTCTCTGTGTAATAGCCCTAGCTGTCCTGGAATGGGCTCTGTAGACCAGTATGGCATTCTGAGACAGGGTTTTTCTATGTAACCCTAGCTGTCCTGAAACTAGTTTTGTAGACCAGGCTGGCCTCAAACTCACAGAGATCCACCTGCCTCTGCCCACCAAGTCCTGGGATTAAAGGTGAGTGCCCTCCCCCCCACCCCGTGTCATTCTTTGTTTTTGTTGAGAGTCCAAAGTAGGAGAGCATAGGCAGAGACTCCCTGGATCACTGAAATCCAGCTGAGTCCTCTCCTTTGGTAAATGACAGCCTCAGTTTCCATCTGGCACACCGAGAAGGCTGAGGATGAGTGAGATCATCTAGGCAGAGCCCTTAGCATTGTGCTGCTTAAGCTCCAAGCTTACCAGTCAACTGAATGAACCAGGTATATTAGACGACAGGAAGCAAGTAAGGAGGGCTAGCTTCGCTATTGACTGACTGTTTGCACTGACATCTTGACAACAGAGAATCCAGGGAAGACTTGAGAGTCACACTGTCCTTCAAACTTCTATGACCTCTGTGGGTCATGGTCCCTTCGGTACTTGAAACAAGGCCTATGCCCCTGTTGAGCTTGGCATCCTCATGGCTGCCCTGTTCCCCATCTAAGACCACACTTTGCCATCTGTACTGACATTGTGTCTTAAGACACTTCCTGTTGCTAAGTGACGGTGTTTCTAACCATTGCTCCCTCCTCTCAGCAGGTCCTTGCTCTTTACTTTCTTCAAGCTCCAGACCAACATCCGTCTTCCCTACTCAGCCTGTGTGGCCTGCCATCTTTCTCTGGCAGTCTTTCTGAACCTTTCAGACTGTGTTTTACAAATTATTGATTTGTAACAAAAAATTGATTACCATTATTGCTTTTTTTTTCTGTTGCCCTAGTAGCACCTGATATGGAAGCTATATTTCCTCACAGAGATTTTTTTTTGTTTCTTAAGAGACAGAAGGAAATTCTGAGATCCCTGTATTCCCTGTAGCACCAGGTTAGTTCTGAGAAGGCAGGAAGGACGGAATACATTTATTTTTGTCACTAGCTTATTTATGGAGAGTTCAGGATGTCAGGGAAGTGTGTTGAGGCAAACACAAGGAAGTAATTTTGAAGCTAAGTAAGATGAAGAAAGTCAGTGGGGACTCAGGGTTGAAGGTGGAGGAGGAAGACAGAGAAGTCAGAGGGGCCAAGTTTGGCTCTGCAATGCAGGCGAGACACAGAGTGTCAGTCTAGAATTATAATTGATGGACCAAAACCTAGCCAGAGTCAGAGGACAATCCAGAAAACAGTGGCGTAGCCTCGGATGTGACTCGACTCCATCAGTCACTGGCTATATGTCCTTACAAGAACCACAAACCCTCCCTGGCCACAGGCTTCTTTGATTATAAAATGAAATACCTGCCTCAGAAAATATCTACGGCCCTAATTCAGTGGTTCTCAGCCTTCCTAATGTTGTGGTGACCCCCAACCAGAAAATTATTTTTGTTGTTACTTCATAACTATAATTTTGCAACTGTTAGGAACCATAAAGTAAATATCTGTGTTTTCTGATGGTCTTAGGAGACCTCTGTGAAAAGGTCATTCACGCCAAGGAGTGGTGACCCACAGATTGAAAACCACTGCGCTAGTTGATTCTAAACCCGGTTTCTTGCCAGACCTGCTGGTGCAGGCCTGAAATACTAGCTGCTGGGGAAGTTGAGGCAGGAGAATTGTAAGTTCAAAGCCAATGGGGATTATAGAATGAGTTCAAGGCCTGCCTGGGCAGCCTTGTGAGCATCTATCTAACTGGGGTTATAGTTCAGTGGCAAAGCACTTGCCTAGAATGCACATGAATAATAAATACATGCCTGAAATAAGAAGTGTATTTTAAGGTGGGAAGGACATAAACACTATCAGGAACAGAAGGTAGGATTCCAGGGGTGCCTTCTATTAACCCCAAAGTGTATGGCATAGTGTGAAGTGCTGACTCCACTCTGTCTTTGACTCCCTGTGTGCACCAACCACCCAGCACAGGCTGGTGAAGGACGATAGGGTAGGCACCGGTTAGTATTAGCAACAAGCTCCTGTATGGAACGGGCGTGTTTCAATGCCTCTTGGAATTTTCAGTCTGGTACGGGCGCATAACTCTGAGTCTATAGTGGTGATGAACACCAGGCCAGGCGGGGAACATGCTAGGACATGCTGGGTGAAAAAGATGGAGCTTGGACTGGAGTCTGGGAAAGCTTTGGATGGGGCATCGTATCAGAGGAGAGCACGTAGAGAACAGAGATGCCATGGCCCTTGGGTGGGAGGGAGAATGGGACCTTTAGAAAAGGCAGCCATGTCGCAGGGGCTTAGAGAACAAAAGGAGAGGGTGATTTAGGAAATTTAGGAAGGAGAGGGGACAGGTGATGGAAAGCCCTTTTCACACGACGAGAGCATTGCTCTCCGCTCTAAGAATAGCAAGGAGCTCAGAGTGGGAAGGTAGGGGATCTGCTTGGTGGAAAGTGAGTTTGACGGGGGCACTGGGAGGTGCAAGAGAATCAGCTGGCAGACACATCAGGACTCTGGTGAGTGACTTGGCTGCAGTGTGGAGTAGGCATGCAATGATGAAAAGGAGGACTCTAGCTTTGTGGGCTCCCCAGTTTCCTACGTGCACAGCGACAGACTGGACTAAACACTAGAACCACTTCTGCTAACTTCTATGGTTTGACGGAATGGCATTACTTTGGGTGACGGTTCCTAAGCAACCCTGTTACTTACGTACTCAGACTGGACTCTCACTTGTTGCCTTTTGAGGGAACTTTTCTTGTACATGGGACTACAAGAAATGCTTGCAAGCTGCCATGTTTAGCCCACGGCAACTCCTATAAAAGGGAACACTTATCAGGGGCTGGTTTATGGTTTCAGGGTTTTAGTCCATTATGATCATGGTTAGAAACATGTCAGCTTGCATGCTCACAGAATTTCTCACATGGGATGCCTATGATAACATTTCAGACTTATCTATGGGACTTCTGACAAACATTGCTTAAATTTTTGTTTTTATTTTGAGTCAAGTTAGACTCTAGAATATAAGGGCTACAAAATAGCATCTCCTAGACAAGACACAGCATTACAATTAGGAACTCATGGCTGCTGAGGATGCCTGCACTGAGTTGTCACAATGGGGGTCTGCCAACAGGTAGGCAAGGATGGAGGAAGAGCGCAGAGAGCCCTACCTCTCACTGCTTAACTCCTCGCTACTGATAGACTCAGGGAAAGGAGGACTATTGCCTACTGGTGATGTCACCAGGCTCTAGTGTATAGTTTCCGTTCAGTGATCACACAGATGGCCCTGATAAAAGTATGTCAGTCACCCCGAATCATGAATCAAGAAAGGGACTGGTATGTGCGGGGTGTTGGTAGGATAGGAGGGATTTGAGAAAGGGTGAGGCTAGAAAGTAATAAGAATATATTGCATACAATGTAGGATTGCTTAACATTTTCTTTTGGCAGGCATATAGTTTCAGAGGTTTATCCCATTGTCATCATGGCTGGAAACATGGTAGCTTGCAGGCAGACATGGTGCTGGAGAAGGAGCTGAGAGTTCTGTATCTTGATCTACAGGCAGCAGAGGTAGACTATGTCTCTCAGTGGGTTTAACTTGAGCATGTGAGACTTCAAAGCCCACCTCCACAGTGACATACTTCCTCCAACAAGGCCCCAACTCCTAATAGTGCCACTCCCGATGGGCCAAACATTCAAACACATGAGTCTATGGCGGCCATATCTTTTCAAACCACCATATGCTGTTAGGTCAACTTAATACTACAGCTCCTGGGTTAAATTGAAGAGCTATCTATTTTCCCAAGCCTCAATTTACTCGCCTGCAAAATGGTTCTACTAATAGCACAAGAATCAAATGAGATAGAAGGTGTAAAAAATTCCTGCACTAATGCTTTATCTCTATAAATAAAAATGGGCTCATTTTGCTGTACGATTTTGTCTTAGGCTCTGTGATCTTGGGTCTTCTTTCTTCTCCCCTTTGTTCTCCATGACTCTTAGTTTCTTCTCTGATCTGAAAGGCAGACAACTCTCTATCTTTAGTGACATCTTTGAGTTTTATTTTAAAGCTTTGCTTAGCCTATATTTATCTGATCATCAAAGTGAAGAAGGACCTTCTGTGGCCTTCTTCTACAACACAATAAAAATGTTTAAAATCCATGACTCCTCTGGGTAGTTGGCTTATTGCATGCATATAGCCTTTGAGTTTTCAAACAGGTATCTTAGTCATTTTGTTGCAAGATGTGGAAATGGACTTTGAGAGATTAGGTGTGGGACCTGCGAGCATTCTGTTTGAAGGTGTGAACCTTAGAATTATTCAACTCTTTAAGACTCCACACTTTTTAAACTCTTGACTCTTCTCTTTACTGATGATCCCTGACTTGCTTTTCAGATAACCAGAGACCAAAAGAATTACCCTCCCCTACTTTTTTTGTATGAACCCACTTCATAGTGGGCAATGCCTTAAGAATGCATTAGTTTAAACCGATTTTGTCTTCCTTACTGTCTCCTCCGAAGCTCACATCCCATTTCTTGGAAGACACCACTAATCAGTTTTGATGTGCTTTGGTTTCAAGAAGTGCCATGGGGGCTAAAACATGACGTTTGCCCTTGAGGAGATTTCTGATGAAGTAGTGTATAATAAGTAATATATGGAAATGTGATTAGAGACCAATATGGAGAAGCAAAGAATGTGTGTAAAATTATATTGAGCAAGTATGAACTTGTGAAGTTTCATCATGATGAGAGGAGCACTGGGCATGGCTTCCAGGGGGGGGTTTACCTCTATCCTGGCTCCTATTCCATCTGAAATACTATAATTATAATTGTGAAGGGGATTCAAAGTGCATTATTAGAGTTAAATGGTAATGCAATAGCAAAAGAAACTTCTGCAGGGGTCCTTGGATGTTTGATGTAAATGTAAAACAGATTCCACTAAAATAATACATGTCAAATATAAAATCTATTGTTTCCAATTACTGCCACTTCACAGACTTTAACTACCTAATTTAGCCGAAGCATGAGGGGAAAATATTTTGCGCTTGAAAATGGAAATTAAAACATTTTCCAATGCAGCCACTACAGCATATTGTTGAGCTTGGCAGACCCTTGCTCTGTCTCCTATGGTCCATTACCCTGGCCCGGTGCCTTGGAGCTTATCACGGCTGCAAGACATTCTTTGCTCCAGACTCTGTCTGTTTGATAAGGGCTCTCACCTTGCTTGGTGGAGAAGACTCCGGTGAGCCAATGTGGGGCTTGGACCAGAAATGCATGTTAGGGAAGGGTGTATGCTGATGTGGTTTATGCAGAGTCTCTGTTTGAAAAAAAAGTCATTGGAATAATGATTCCCATGAAAGCTTTGTGGACTTCCTAGATGTAAAACACAATTCTTTTACTTGTCTGGCTCTATCTTTTAGTAGAACTGAGGTTTATATTCTAAAAAAATTAATTTAATGTTATGCATATGGGTGTTTTGCTTGCATGTATGTCTGTGTTTCACATGCATGCCTGGTACCCACAGGGACCAGAAGAGAGCATCATATCTCTTGGAACAGGAGTTGTAATGGTTATGAGCGGCCGTACGGGTGCTGGGAACCAAAACCGGGTCCTCTGGAAGAACAGCTAGTGGTCATAACCACTGAGAAACCTCCACAGCCTGAATTTAGGTTCTTAATATAGTCCAGCTCTGAGGACTGGCAGGTTGAATCACCCTGCAGGAAGTTTATGTTAAGGAATTTGGATCTAGGTGAGCTTGCAGCCACAGCATATTCTGTGCCTCGCTCATGGATTAGCAATCCTATTTAACAGTTTCTAGCTTCTTCCTGCCCATGCTAAGTTCCTGCATTATTGTTCTTAGAACTGATGAGACTCTCATTCTTTGTGACTCCTCAGAGCTGTGTGCCCAGGGTGTGGGGTTTGCCTTGATCCCCAGATCTTGGACCAAACTGATAAGCAAATCATGTGGTATCTAGAGGCCTCATTTGCTGGTCTTAGTTTAGTCATGTTTTTCTCTCTCATCCAAATATCAACCAGGTTCCAAACTGCTTAGCTTTCTGCCAGGTAAAATTGCAATTGTACATATTGCAGCCTGCACTATTATCTATAATACCACTAAGCTCAGAGGCTTGAAACAACAGTGCCCACTACTTCTCAGTTTTATGAGTCAGCAACTGTAGGAACTCCTCAATGAAGTGATCTTGACTTGTGATTTCCCATATTTACTTAGATATTGGCTGGAGCTGCTGCTACCTGGGGCCTTGACTGGGACGGAAGGATTTGATTCCAAGGTGGCTTAGTCATGTGGGGATTGGAATGGCTGTTGGTGAGTGGTTTCAGTTCCTCTGTAGAGCAGCCTATGTTCACGAGGTATGGTGGATGTCTTCCTCTACTTTTAGCACCTCCGGCTTGCACCAAAGCGGAAGATGCAAATGCTTCTTATGACCTAGCCTTAAAGGAACACAGCATCATCCCTCCGGTGTCCTGCCATTTATTCTGCCAGTCCTCCTTCACAAGGACGCGCTTACTGAACGGTGACGACTCCTGCAGGGCCCTGTTAGAGGCTGGCTGTAGCGGCTCCAGAGCGATACACTGCTGAGACAGACCTCCCTATATCACACAGGGGTTCTGACCCATATGCTAATCATCATTTGCTCACGAGCTAACTGCCATTATTAATAGCATCACTTACCTTTTTTGGATTTTAAATTCACACAAATGCATTCCTCCCTTTTGCCACCTGCATGATGTATGAGGGATTCATGGATAGAGCTTTTTGTCTACACAAATCTTTCATTGGTCAAAGTTCTCCACTGAGTGTGTGTGTGTACGGAGTGCTAGGAAATGACATGCATTGCCAGAATGCTTGTCTCTGCTCTTCAAGTTCTGGCGTCTTCACCATTCTTAAGTGTTTAGTTAGAATAAGAAGACTGGAGCAAAAACATCTGGCTTTTAGATCCAAATTGCTGTGTACCAACTCTATGATTGTGGCTAAGTCATTTAGCCTTAATGAGTGTCTTTCTTCATGTTGAAAAAGCACTAAATATTTTTATTTTACAGTGAAACATGAAGATTCTGTGGTATAGTTATCTTTAAACTACAGGTGGTCCCTGAATTATGATGGGTTGATTTAACTTTCAAGAAAATATAAAACTATAAAAGCAATATTCATTGGGTAGAGACTATATTTGAGTTTTGAATTTTGATCTTTTCCTCTTGCAATTTAGGGACTATAAGCCACAGCTCAGTCAGCCCTTGATCCACCAATACTCTATAGTATGCCATCTTGTTAAACTAAGAGGCACACTAGTTGGAGCGTGTTAAAATACTTCTTCAACTTATGGCATTTTCTGTGTAGCTATTTTAGTAAACATGGGTATTTAAATAGGTTTGAAAATGCTTAGCAGAATGCAACTCCATTGTAAGTTGAGGAATGTTTATATAATGCAATACTTGTTAGTTCAAGAAGATATCATGCTATTGATGTAGAATCAGAAACTAGTGTTCTAACAATTGCTACCTTCAGGGTCATACTTTCTCAAACAACTGTTGATCTCCAATGAGTGTCAGTTCCTTCCTTTATAGCACTGGATTAATAATAATTTGAATTTTAGGGAAATATAGAGTTTAGGTATAATGTTATATTAGTGCAAATGATTATATAAAACTAATAAGTGAGAAAGAAATTACAAAGCATTGTGACTGATAGAGTGGGGACAGGTAGGCATCATGGGGGCATATAGGAGTGGTGCCTAAATCAGACTTTAGGGTCACAGAAGATTTCACAAAGAAATAAAATCTTGAAGTGAACCTGAAAATTAAGTTATAGTTAGGCTAAGGGTGGTGAGAGACAGTTCTGTAAAGGAATATCCTAGGTGGAAGAAAGAGACTTGATAAAGAATGGGAGGCATGAGAGCATACAGAACACTTGAAACTTATTCAGTGTTCCAGGAGCCAAGGAATGGAGGCCCAGTAGACATGCTCAATTAGAAGGAACATTCTTGCAAGCATGAAATAAAGCATTTTCTCTGGGTTGTATCTTAAGGACAATGAAAATTTCCTAAAGGATTACAAAATCGAAAGATACAATCAGATTTTCATTTAAGAAAAATTACTCAGAATTTCTCTAAGGGCTGCTGTTGGCATTCTGGGTTGGGTAATTCTTCATTGTAACGATTGATCATCTTAGAGTTGGCAGATTAATACCCCCCCAAGATATCCATGTCCTCATTCTTAGAACTGGTGAGCATGCTGGGTTACTTGACAAAAGGGACTTTGTAGACAGAATTAAAGTTATGGACCTCAATCAAAAACTACATTGAGATTCTCTCTACCCCAGCCACAATGGCTCATAAACAAAATAAGCAACTAATACTTGAGAGAATGGGAGAAAAGGACTCATAAACTACTCAGGACTGTTCAGGTACCATGGAAACAGGCATCAAGGTTTCTAAAGATGCTAAAACTAAAACTTGGGGGGGGGGTTAGAGAGAAGATATGGTGGTTAAACGTGCTTGCTATTTGTTTTAGATAGAGTTTCTATTGCTGAGACAAAATGCTGTGATTAAAAAGCAAGCTGGGGAGGAAAGGGTTTATTAGGCCTACACCTCCATATCGCTGCTCCTCACTGAAGGAAGTCAGCATAGGATACAAACAGGGCAGGAGCCTGGAGGCAGCAGCTAATTCAGAGGTCATGGAAGGGTGCTGCTCACTGGCTTGCACTCCATGGTTTGTTCTATTTCCTTTCTTATAGAACCCAGGACCACCAGTCCTGTGGAACTACACACATGGGCTTGACCCACTCGAATCAATAACTAAGAAAATGCCTACAGCCAGATCCAATGGGAACATTTTCTTAAAGTTCCTTCATTTCTGATAACTCTAGTTTGATGTGGGATTCCTCTCTGTTTGCTGTGAATATGTTTTATCATTATTGGTTAATAAAGAAGCTGCTTTGGCCTGGGGTAGGGCAGAGTAGAGCTAGCCAGGAAAACTAAATTGAATGCTGGGAGAAAGAAGGTAGAGTCAGAGAGATGCCATGTAGCTGCTGAAGGTGACAGACACTGGAACTTTACCAGGTAAGCCATGAGCATTGTGGTAATACATAAATTAATAGAAATAGGTTAATTTAAAATGTAAGAACTAGCTTGAAAGATGCCTAAGCTATTGGCCAAGCAGTGTTGTAATTAATATAGTTTTTGTATGATTATTTCAGGTCTGGGTGGTCAGGAAATGAACAAGCAGTCTCCTCCTATGCTAGTTTCTATATCAAGTTGACTTAAGACTATCCAGCACACTGTTCTTCTAGAGGACTAGAATTTGTTTCCCAGGTTCCAAGTTAGGCAGCTCACAATGGCCTGACTCTAGCTCCAGGGGATCTGCTGCCCTCCGCTGGTCTTCATAGAGACCGCACACATATGGTGCATATATATATATATATATATAAAATTAGATCTCCATGTGATTTAGCCATACTACTCCTGGGTATGTGTGTGTGTGTGTGTGTGTGTGTGTGTGTGTGTGTGTGTGCACTGCAGAGATACTTACATATCCATATTTACTGTTTCACTAATAAAAGTAGCTGTAATATAAAATGAGTATAGATCTGCATCATCAGATGAATACATAAAGCAAGTTTGATGTATACTCAGTGGAGTTTTATTTAGCTGTAAGAAAGAATAAAATCACACCATTTAAAAATGGTCCTATTAAGCAAAGTAAACCAAACCCACAAAGTCATATTTCTCTAATATGCAGAATCTAAATGATATCTACATTTATCTATCTCTTTACATGTATATGTCATGAAAATAGTAATGTAACTTTGAGTAAAGGAAAAGGACTATCAGGAGGAGGAGGGGGCAGAGGTCAGTAATGGGAGTGAAAGTCAAGCACATAATATATTTGTGTGAACAAGTTTTTATGAAATCAGTCACTTTGTACAATGTATATATGCTAGTAATCTTTAAAAGTCATAGACTTCCCATAGGCAATTGATAGCCTAGATTTGGTGAATTTAATCTAAACTCTTGGAAACTTAAAAGTGGAAGAGGAAGGCAAAAGATTGAGAAAATATGTGTCTGGAGAGAAGGAGAAGAGATACGAAGATGGGAGAATTCAATCCCTCCCATCACTGCTTTTGAGGGTAAGGGGAGCCAGGAGTCAGGGATGAAGGAGGTCCCTAGGAGTTGAAAATGATCCCTGATGACATCTGGAGTCCCAGAGTCTCACTCCTGCAGCCACAGGGGACCGAATTCTGCCAACACCCAGAGTAGGCTTCAGAGGTTGTTCTCTCTGGGTTGCCAGTTAGGGAATACAGACTTTCCAAAGCTTTGGGTTTTAGCCCAGTTAGATCACTTTTAAACTCTACTAGGTGAATGTTGTTTTAACCTCCTAGATTTGTGGAAATCAGTTAGGACAGCAGAAGGAAATTAATATGCCAAGTATTTCAGTATCTCCGTTTCTCTCCCTTTAATGCCAACATCTCCTTTCTCGGCAAACCCTAAACAATCACTGTTTTTTTCTCACATCTTCTGCTGAGAATGGTGTAGGTGTGCAGGGAAGGCAGTGTGCTGCGGGTGTAGGAAGAGGGCTGGGGAGAAGGCGGAGGAACCAGTTAGGAGGCTCTTGGCTGCTTGGACTGAGAGAGGATGGCCTGGAGGAACACAGCAGCCATGGGAATAGAGAAGAGGGTGAATCAGAGAAATAATTAGGAGGCCGCATCCATGGGACACATCAGCTCTGTTTGACTGGTATTGAAGTGAGCAATCTCCCTTGCCCCGTCCTCCCCTGACACCTCTACCCATTTGCTTCTACTATCTCAGAGTAAACTGTTTTTGCAGGCACCAGACTACCCTCTGGTAAACAAGAAAACCACACTCTGGAAGCCATTAACAGTTTCTACCAGGGGCAGCCAAAGACAGGAAATGACAGCGGAGCCACGGCAGACCCAAAAGGCCCCCTATGGACAGTAGCACCCAGGTGGTGAAACACAGTAATTGCTAGAACAACCTCAGTCACTCCACACTGCAATTGATGGCAGGAAATGAGAATAGATTTTTATACTGCCCGACATCACTTTAGTTGGGAGATCCAAATATCCGGAATGAAATTTGAGCCAGGGAGTTTGGCTGGGTGTCCCAAACTCTTGCCTATAGTTGGAAATCATTTCACTATAGAGACTTTTACTTATATACCACATAATGGTGTTGAGGTAAATGATGGATCACAGGCCATGTGCAATAAATACAACGGTAGCCCATAAATTTATAACAGAGCTTAAACATTCCTATGATCTTAATGATATTGCCACCACTGGATAAAATAGGACCACCACTCACATGTTTGCTATGATGCAAGTTAACATACCTGTAGGCTGCTAGTGATATAACAGCATAACATATATAATCATGTAGAGTATGTGATATCTTAATAACAGCAACGAATAGACTACATTCCTTGTTTGTGTATTGTGGTGGTTTGAGGGAAAATGGCCCTCAAAGGGAGTGGCACTATTGGGAGGTGTGTGGCCTTGTTGGAGTAGGTGTGGTCTCGTTGGAGGAAGTGTGTGACTGTGGAGGTGACCTGTGAGGTCTCTTTTGCTCAAGCTTCACTCTGTGTGACACAGTCCACTTCCTGTTGCCTTCTGATCAAGATGTACCCAGCACCGTGTCTGCCTGCATGCGACCATGCTCCCTTCAATGATAATGGACTAAATGAACTTCTGAACTGTAAACCACTAGCCCAGCTAAATGCTTTTCTTTTATAAGAGTTGCCATGGTATCTCTTCGCAGAAACAGAAACCTTAAGACATTTACTGCACTATACTTATATTGTTATTTTTTTAGTGTATTCTATATGTTAAAATTTGCTTAAAAGGAATAGTTTCTCTTGTTGTAACAGCAACTGCCTTGTGCATCTGCTCACTGCATGTTTTGTATGAATTGAGAGGTTAGGTGAAGTGACTAACCTGAACCTTTTGGGGGTATGCAAGCGTACCCCATGATGTTTGCATAATGGCACAATGGTCTGACAACACAGTTCATGAACCACACCTATGTTAAGAAAGGAAGAACTATACTTTATCTTAATAGATTTGTACCTCTGTTAATACTCATGTAATCAGATCCTTGTACTAAATTCTTTCTGTGTAAAATAGTTAGTGAGGATTCCATCATCTTGCCAGGATTATGATGGGGTTAGGTCATGCCAACTTCAGGACAATTTCATTCAGTTTGTCCTTCCTTGACATGTCACAGACAGTCCATTTATCTTGACTCTTCATTTTACCCAGTCTGAGTTCCCTTGCCAGTAACTGGGAGAACAAACCCCACTCAATTAACCCCTCATCTTTAGCAGAACACAGAACCAGTCACCTGAGACTCACCCATGACAAATGGCATGGAACCTTCTAAAGTTGATTCTAGATGAGGTAATAAATTTCTTCTTCCACTTATGCTTTTCCTACATTTAAGAATGATTTTATTTTGTTTTGTTTTTATTTAAGAGTATGTGTGCTTTTGTGTTAATGTATGCCACATGAGTATAGATGCCTGTGGAGGCCAGAAGACTGTGTTGGATTCTCTTGAGCTAGAGCCACATAGTGTGAGTACTCAGGACTCAACTAGGGTCTTCTACCAGAAAAGCAAGCACTCTTTTTCTAACTTTGAAAAAAATTAAAACTAGATTCTTTTTCTATGCAATACATTCCAATCACAGTCTCTTCTTCTTCCACTCCTCCTAGGTCCCTTCCCACCTCCCTACTGCCCCAGATCTTTTACCCTTCTTCAGAAAAGAGCTTATCTCCAAGAGAGGATATACAGACAGGACAGAACAAGATACAATATAAGACAAGGCAAAAGTTCCCATATCAAGGCCGGACAAGGCAACTCAATAGGAGGAAAAGAGTCCCAAGAACAGGCAAAAGAGTCAGAGACACATCAGCTCCCACTTAGGAGTCCCACAAAAAAACCAGGCTAACAACTATAACACATATTCACAGGACCAGATGTGGACCCGTGCAGGCCCTGTGTTTGCTACAGTCTCTGTGAGTCCACGTGATGCCTGCTTAGTTGATTCTGTGTGCCATGTTCTCCTAGTGTTCTCCATCCCCTCTGACTCCTCCTCTTCCCTCCCCTTCTTCTGCGTGGTTCCCCAATCTCTGTGGGGAGGGACCTGATGGAGATCTTCAATTTAAACTCTCTCTCTTTGTGTAATGTCTGGCTGTGGGTCTCTGCACCTGCTCCCATATGCTGTCTGAGAAGCTTTCTGGTGACGACCGGACAAGGCAGCAATCTATGAGTATGGTAGAACATCATTAGGAATCATTTCATTGATCTTTTCTTGCCAGTCATTTTTGGTTTTACTCTAGTTCTCTGGGATATCTAGTCACTGTGCCTGACCATCCATGTGGCATAGGGCTTGGACTCCCTCTCATGGTGTGGTCCTCAAGTTAAACAAGATATTTGTTGGCCACTCCCACAAGTTTGGTACCACCAATGACCCAGAATATCTAGCAGGCAGGACAGATTGTAGGTCGAGGTTTTGTGGCTGGGTTGGTAGCCAGGTTTCTCTTTCTGTAGCCTGCAGAATACCTTCTCATGCCAAAGATACTGCAATATAGGGGCAAAAGCTCCATGCAGGCACCACTCCGACCTCTCTACATTCAGTGAGCTGAGTGGAAGTTGTCCATGGCAATGGGGTCCCTGCTATCAGTTTTCAGAGAACGGCTTTCTGGCTTAGCATCAGTCTGGGTTTGGAGATTTCCACAGGACCTCTTTGGTCAATAACTCACCCCTGTGTGACCCAGTCCCACCCCTGGAAGCCTCAGCAAGCCCTCTAAGAGTCCTTCCTCTACCACATTTCCCTTACATTCTTTAAATTTTTTGGAGATTAATATAATTACATCATTTCTCCCTTCCCTTTCTTTCTTTCAAACTATCCCACATATCTCTACTTGCTTGCTTTCAAAATTCACAACTTATTTTTTATTAATTGTTGTTACATGCATCTATGTATATATATATATATATATATATATATATATATATATATATACACACACACACACACACACACACACACACACACACACACACACTTATTATACATTCCTATGTATCGCCTTCTCGGTCTGTATAATATTGTTATCTGTACTATGTTTTTAAGGATACCCATGTGGAGGCCGGGTGGTGGTGGCGCACGCCTTTAATCCCAGCACTTGGGAGGCAGAGGCAGGCGGATCTCTGTGAGTTCGAGACCAGCCTGGTCTACAAGAGCTAGTTCCAGGACAGGCTTCAAAGCTACAGGGAAACCCTGTCTCGAAAAACCTAAAAAAAAAAAAAAAAAAAGGATACCCATGTGGTATTGATTGGGTATTCAATTAGTGTGCTCTTGCCTGGGAAAGACAATTTCTCCTACTCTCAGCATTTCTTATTTCCTGTAGTTGTTGTTGTTGTTGTTGTTGTGTGTGTGTGTGTGTAGCATTGAGAGCTCCTGTTTTCTTTTCAAGATTACTTTTGTTGTCCTTATTTAGCTCATAATTAGGCAGTCATGTTGGTGAGACTTTATGGCTATAGTTTCTGACATTACCAGGAGATACAGCAACACCCTGGTTCTCTGGTTTTTATGTTCTTTCTGTCTCCTCTTCTGCACCATTCCCTGAGCCTTAGTGCAAAGGGTTGTTTTGCTGATGTATCTGTTGGGGTTGGGCTCTAGAACTCTGAGTTTTGATTGGTTGTGATTTTCTGTAATGGTCTCCATTTTCCTTACATCCTTAAGAAGTCAGCCACAGAGACATGAACAAAACATCAAGTAAAAATTAATGATTCATCATATCTCACAGGTCAGAGCACAGACTCCGAGGGTTCTTTGTTTTTGCTCTGTGTGTGTGTGTGTGTGTGTGTGTGTGTGTGTGTGTGTGTGACTTCAGGGGCAGAGACTGATGACTCCTGCGGATGCTTCAGGCATTGGCATTTCAGGTGACATATTCAGTGTCTGGTACTCAGGCTAATTGGCAGACATGGAGTTTATGAAGTTCTGCCTCTCAAAGTCTGACTAAAATTCGCCGCTATTTATCCTTAGTGGAACTGAAACTGGCTGTGGTGTGGATAGCTTGGTTCAGGGTCTGATGAAGCGTGTTTTTTTTTTTTTTCTTCCTTTCCTACTGTTGGCTTGGCTAACGTCTGATTAAGAGGTGTTATTTCTGATTCCATGGATGATGCTTTTGGGTACCCTGTCCACTCCTCTTTCTTAAGACCTGTATTCACCTCCACACACCTGCTGTTCTTCAGCTAGGGATTGGGAAAATGCCAAGGACATACAAAGCAGGTTTTCCTGTATAGCTTCATGGTGCCTTTCTCTCGATGTTATGCCTCAAGATTTGCCTGATTTTATAATTCAGGCTACTGATCTGATCCAGGATGGTTTAATCTGCTGGGCAACTGCAGGGCTCCATTAAGATGCTGTTAATTTTGGCAACCATCTTCTGAATATTTAGGAATGGTGACATTTATCTCTCTACTCTCGAATGTGCTTTTGGCCATGGTCAAACTCAGCCCCAGAAGTAGAAGCAGAAGGGCCCGACATAAGGCAAAGTAGCTAATAAAACTATAGGTTAGAACTTTCTCTTCTATGGAGAAAAAAAATCCATAAGTGAGAAGATACCTCACCAAGTCATTTTTCTTCCCATTGCACAGGCCTTGTGCTTGGCACATGCACAGATTAGGTTTTACTGATCCTGTAAGACAATTCACTCTGCCCCAAATCTAATGCCAGGAAATTTTGAAGGAAGTCAGCACAATGTGTTTCAGGCTAGAAAAATATTGTCATTATTTTTTTAAACTTCCCATTGTTTTTATTCAATCTGCTATGAAACTGTGAACAAATCACTTGCCCTTTACATTTAATTTTTAATTTTGTGGTGTCTTTCCTTCAGAATGAGGTTGAGTCCTCAACCCTTGCTCCCTAACACCCCAGCTGTACAGTTGTATAAGGGGTTTGTCTCAGTAAAAATGATTACTGGTATCTATAATGGAATTGTAATAACTCAATACTGTTTTATAAATTTTTGATTCACTCTGCATTTTTCATTTGACAGCTTGCCAAGTTCTGGTTTTTATCTGATCATCTTTGCATCAATAATGCATGAGGTTGAGATCTTCTGAAGACGGACACTCCCCCCCCCCACCTTTGCTGAATGCTTTGCTTCTTCCGGCAAAAATATTGATTTGAATTTAATAATCTGTAGTCCTTTTGGTTTGATCACGCTCAGCAGGAAACCCTAATAAGAGCTACTGCCACATATCCGCCAACATAGAATCAATTAGTCTTCTCTAATAAATGCAATAATTGTACACCTGATCTATACTATTGCTTGCTCTGTGTAATTGATTACTGGGCTGACGCAGTTGAGACTGGAATGACCCCAGGTTTCCCTATTCAACAGCAACAAAAGGTAATCAAAAGAGCCCAGTGCTATCGAAAGATGATGTTTCTGGCTGGAATTTCTTGTCACCTCCATCAACATACATTTTGTCAACATTCTGCTCTTACCAGATTGTAGCCATCCTGCTGAACTCAGGCTGCGCTTGCTCGCAGCTGTTCCTGTTGAGGAGGATGGTATGAGTAACAAGCCCATCCTATCGCCTGCCTCCAGCATTGTTATAAATAATCAGCATCAAGAAAACGAACCGACTAGAATTCAGGGAGGGCTCTACAGTAGCGCATCTTCATCCACTGTCTCATTTCCATGGAACAAGACCAAGGACATCTTTTTAAAATTCAGCATTCCCATCTGAAATAAGCGACAAGATGCTGATAAGTTGCTCACCCAGTGGTAGAGGAATAATGAAATAAGTATCTCTGGGATACGATGGGCACATTGAGGGTGTTTTAAAGCTCCCCATGTCGTTTGGATGTGTAGCTGAGGGTGAGACCCGGTGGAAGCTTGCTGCGTTCATTGGAGCTGTGCAGCAGCAATCATGGGCTCGCTAGAAAGATGGGCACTTCGGGATCGCTTTCACGTTTAGTGAATCAGAATCTCCCAACAGTCCCCTCCCAAATGATTTTTAGGTACATTAAAACTTGAGGAGCATTGATTTAAAGTACGGTCGCATATAATACTCTCAAGTTAGGGAAGCGGAGTACTAAAAGATCAGTCTCTTTAATGTTTCTAGGGGAAGTGGGACGTGAGCACGGACATCACTTCTAGAAGTTCCGAGTAACTCTGGTTACAGCGGCTGCCCGCTGCGTGATGCTGGCTAAGCCTTTGGTGATAGTTTAGATTCTGGCTCTCCTCCTGAAGGTCCTACGTCAGACTCATGGTCTTCAATGTGACAGGGGGAGACAGCAGACTTTCAAAAGTGGCATCCTGAGTACAGTGTGTGTTAGGGAATTGCTATATGAAGGAATTGTGGCTCCTAAATCTCTCTGCCTTCTCGCCCTGTCTTGTGATCCCTTTTTTTAATGCACGAATTCCCACCAGGACGTGATGTAACCACAGAGCCTTCCCTGTGCTCAGCCAGCGTTAGTGCCATCGTTGTAAGCCCATAGCATTCTAAGCTTTCTTTCCTTTTTCCTTTAATGGTTTTTAATTAAAATATAACTAACGTCATTCCCCTTTTCTCCTTTCTTCCATCCAACATCTCCTGTCTTCTGCAACACCTCTTGGATTCATTTTTCTATGCTAATTACACACACACACACACACACACACACACACACACATTCATGCATGCATGCACACACACACACACACACAGAGGCTGTAAATATATGAATACAACCTACTGAGTCCATTTAGTGTCTGTCACTGTATATGTATATGATTTCAGGACTGGCCATTTGGGTGTTGTATTTAGGGGTCTCATCTCTGGGGAGGAGAAATTCCCCCTCTTCCTGCAGCTGTTAGTTATCCGTAGTTTTTGTTTAGGGGTGGGAACCCTTTAGCATTTCCCCCTTCCAAGTTAGCACGTGTATTGTGTTGTCAGTGTGGAGTTCCCTTCCAGTTTTAGGAGACACAGTGTCACAGCAGACTCCCCAGCCCCCTGGCTCTTACACTTGTCCGGCCCCCGACTCTTTCTCGTTGTCCTGGAACCTTAGGTACAGGAGTTGCATGCAGATGCGTTCTCTGGACCTGTGCTCCCTGGATAAATTTTTCTCTGCTTTTTGACTGATGGTGCTTTTCTGTGATGGTCTCTCTTTGTGTGATCTAAAGATTTGGAACCACAGATAAGAAAGAACATACAAGGCTTGCCCTTGCTGGGTCTGGGTGACCTCACTCACTCACTCACTCACTCACTATGTTTTTTTTTTTCTAGCTCCATTCATTAATTGCAAATTTCATGATTTTATTTGCCTTTATAATGAGTAGTATCCCATTGTGTACGTACCACATTTTCACTATTCATTTGTCAGCCGAAGGACGTTCGGGCTGTTTCTATTTCCCAGTCACTGTGCATCGAGTAGCCATGACCAGGTTTAATAACTGTCTGTAGACTGGAATGCTGAGTCCTTTGGGCTTACATCAAAAAGTGCTAGAACAGCTAGCTCATACGGTAGATTATTTCTAATAAGCTTAAAAGATGTTAGCTGCCTTTATGTATTTTTAGAGCAAAAAAATAGATTGACATAGTATTTTGTTTCAGTTTACTCACCTGTACAGGGTTATGAATAGCATCCATCTCCCTAGAACTACTGTGAAATTTTATCAAAAGATTGCATGCAAATGCTTAATACAAGTGTCAGATGCATGACACACAAATGCGACGTTCTTTTTTGGCAATACGAAAGCTCAGGTTATCTTCCTTGGGGGGAAAAAAAATCTACGGTTGCTCAGATGTCTAAAACGCCGGTACTAATTCTTATTTAAAAATGTATCTGTTTATCCATGAGGCCGGTTCAAGCTCCCCGGTGAAGTCAGCCACAATGTCCGCCTGGTGCTCTCAGTTCACACTTGATCCAGTGCCTCGTTTACAGGAGGCAGGACATAAAGGTTAATGGCAGCCCACAAAACCAGTGCAGTGGCAGGGACACTCCGACATTATGCTTTCCTAGCTCTCCAGTCTGGGTGACTTCAGCTTCATTTTCTCCGGGAGCCACTCATCATTGTGTATAAAAGGCCTCACAAAGCTGGCTTCCATGTGGGGCTAATTCTGTTCACCTAAATTTGGCCTGATTTGGAAAGCCTTCTTGGCTCTCTCCCACCAAATCCAAACTGGGATGGGAGATTTTATTAAAATGACTTGGGCCCGGCCTGCTCTGTGCTCGGAACCATTGATGGGAGCCAAAAATGTCCCCTGGTGTCCATAGAAACATTGTTCTTATTTTTCAAAATTAATCTAGCTGGATTTGCAAGGCTGCGTCACCTCCATCAGAGATGCAGACAGCCAGGACAAAGAGCTGTTTTGATGTTCCCAGCTGGGAAACCTGCCCTCAGCAAATACAGTTGATATAAATAAATGGCCTCTTGCCTGCCTACATTCATGCCCATCTGTTTGGAGGGCATGGTGCCCAATCAAAAGTTGCCTAGACGCTCGCCATGGGCACCAGTGCCAAGGAACAACGATTCCATGGCAGCCTGCCTAAGGCTGTGAATGCCATCTTTTCAGTGGTGGGTTCTCATTCTGGACCAGAACAGGAGTGCTGGCACCGCATGCTTCCTTACTGTTGATCACACCTGTTGACAAGGGCGTGCCAAACTCTGAGAAGAGGGAGAGAAAGAAAAGCACTCTGTAGAAGCCTCCCTGGTCTCTCAGGGCCTAAATGAGCTCACTGAGACAAATTCTAATGAAGTAGAGAAGATCTTTGCCTGTGGATGTTCTTCTGGGGCAGAAGATTGGTGGGTCAGACTGGCTGGGTTTTATCGCGTGGGCGGAACACAATCTGTTCCCAGCTGGCCACGATGTTCCTGCCTGATACAGAAAATGCAATAGAACACTAGTCTTTGATGACGTCGGGAACCAAAGGAACGTATCCCCTAGTTCCCAATTTCACCTACCTACTGGCACCAGTAAGGCCTGATGTGCACAAGTCACAGGTCATAAAATCCAGGAGCTGAGCGTACTTAGGGTTGGTTGAATTTGAGAAAGGAATAAAGGCAGTCTGGAGAAAGCAATGACGCAGGGCATTTTATGCTTATCAAAGTGAGTGCGTTCCCTCAGAGGTTGGTAAGCACAATCAGAAATGAATTCATATGCTTAGGTCGCTAGGAACCCTCACAGAGAGAATCCTCGGAGCAAAAGATTTCAAATCACTAATCTCGGGGCACCATGAACTAAAAGCTATGGTCTAAGGGATGAAAGGAATTCCATGGTGACAGGTAGTGAACAATCTGTGTAGCAAGAAATTAAAAAATTGAGGCACACTGTCTTACCCTGTGGAGGAAAAATCGGTTGAGCAGCTGCTGGCAGGAAGCACCCGAGTAGTGTGCCTTATTTATACCTAAACGGCCGCGTTGTTAGCGCAACATTCAATTTTGATTCTGAATTTCCATGGCTCGCCTAGCTCTGAGTATCCTGTCAGCTGGAGTTGTGGCTAAATCCTCGAAGAAGCACGGAAATGTCTTCCCAAGGGATCCGAGTGCCAACCGCTGGTACCCTCGGATGTGTGTGGAATCCCTTGCCGTGCGGAGGAGACCCCACAGCTGGAATGAGTTAAGATTCTGAGAGATAATTATTCTGGGATGTCTTTGGGCATCTGCTGCCAACACGAGGGCCTTTAGCAGAGCACACGGCAGCATGGTGAAAGAAGCAGAATCAACGAAACATCCTGAAGATAGAAGAAGGGACTCCCAACTGCTAGAAGCTGAAAAGACAACAGAAGGGCGCCCCACCTCTGAGCCTGCGGAAGGAACCAATCCTGCTGATGCCTTGACTTTAGGCAAACGTCTGATTTTGAAGTTCATATAATCACTCCAGAATCTGCACGGACAGTTGATTTTTGGGGGGAGGAGAGAGAGAGAGAGAGAGAGAGAGAGAGAGAGAGAGAGAGAGAGAGAGAGAGAGAGAGAGAGAGAGAGAGAGAGAAGCGCGCAACAGGTCAGAGGTCAAGCTTAGTAGTAGTTCTCCAGGAAACATTCACCTTGGTTCTTAAGGTAGTATCTCTCTCAGCAAGTCCGGCGGACCTGCCTTTTCTCACCTCCTCAGCTTCACCATTACAAGTACAAATCAGTACCGTCGCGGCTTTTTAAACTTGGGTTCTAGATATTGAACTCCGGTCCTCATGTATAGCTAGCAGAGGTGTTCATGACTGGACTATCTCCCCAGCCTATGTCTTAAGTCTCCAATGTGAATCTGCTACAACACAGTAGGAATGACTTTTTATTCTTATGTAGTAGGCACAGTACGGCCTTGACAAGGAGCTACCATGCAGTAGAAAGGTAGGATATAGTTCATTGACTGTGTGGATAAAACTAGCAACATTTGACCCACGTGTGATCACAGTAGCAGGCACAGGGAGCCTCCTACCCAGCCCCAGTGGAAAATCTGAGCAGAGCTTTGACGTTCGCCCCCAGACTTAGCTGTTGGTGACCCAAAATCATACTAACACGGTCAACACCTTTTGAGCGTTACAAGTTATGTGCTTTATGCATCATGAAAAATTTTGAGGACCCACAGATCTTTCCACACTCATCCATAATTTACCAGAGGTCGGAGCGACTCAAGGGAGATGGTCCATGTCACAGGGCAGATATTCGCAACGCTTGGCAGAAGGGGCTGGTTTCACATTTGTGACGAATGGGCAGTGTCCAAAAGCCACTTATAGACATTTAACATTGCATCTTTCATCTTTAATTTTGTTTATGTTTCTCTCAACTGCATTTGATAACTAGTGTGATCCGAGTTGGTGTTTCTTTCCCCCATGGTGCTGACACATGTTAACTTTCAATAATAGGTATGTATACAGAAGTTTTGTAGCAATGATGTAACTGACTGTTCATAACTCACAACTTTCACTTTCTACTTCTTAGTATTGTTTTCCTGTTCTTAGGATATGCTCTGTGGTTATTGTTCAAATTGTCACAGGTCTAATTTAAAAAAAAATCCACATATAAGTGGTTCCATGATGATAAAAACCACGCTGTTCAGGAGTTAGCTGTCATTGGGTTAGCTGTCTTTTCCCTTCAACACACTGACATGTTGTGTTTTTTCTCCTTTTAGGCCCAAAGGATCATAATAGAATCCAGTGGTTTTCCTTCCTGACAGTGTGCAAGTGTAGGCTTTTAGAAACGGGCTCTTTGTATCAGGCCTCATCTCTCTGCTTGCAATGCTTAGCCTGTCGGGCAGAATTCCATGTGAATTATTGAATGCACAGCCATTCCTGCTCCAGAGGCAAGCACTCAGGTCACAGAAGCAGGGTGTAGGCTCGGAGCACATGTTATGATTCATGAGCCACTGATGTCAATTAACGTCTCCCTGCTGTGTGCTGGACGGTGAGCATCCCCTGTTTAACGTTACGAATGTCTCCAGCAACCTAGTGGATTATCTAGTGAGATGCAGTGGGATTCACAGGCCGTGTGAAATAGTTTGGATTGTTCGTGGCTGTTTCCTAGGTTGTTCTTATCTGCACCTAACCTGTTGGGGCAGCCTCGGCTGCTGAGTGCTATCAGTGCTTGCCTGCCCACATAGCTGTCTATCACTCCATCTCTGCAGCGGGGTTGTTCTTGTCCCTCGCTGGCCTGCTTCCAGCAGCCTTGGCCTGCAAAGCAAATACCTCAGTCAGGTTTAATACATACTTCCCATGGTTCATTCCTTCACTGCCCTTCATCCACCCTTCCAAACACACACACACACACACACACACACACACACACACACACACACACACAGAGAGAGAGAGAGAGAGAGAGAGAGAAGCAAGTTTACACATTGATTTCAAATAATTGAATCAAGTTGTCTCAGATACTTACACATACACCCCAAAATGACAGAAAGCAGGGTAAGCGAGCTAATTTGCTGGTTTTATTAAAGAAATCAAATATTTAAAAATCATCATAAAAGCTGAATAAGTTGAGAATTTTATAATTCTCACTTCGCTTACCCCTGTCTAATCAAATTAAGCAATGTTGCTTCTAAATCGATTGTGTCTTTCCCATTTCCTAGGAACTGGCATATTTCGGGGAGGGAGCATTTCAAGTATCTCGCATTCCGAAGGAAGAATCACCTCATCATTTCTTCATGTAGAGCTGGACTTTCTTCTGCTAAAGCTTTCTTTTCATGATAAAAGTAAATAAAAATGTATTTTTTTCTATTGGCGAGTCATTTCCCGAAAGCCATTTTCATTTCTCGCTTGCAACCTGAGTTAGCGGTTATTCAAACCTTGGTTATGCGGTTATGCGGCCAGCCGCGCTATATTGAGATGCCTATCACGGTGAAATGAGCGCATTGCAGGATCCAATAGACCAGAGGAAAGAATAATCAAAATGCTATTCACTCATTCGCTTAGCAACAAACATTTATTGGACATTAAGGTGCCCTGCCAGACTACCTTTTCCTTTTGCCAATTCTTTCCTTTCCTGTCTCTGACAAAACTACCACCACTCCTGAGAAATGGAGAAGTCAAAGACAATGAGCATATCCTCATCTTCAGAACATAGTAAGACAGGGCCGCTAGTGATATGCGGTTAGTTCCTTTATGGAAAGTAACAGGATGCATGAATGGGGCATCAGAAGGAGGGACCCATCTGGGTGTGGGCCTCGTGTTAGAAGGTAACTCTGTAAATAGGACTTCATCAAATGCCAGATGTAGAAGGGAACGGCGGGGCTGCGTCCCGCCACCCGGCTAGCTTTACCCAAAATAATTACACAGAAACTGTATTCATTTAAATACTGCCTGGCCCCTGGCCCGTTATCTGTAGCTTCCTATTGGTTGATTCTCATATCTTGCTTTAACCCATATTTAGTAATCTATGTAGCACCACGAGGTGTGACTTACCAGGAGAGATCTTAACCTGCATCCATCTCGGAGAGGAGAGGCATGGAGACACACTATGGCAACTGCCTGAAGCGTCTGCCCACTGCCTGCTACCCAGCATTCTGTTCTGTCTACTCCGCCTACCTAATTTTCTGTTCTCTTAAAGGGCCAGGCAGTTTTTTTTTATTAATAAAAGTAACACATAGACACTCCTCCATCAGCCAGATGTGGATCTCTGCAGAATTTCATGCTGAGGTTAGAAGGCTGTTGTGAGGTAAGGCCTTTAGGAGTGGCAGGTTGCTACGAGAGATTAACACTTTCTCTTGGGTCTGGCTTAGTTCCCACGAAGACAAGTTGTCACTATAAAATAGGTCCAGTCTTCCCTGGGTGCTTCCTCTTCCACATGGGCCTGCTCTGCGACCCAACGGTGCACCCAACATGTCAAGTGGGCTACTCTTATCTGGATGGTTGAGTAACACAGACTATATTCAAGCTGTTGACAACTTTTGTTTACTTGTGGTGGTAGGAGTGAGGACCCCAGTTCTGGTTCTACAGTGGTGGCCATTCTCAATTCCCATAGGCTTCCCAATGTTTCTGGTCATGTGCTCTTTGCTCAAATATAGGCCCTGGCTTTATCAGGCCACCCACCAATACTATGTAGCAAAAACACAGGAGTAGCATCCTGATGCCTTTAACGCGTGCTACTGAGAGAAGCAAACAATGGGGCTTACCTGGACCCCAGGAGAGGGGACCACAAAGAGTGAGCACCAGAGTGAAGGACAGAATTGGGTTCACCCTAAGACCTGGTCACCACTTGAAATAAGAGTAAGAGGAACAGATAAAGAGAGCTTGGTGGTGACAGATGATGGTTCTGTGTAGCTTGGGTGGGATGAAGTCGCTGTGCTGGAAGGATGAGAAACTGGGTGAGTATCACCATTGCTAACATTTATGGAATGCCAACTCCATGACAAAGTACTTCATATACATATAAAGCATACCATCCTTGAAAACCCTCCCATGAGGTATGCATTGCCACCATGAATGAAGTGAGCGAATCCAGGAACCAAGATTAAGAAACTGGTAAACGACGGCTCTGAATTCAAACCGTGCGGCTTCCGGGTCTGTCCTTGGCAGTCAGCCAGTACTCTCCCTAGGCAAATGTCTAGGTCTATATGAAACAGATGATACAGGGGCTTGCTAAGGAATTTGGAACAGGAGGCAGCGAGGGCACACTAGAGGGGCTATAGCCAGGTCTAGGTGCTCAGACTACCACACTGTCAGAAGCACAGAGGATTTATCAATAGCCTCAATGGCCTTTGTCCCTAATCTGCAGTGTCACATTCTCAGACACTGTGTTTTAAGGATGCGTCTTGCTTTCCAACTCACTTGGGGTGCTCAAGTTTAAGGAATGGGTTCTAGGCTCCTTGTGTCTACCATGGCTTGTACAGTATACTGGGCGACCATGCTTGTAACGAATTGCTTTCTCATATGTCTTATATAAGTAACTGATACATTTTAAATTGCCTTGACAAGTTTCCCCCTTAGATAATGACTGGAAATGGTAGGAGTGATGGGTGCTTGATTTTCCCCTTTTATAACAGGGAGCATAAAGAGGCAGAGAGATTGGCTAAACCTATAACAATAGAATATAGGTCTAGCCTGTTTGTTTTTGCTTTTGGAGTTTGGGGTGGAGATGGGTCTGTAGGACCACGTTCGACAGAGTGGTAGTGACTCTTCTCTGTCATGGCTAGGTTTGTTATTCCTTCTTACAGTCACGATGGGAAAGAACACAGACAGGGAAACACGGGGTACATTGATGTAAGGAAATGTCACAGTGAAGCCCATTATTATGTATAATTAATATACGCTGACAATAACGCAACATCTTCCAGAGACGGTAGGTGTTTTTCCATATGAATTCACAAAGATTGAAACAGCATATGCCCAAGACCTGTGTGAGTTTAAACCAGACAAAATTCCATCACGGGGACAGGGAAGAGGACACAACGTCCTACATGCAACCAAGAATCTATTTGTAAGAGTTATCTGTTGAGGGAGGAAATATGGGTGTCACTGGGTGTATCAGCTACACTCCAGGAAAAACCCCAAGGCCGGGAAAAGATGGCGTACAAAGAACAAACTAAATATTTTCCTGTGGACTTTTTGTTTTGTTTTGGTATTTTTTTTTGCCTTATTGGGTTTGTTTCTTTTGATTTTAGATATTTTTTTGGGAGAGAGAGAGAGAGAGAGAGAGAGAGAGAGAGAGAGAGAGAGAGAGAACGCAGTCTGGGAAAGATCTGGGAGGCGTTGGGGGAAAGAATATAATCAAACTATATCATATAGAAATGTTTAAATGAAAAAGAAAAGGTGTATTAAAATTAAAAAGGGACAGGAAGTCACAAAATCTGACATTGAGCGGTTGCTTAATTAATTAATGAAATGGCCACCGTGTAGTCTTAAAGGGAGGGTCTGTTAAGTGAATAGTAAACAAGAAGAGAAATGCCAGGGCGGTAGGCTGCACTCGCCCGAGGTTTCAGCTGTCAACCCCTGAGCGTTGCTTACCTTTGTCAGCCTGACCTCTCATCTACTCACCAATTCAAAGTGAATTTAGGAAAATAGCCCTCATCAGCAGTGTGGCTGTCAAGCCCCTCTCCAGGCACGGCTTGATGGTCTTTGTTTTTCCCTGTGAAAATCACCTCTATGATACCTTAATCTGTATCAATTTTCTCATTTCTTCCCATTATTTGAAGCCCATCTTCTCTCCCTTATTTTTTCCCTAGGAGACAGTGTGCCTTGAGAAACTAAGCAATTGTGTGTCTCCTCTTTGCTTCTTGCTTTCTAGCCTTGCCTTTTCTATGACCCTTTGTGTCCCAGAAGACAGATATTATCTTCCGCTTTAAGGATCATCTCCAAGGTCTGGGGGAGGGGGGATGAATGACTTCTGAGATGGCCCTAGTCATCCCCGCTGCCTATTGCTCATATCATTCCATAATTTCTTCTTGAGAATGAGCAAACTTTGAGATCTGCCAAGCATTGGCAAGAGTCACCTCCACTCTACAGTTAGGTAGCAGTTAATTTTCTCATTGCTATGACCAGATACCCGATAAAACACAATCTACAGAGGAAAGGTTTACTCTGGCTCACAGTTGGACAGTATAGGCGGTCTTGACATGGAAGGTGTGTGGCAGAAGAAGATCAGAGGTTGCGGCAGGAGTGTGAAACTGCTTTCTCATGTCTGGGTCAGGCTTCAGGAAGCAGAAAGCTAAGAAAGGTCTCTGCTTTTCTTTTTCTTCATTTTACTTAGTCTTAGAACCCCAGCCCAGGTGAGGTGCCCCTCACATCCAAGGTATGTCTTCTCCCTGAGTATCTTTTCTAGATGTGACTTCCAAGGTGCACCAAGGACCTGTCTCCCAAATGCCCTTGGCATATCTTAACCTAACCAAGCCAATGAAGGTTGGTTGTAAACCACTGAGATGAATGCCTTACGAGCAGGCACTAACTTTGGCATCCTCAGCTAGCCCGCTGTGATGAGGCAAGGCTCCATGTTGCAGAGGTACAGGGGTTCACATGTCAGAGATGAGAGCTGGGTGAGAGTGTGCCACGGAGTGCTATCTTCCAGACACCAGGAGTGCCCACAGGGACACATCTACAGAATAACTCTCAAAGGCTATCAAATACATGGGCTACCACCTTAGCTGTACCGTTCCAAGAAACTGTAACAGAAGACCCCCCCACTGAGCCACTTGTAGATTTTGCCCCACAGAAACAGTGAGATTGTAAGCATGCGATACATGTGACTACCAAGTGTCACAGAGATTTTGCTGTAGGAATTCCTACCGCCAGTAGGCTTTAAGTTCCCCGCCCCTTTGGGCGTGGCCTCTTATACTATTTATGCTGACTTAAAGCATGCTTCGGGCCTCTTTTCTGGCTGTGGGATTTGGTTGCTGTTCCCTGTTCCAGCAGAGGATTGTGATTTGTGAGTCTACCCCTAAATAAATAATCCTCTATTATTCTCAATTCTGAGCTAGTGTGGGATTTCTTTTAAGCGCCCTTCTTCAAGATTTCTTACACATCAGTAGTTTAATAAAGCCTTTTTTCTTTATTTTCTTTTGAGACACAGCGTTTCTTTATATAGCCTTGGTTGTTCTGGAACTCACTCTACTGAGCAGGGTGGTCTTGAACTCAGAGCTCCATCTATCTCTAGCAACCCGTTACTGATATATCTCCCTGCTAAGCAGCTTCCCCACTCGAAGGTACCTCTTCGTTATGTATCTCTAGTCTCCACTTCGCGGTCTAACATGGTTTGGTAATGGTTTGTCTTGCTTCTCTACCCTAAACTCTTCAAGGGCAGTGACCTGATTCATCTCCCGGCACCGCTCCCGGCTCTGTAATGGCTGTGTGTGAAGCAGTGAACACGTGCTTAGTAGCCCTCTCTGTCCTCCGCTCAGCCACCCATCACCTACAGCTGGCGCCATTAGGACAAGAGAAGAAGGTCTCGCTCTAATCCTTCGGCGGTCTTTGCCTTCATCAGCCGTTAGAGCAACGCCTCCGTGGCACAAAGGAGAAAGGCAAATTTTCGTCTTCTTTTGTCTTTCCAGTCAGTCTCAAGAGCTAAGTTTTAGAACCCAACAGATAAATAAGGAAACACGTGTTTTGGGTGGAGTTTGCCCAGCTGATAAAGAGAGGCGGAGTTAACATCCGAGAATGTGGGATGTCTTATTTCCGGCTGCCTACTCATGGATAAGGTTCCTGAACCCTAGGGCAAACTGCTAAAATGAGAATGACAGTAACGATTACCTCCATGAGAAATGTGTGTTGAGTTCACACCGTGCGGCAGGCGTTGGTTCTACACCCTCTAAATAGATTTACTCATGAGATTCTCATAAGAAGCCCAACAAGGTGGTGTTACCACTATCTCCATTCTACAGATCAGAAGACCGAGGTCAGCTTGTCCAAGGGTCTACTCTTGAAGTGGAGCAGGGCAGGGACTCACCTGAGGCGGACTCGGATAAAACATTAGCTTGGATTTAGGGGAGATAAATTCTCTTGGGACATTTTTTTC
Organism: Arvicola amphibius; assembly: GCF_903992535.2. NCBI lineage: Eukaryota > Metazoa > Chordata > Mammalia > Rodentia > Cricetidae > Arvicola > Arvicola amphibius. The sequence goes on from NC_052063.2 coordinate 7,768,475, forward strand.
TTTCCTTCCATGGGAAAGGGAAATGACAGCTCAGCGTTCATATGCACCTGAATCTGGGGTTCACGAAGTTAAATTCATCCATTTTCCTTTGCTAATGAGCATCGAATTTTCTCTGGAGAGAGACCCCCTTCTGCTCTGGATCCCCACCGCTGTGCAGAGCTCTAATTAAGCCTATGCAAAATACCTTTTTAAAAAAAGAAATAATGAGAATCTGGAATCGGAAAGACATGACTCTGAGAGCAACCTTGATCACAATTTGGCCAGGTTCGCCCCTTTCCTCTCAGCATCCTCTCTCTGGCTGTGAGCAATGGGAAGGAGTTGCAAAATGTAAATTAATTTGGGGGTGAAGAAGACTTGATTGGAATCATTTTTTTTTCTCAAGCAGGATCATAAGGCCTTATGCTATTCTTCAGTGCATTTATCGGGAAATTAGGAATTCACTCCTTTTCCTTTCGATCATCAGTTTTGATCATCACACAGAACAGTCCAGCAGGTACAGGGGATTTCTGAAGAGCAACTCCCTGTTCTGTCTCTCAGACAAACAAGTACCGCAAAAGCTGCAAAAGGCTCTTCACTGTTTCTTCTGATATTGGCATCTACATTTCTGCTTATTTTGGCTTCGAGAACCTTCTGGAGAGAATTTTTTCTATGTCAGCCTAACATCTTCTTTTCAGGCATTTCCTCCAGAATAAAAAAAAGAGGGCTGAGGGTTAATCCACATGAAGGCTGCAGTTGTATCTACAGGGCACTTTGAGGCAGATGGGCAAGGGAGGGAACCGCTGTATGAGGCAACGCAAGGGCAGTACCACGTTGATGGCGGACACCTATTGTGACTTTGGAGTTAAACGTGCAGACCAAAGCTAACTTACAGGATCACTTAAAATCAAATGAAGCAGAGAAAAAAAAAGAAGCTAAAGGAAACATCTCATGTTGGGGTGTTTGTTATTAAACATGAGTAACAGTCTTCCAATGGGATGCGTTTGGAAATCGAGGGTACCCAGCGTCATAATACCATAGAAAAGAACACATTTTTGACCTTGGAGTCTATTACTGGCAAGAAATCCTAAGGAAGTAGGACCACAGAAGCAAAACATCCTCTGTGAACCAATAAGGTCATTTTAGCATTAGCTCCCGATAAGAAAGCATGATTATGAAATATGAGGTGCTTAAATATAGTGCTCAGTGAATTAATATCAATCTGCAGCTATGTATCCAGCTATTAAAGGTGATAAGTGCAAAAGATAAAAGTATGAAAAATATGGCTTTCTGTTAGATGAAGAAAGTGAAGCCCAAACCAATTTGTATTGTTCCGTGTCAGCCATAACAAACGAGTGTGTGCACCCTTAGGCATGGCTGCAGCCGCTGAGAGCATGGAGATTTGAAGAGAACAGACCAATCCGAGCCTGTGTCTTTTGTTCACAAGCTCTGTTTCTTGGACTATCAAAATAATACTTCTTCGAGTCTCATTTATTGCATCTATAAAGCTGGAAGGAAATCTCAGCCTTTTAGCACTGCTATAAACATGAGCAAAATATACAATCAGAGGCCGACACCCAACATATTGTAGTTAAGTACTCAGTGCGCAGTGGCAGTATTGCTCATATATAGGCCAGAACTACAAGACGGTGCTCAGAGAAGTAAGAAAGAATCCCAGGAGAATGGAATTATTATGGGTTCTGCCTTCCTCCTAATAATTGTATTTATATATAAATTACTGCATAATCTCATATGTAATCTTATTATATATACATAGTTTAAGGAGAAAAATATAACCCCACAATTCTACCCTTAAGCTTACTTTAGCTTTTCCAGTTACATAGCTAGCTAGCTAGCTAGGGTAAGTGTTTGAATTCAGTGCAATCATACAAAAGGGGTCTTTTTAGTTAAGGGTCATATCTGTAAAGGTGCCATGAAGGAATAAGCCTGGAGTGTAGAAAAAGCAAGGTTAAGAGCCTTGCTCTCTCGGGGAACTTCTGGTCTCTTTTTATTGCCTTTGGCTCTCCCAGCTCTTTGTTCTCCTGTGGACAATTGCTCCTGGAACTGGTACATTCCCCGCTAAATGGCATTTTAACCCCGGTATTCCCACAACTCCAGGCTATTTCTTAAACGGACATTTGCATGACAGATGGCGCAAATGGCCTAGCAAGTATATACGGGGTCAATGTTAAAGAACTGCCAGATTGATGGCTTTGTTGGCCGTGTGCCTCCAAGCACACACATGCCTGGAAATTGCACAGGGGCTCAATTTTCCAGACCAAGTTGTGGGCTTCCCTTCCCTCCCTTGCTCTGAGCGATCAGCAGGACAGGTGAGGATGGGGCTGCTGTGTGCTTGGCTTTGCTTTTAAATAGACATTCATGTGGGCAGATGGGTTGGCACACAGTGTGCAGAACTGGGAACTAAACCCTTCTCTTCCTAATCCTGTTCGCATTAGATTTGCTCAGGAATGGAAGCCAAAAATGTTAACCTGTTCGTTTCCAGAATGTTCCATAGGATAAAGGTGATCTTCTTTCAAGAAGTGACAGGCAAGCTGCTTTAGGAAAGTTGCAAGAACATTTTGTGTGCATTGTCCAGGAAGGCTGACTGACTTAGTATTTCTTGGTACCCAACTACCTCTATGGAAGGGCTAGCTGTTGATTTGGCTTCTGTTTCTTCTTTGTCTTTGGCATTTTCATCTCTGTAGCACACTTCTGACTACTGTCTTCTCAATTAGGTCATAAACTCTGGAAGGCATGGAGCAAATCTGTAGATGCTTGCTTCCTTATGACACTTGATAGAATATTGTCCCCATCTTCTCTATAGCTACCTAGGACATGCTCATGAAATGGGTACAGCTTGGCCTGGTTTATAATGCTATGGTAAGAGCCTGTCTTGCCAATTGGGGCATCCCATCCTGGTCTGCAAATGGCTATAGTCTTACTACTAGAGTGAAGAGTACCAAGCTTTAATAAACCAATAGTTGACTCTGAATATGACATGGTGCCGATCAACATCTCTAGGAATACCTCCATACTTTGCGCCTTCTAAATCATATTTCTCCAGATGTTGACCTTGGCATCTCCTACCCAAGTCCACATGCAAACCCTGAATGGGCTTCCTCCAGGGAAAGGACTCCCTTCCTGTTCTCACAAAGGAAGATGACAACAGGGAGTTCTGTGTTTGGAGCTCGAGGTTGGTAAAGGAACGGCTCTTTGCAAGGAAGGGGAGAGATGGAGTTGGAACATGTGAACCTGGGACTGGGGTTGTAGCTAAGTGGCAGGGCATCTGCCTAGCGCATGCAAAGCCCTGGGTTCAATCCCCAGCATGGGAGCCCGGGGGTGACAAGCCAGCTAGAAAATGTCAGCCTAGAAATTTGTGTGCCGTGAATGCCAGATGACCCGCACAGTACTGGGTTAGGCTGGGATCAGAAGAGGGTCTGTAGGAGACTGGATGCTAATGTCCTGAGCAGTAATGTTCAGGGACAGCCCTCTCAGGAGCCTTGGGTTCTAAATTTAAATACAACCTTCAGTTTTCTGAACCAAGGCAGCGACTATGTGATTGAACTTATTTTTCAAAGTATACACAAGTGTTAATAGGTATGGACATACAGGAGGAGGTAAGCCTGCATTTACTGTCTCACTCTTAAGTCCTGCAAGTTTTAAACATGGCCTAATATCTATGTGTTCAACATGTTTATAGGTTAGAGTTGGGGCAAAGAAATGGTATCAATGCCCACATTTTATTGTCTGGTTGAAACTTTCTGGGGACGGATGCCTTTACATACATTAAAAGCCTGTATGGAGAAGTGGAAAACTCAGCCTCTGGCTTACCATGAATATTTGCACAAACCAAAAGCCACATTGCGTCCATCCTCGTTCTACCCATATTGGAAGCCCTCCCGAAGTTTGGGAAGACTCCGCATTACAGTCATTTTTAATATGACATAATTTCATTACATGTTATCCCCAAGCTGATGAGCAATTGAGGACTGCTAAGTTGAAGTCCTATGGGCCTCCTCTCGTGAAAAGATAATTAGCTCATTAATGGTTCTAAGTGAAATGTAACAAAAAGCCCTTAAAGCCCCTGAAAATGATGTTTCGTGGAAGAAGCAAATGTCTCATAAGCGTTCTCAGGTCATATTGTCCTTGGACCTTATGAATGATGAACTTTAGCCTAGTGTAGGTAAGGATGAGCAGAATCCCAGTTGCCAGGCCGGGCTTGGCAGTGTTGACTGTAGACGGGGCAAGTAAGAATCCTGACCAAGTGTCCAGTCTCTCCCCTGCAATACCTTGAGGAGAGAGTGACCATCAAGATAATGATTATTACAACTCATAGAGACATCTCATTGTCTCTTTTCACGTGGTTTTCTTAATCCTACCATAAGCAGGAAGAAATTAAATTCAGAGGGAAAACAAGAGCTTTAGAGACCATCTGCTCAGACTTTCAAATTTAAATTTTACACATAAGAGCACATTAGCTGTGGGGGGGAAAATGTGATCACATTTTTTTTAGCTGTCTGAGCAATGAAGAAATTTCCCTCTTTGGGCTTTCTGCATGGAAGTTAAAGGCGTCGTTTTCGCTGAAGAAAATGAAATGGCTTCGGTATGGGGGACATTTGCTATTCACCATCTTATATTTATGGAATGCTGAACTCACACACAGCTCTTCATAAAATATGAAATAACAGCCCACTCCTCGGGGGTTCGCAAGAGACATTAGATAAACAGCGCTCCTGGGCACCTGGAAAGGAAAGCAGAGGCGTGGACAGCCTGCAGGTGGCGCTGAAGACAGAAGGTGACCGAGGCAAGGCAGAGGGAGCTAGAGATGCTGGGAGGGGGATAAGGGAGGAAGCCCTCCGCCCTTTTCTAACCCTTGGCTCCTAACACTGAGTCTGGTCCTTGTAGTGTGGAGCTCTTGTCATTTTCTTGTCTGAGGGTAGAGAAGAATGCCATAGTGTCAGTAGCTAAGAGGATGGAGGGCCGTATAGAGCCGAGAAGAAAGGGAGCCAGCGATAAGACTCACACTGGTTCCTGACCCCCAACCAGCCGCAGTGGGTGACTTTCCTCAGAATGTTCCAGACAGCACAGCGCTTGATTAGGTCAGCCTGCTCCTGCTGGCTCAGACCTACCTGCCTGACTCTCCGTGACAGCAAGAAAGGTCACAGTGAACACTGAGACAATTAATGCCCATGCCCTTGCTTTTCTCCACCGCCAGCCTCCCTCGCGGGCTGCGACATCACAGAAACTTCCAGCTTCACTTGGCTTAAAAGTGTGTCTGGCAAACAAGCCGAGCCTCTTGCTCTTCCTTTGTTTTGTGGGGAGAAGATAAAGGAGGCACGGTGAGCCCAGAATGATGGAATGAATGCAGACCCCAGCAGATAACCGTCTTTCATAGCCGCCCTGAGATCCATGCCTTAAGCAGCTAGTTCAGAGACGAACGCCAACCATCACTTATAAAAATCTGGATGGAAAAAAAAAATAATAAAACAGCTAAAGGGAAAGCTGTGAACCGAAGTTCATGAAAAACAAATCCAATTCACTCGATTGGCTGCTGATGTAGAAAAGCTGAAGTCAACCGGGTAGGAAATGAAGGATGGGGAACCCAGAAGCCTACCGGAAGTGTAAGCGCTGAGAGCCAGATCTCATCTAATCCACTCGTAAGATCCCACCAAACAAAACCGCATAGAGCCTCAGGCTCAGCAGTCAGACCTTGGGTATTTGAACCTCAGGTATTCTGTCTTCGGGATGCGATGACCTTGCATAGGTCCTCGGCTTCCACCCTCTCACCTGGGACGTAGTGAAGGAAGCAGTGTTTTCTTCCAATAGTTCTGAGGATTCAATGAGATAAACCCTTGAAGGTGGTTAGCAATGTCCGACACTTATGAAGTCGCCCATAGATGTTAGGTTTTCTGGGCCCTGGGACTTTTAAACTATACCTTGGCGAGTCCTAGGCTTTTTTCTAGAACTCGTGTGACCTCTTGGCAAGGATCTTGCTTGGGCGCTTGTGCCACAACGGCAGCTGCCATAGCCGCTCAACTTTCAGACATTTTATTTCTATTTGAGCAACGTCTTTATTTTAAAGAATTCAGTGGTGAGGAATTCAATCCAATGTGCTTCCCAGCCCAGGTCTGTTGGTGTTGGCTGGTCTCTGTGCTCTTTGGAGAACTTTTCATATACCGAGCATCTGCTCATCTGGTCCTTTACAATCCAGGCTTGCTCAGAGTGTTAGAAAGATTTTTTTTTTTAAATCCATGTTGACTGGAAATCCTGATTTTCATCTCTGAGTCTTAGCTTGGCCCTCTGAGGATATCCACATTCTCTTGAGAAAAAAAAATCCTCTCAGATATTGGCCCAAAGCTGTGGCATCACTTGAGATTTCCTTGGATGCAAGCTACAGAAATTGACCCTGGCAACCTAAGAAGGAAAGGAAGGGATGCTAACAGAATTGTAAAGGGATTGGGGGGGGGGCAGCGTTCAGAGGAGAAGGCAGCCATCAGGACTGTGGCTTTCAGTCTGAAGGGTGTTGTAGGCCACCAGTGTCTTCCCAAGAGTGAGGCTGGACTGGCACAACGTCCTCAGAACATCCTCTGCGGAGCTTTTTGAATCGTGGGAGTCTTTTTCATCCCCCCATGTGACTGTCCTCCAGTGAAGTCACTGAAAGAACCGTTGTTTGTGAGTGACTCACTAACGCCTGCCGCCAGTCCATCCTTCCATTCCTGGGCGGCATAACATTTAAGAATACCCTTAAGTGATTTGTTTGCCAATGAGTTTGAAAGCCCCCCCCCCCTTTAACACTTTCTCAATCCTTGGTACACTTCCGACACCCTTCCTTTAGCCTTTTCTGACCTGACCTTTCCACTGAGAAAACAGAAGCAGTCAGAAGATTTCTTGGACAAGCTTCCAGTCTCTAACTTTCCCATCCGACCCACTTGCCGCCAAATGCTCAGTCTCCCTTCTAGATTCCATGGCTGAGTGGTTTGGGCTCACATCTAAGTCCGTGCCCTTCTTGTCATGAACAAAAATCACTTCCATTTTCGCTCGCTCCAGACACATCCTCCTTCCTGGTGGCTTCATTATTGCCCAGCACTTACTAGACAGTTTCTATCACCCTACAAACCATCTGCTCCATTTTATCTCTAAAAGGAAAGCCCTGGAAAACAAAGCAAAACTCTCTCTTGAGTCAGCTTCTTATCTTCCCACTTCCACTATTTATTTCTCTGTTCTCGTTTACACAACAATTTCTTGAGAACACTAATTACATTCTTTTGCCCAGCTTCTCACTACTTATTTGATTCTAATGGGGGTGGGGGGCTTTGCTTTCCCCAGCCACTGTGGCTGCAGTGTATAGAGTCACCAGTGAAGACTGTTGTTCTTGGTCCTTTCTCGTCCTGCTTGACTCTCAGCATCGTTTGACAAATAGGCCGTATCATTTGTTCTACTTCGGTTTCAGGAGTAGCCGTGCTGGATTTTCTTATTGCGCTGACCACCTCCCAGTCTTACTTTCCATCTCCACAGCTTTCGAAAAGCCGAGGATTCTCTGGCTCACTCCAAATCTACCCTCCTGCTACTCCAAGTGCTCTGTCCATCCAACAGTGTTTGTTAGCGGCGGGTCTCAGACCCTAGCCCAAACCTTCTAAATCCGAGCCCAAATTTTAACAAGATTCCCCCGGGTGAGTCACATGTGCTATTATAGCCCCACTAATTGCTAACTTTAGTTACACATCAGAAAGACCAAGGGAGATTTTAAAAATTGTGATGTCTAGGTCTTACTAAAAGTCAATTAAATAAGAATCCCTGGTGAGTTAAACTAGGTGTCAGGATGTTTAAAAAAAGACAAAACTCTAGGTGATTCCAAAATAAAATGGGACACACTATGATTCCCTGCTCTTTGACATTTACATATAATCATGTTCTCTTAGTGTAGGAGGTACCTGGAACTTACTTTAAGGATGTCATTGTGTAAGGATGGTGAGATGCCCTCTCCATGATTCCACTGTAATACAATGGAAAAGGTGTCCCAATGGCCTCCTGTGGTGGCATTGAAATGTGTGGTGTATGACATCAGGGAAACTGGACTAAGGAGTGCCCTTCTTGGCCTGATAAAGTAAGTGGGCTTGCTATCGGGGTCCAGTGAGTTTGAGGTGGTATTATGGCTTGAGCTTAATGTGTCCCAAGGGTCTGATGCTTGGTCACTCGCTGATTGTAGTTCTAGAGAAGTTTGAGGAGATAAGGCCTACTAGATGCTAGGTCATTGGGAAGTGTGACCTTGAGACCTCCAACTCTTAAGTCTCTGTTTCATGACCTCCGTGAGATGAGCAGCCTTTCTCTACAATGTGCTTCTTGCCTTATCAAAGGTCCCCAAACAAAGGAGCCGATTGATGACAGGAGGCAACCTCTGAAACATTCATTCAAAATCAACTTGTCCTCCTTGTAGGTTGTTTCGCTCTGGTACCTGTGGCAGCAACAGAAAGCTGATTAGCACATGTGTTCCCTAGGAACTGTGGGTGGCTCCTGGAAACTGAAGGGACCCTTGAAGACTTGAAGGGAGCCTTTAGCTCAGTGGTTTTTAACCTTCCTAATGATGCGACCCTTTCATACAGTTCCTCATGTTGTGGAGACCCCCAACCATAAATTATATTAAATTTTAAATTATAATTATATCATTTCTACTTCATAACTGTAGTTTTGCTGCTCTTATGAATTACATATGAATGTAATATCTGATATGTGACACCCAAAGGTGTCACTACCCATAGACTGAGAACCACTCCTTAGCTGAAAGACCACAAAGAATTAAGGCCTACAGTCATGCAGCTGCAAAGAAAAGCATTCTGCTAACAGCCAAATGAGCCTGAGAGTATATTCTTTCCGAGTTGAGCCTCCAGATGAGAATAAAGGTCAGATAACTAAAGAGTCACCTTTATTATAGCCTCCTGAAATTCTGTGCAAATTCTAGCTAGTCTTGCTTTTGACTCATAGAAATAATGAGATTATAAGTATGTGTCGTTGGAAGCCACCATATTTGAATTTTAAAAGCAATCCAGTGGCCAAAATGAATAACCATTTCTCTGGTGTATTGCATTCAGTCTGAAGACTTTATATACTTTCAGTTATTCGTTGCTAGTCATAAGCAATTTCCATGTTTAATGGCTTAAAATAGCAACAAGAAGTTGCCACCACCCAGGTTTCCTTTCTCTTGACTTTTGATTGGATGTGGGAAATGACAGCCAATGAGGAGAGACTGAAGGCAGGGGATTAGATATCCCTCTTCTTTATTGTCTCAAAATTGCCGTGGGTTTGGCAATGATAGACTCCTCCATAGCCAAGTTTTTCTTGGATCTCCCCTCTTTTATGTCTCTGGGGGTTTTATTAACACTGTTTTCTCCGTATGGACCTTTAAGCCAAGGTTGCTTGGGTTTGGTAGTGAATTCCTGCTGTTGGAACATCCCTGGCTGTTTTACCACCTTTGGTTGGGCATCTCATGCTTATCACACCTTTGTCAATAGCCCCTTCATTAAACCCTCTCTAGCTAAGCGTCTGCAGCGAGTCATTTGTTCCCTACTAGATAGTGACTGATGTACATCCCATAAATATATGTTTTTATCCGTATGTCTGTTTCACTGCAACAAAAACATCGTGGGGAAAGACACCGCTTCATGTAGTCATTGCGCCGTTCCCAGCTAGAATGGAGGTCAATATAAAATAGATTCTAATAAAGGCTTGCTGAGGGGGGAAAAGGATTTATTCAGTGTGAGATGCTGACCTGACTGAGTGATGCTATTTGTGCGATGGAATCTGCCAAGGGGACAAGCCTTAGTTGTTTATCAGGGAAAAGGAAGAGCACAATTAGACAGAAGGACTCATGGGAACCCATAGCGGCAGGACACAGAACAAAGGGGAATTGCATAATAAGCATTAAGTTAGCTCCTCTTTCCATGCCATGGAAGTATGCTATCTCCCTTGATCCCAGAGCTACTGACTTGGGAGTATTGCGGAATCAGGAAGTCGTAAGTTCAAATCCTGTGTCCTCTTCTTATTGATAGGGGTACATTTTGGCAATTTGCAAAACCTGTTAGAAATTAATTTTCCACGTGTGTGGTGGGGTTGTTAATCTGTAGCATCTAAATTCGCCGTAATGACTACTGACAGATGAAGCCCCTGAAAATGCTAGGTACATTCCCCAGGGATGCGTGCTCCTTTGTATTAAACATTACATGCATCATCTAATTTAATCTTCGTCGTGTCACGACGAAGTCACACCTTCATTATTTTGGGAATTGAGATGCAGAGCACCTGAAAATTGCTCTGTGCCAGTCAATGCAAAGTCAGGACATGAACGTCTTCCTGGATTATCTTCGTAAGGTTTGTGGTTTTCAGAAGACGCCCAGCTGCTGTCTGAATACAGATCTGGGTCTGGATAGCAGAAGTCACTAGAGCCACACATAATGACATTAGAAGAATAAGTGGCTCAAGGGACGGGAAACTGTTGCACTGACCACAGGGCACCCTCCATCTTAGTGAACTATGCCATTTTCTCAAGATTCAACAGTAGGTACATGTGTATCCCACACTTGCGGGACTTCATTAATTCACTCTTGTCTTTTCCCTAATTGGGTGAGCAATAATTACCTTTCTGACTTTTCTGCTTTTATTTTAATAAATCCCATCAAAGCATGTAGATTCCTTAAATCAATTATTGATTTATTACTTAGTTGGTACCTTGTTGGTCATGTAATTAATTTACCTCTAGCCAATTTTCAAGGCTAGGGAGATATGTGTAAAATCTTTTGGAAAAGCATTTCCTGCCAATGAAGTCTTTTAGTATCTTGCTTACTTCATGCCAGCAAGCTGGAATTTTGTACCAGATTTTTTGCTTTTCAATATCTGATTTAGCTTTCATTGTGTGTCTAAGCCTCATTCTTACCCAGTGGGCATCTGTTCTGGCTCTTCATTGGGTCAGAGCTATGGTGGTAGTGAGTAGTTGGTGAAAACCTACCTTGGAGCCACTGATTCATAACAAAGATCATCATAAGTCATGGACTCAGATATACTTTGATGTAATTTGTAATGTCCGATATTCACTTCTATGGTGAAATACCTAAAGCTCTACACTTATAAAACATGTTACTAGAGAAAACATGTCGTAGTAGTTATTTTTCCCATTGATGTGATAAAAACATCCAATAGCAGTAATTTAAGAAAAAGGGGACTTATTTTGGATATGATTCATCATGGCAAGGGCTGTCACGGCAGGAAGAGCTAGAGATGGCTGCTCACATTGCAGAGATCCAAGAGATCAACGTTAGAGCTCAACTTCCTTCTTTTTATTCAATCCAGGACTCTGGTCCATGGAATGCCTCCCCCTCCCCACATTTAAGGAGGGTTGTGCCAAGCTGGATAACCCTTTACAGGCATGCTCAGAAGCAAACATCATCTAGAAGATTCCTCACAGGCATGCCCAAGAGGTCTGTCTCCTTGGTGACTCTAGATCCTGTTACGTTGATAATCAATATTAACTATAATGCAGATTTGTTTAGCTTACAGTTTGGACGCTGAAATGCTTAAGGACACAGTTCCTGCTCTGGAGAAAGCTTTATTGGTTCTGTCACTTCAGACCACGTTGCAGGGACTAGGAACCCATGGAAGAGTGACCGATTTTGCTATTAGACAGGAAACGGAGAGACAGAGCAGCCTGGCTCATTTTATAATAGCAGTCCTGAGATAATGAATTCATGGGTCCTATGAGGACCTCCTTAATTCCTTGTGAGGGCAGAACACAACAGTCCTAGGACCTCCCATCTTAATGTCTCTTGTCACTCGGGAGACAGAATGCCCAAATTATGAAACCCTTGGAGACACATTCAAAATCACATCCATGTCTTACCTGACTTGGACAAGAGAATGGATCTGGGGAGCTTCAAGAGGTGGAGTCCACACAGGGTAGAATACTAGCATTTGTAAGAAGCTCTCTGAGTTATAGCCCGAGTTTTTCCGCCCACTGAGGCATGGTGTTATGCCGAACCATTCAGTAACTCTCTCAGGGGTTCCAAGAAGTACAATAATGTTATATTGCTCAATTTGTAGATACACACACACACACACAGAGAGAGAGAGAGAGAGAGACAGAGAGACAGAGAGACAGAGAGACAGACAGAGAGAGAAAGAGAGAGAGAGACAGAGAGAGAGAGAGAGAGAGAGAGAGAGAGAGAGAGAGAGAATTTATAAATACTATGCTCATGACCACATAGACAGAAAATGGCAGTACCTGGTTTTAAACTCAGGCAGATGAGCTGTGAAGTCCTGGATCTTTGCTCTTAGGAATAATGCTGAGCAAGCATTTGCTAGAAGCCAGTGACATCACTGCCGATATTACTGTATTATCATTCTCATGTGCCTCCATTCTCAGCTTCTCCGTACCATTCAGAAGTACATTAAGCATGCTCCTTTTCTCTTCACTTAACCCATTAGTTAAATGTCAGGCAGAGTCCTTACCTAAGACAAATATGCAGGACCGCTCTAATCCCAGAACTACTGATGTCCAAGCACAGATAACTCAGCTGGGTATGTGGCATTGGGGAAAGACCCCGCGCCGAGAGCTGTTAACAAGGCCCTCTGATGCTCTAGGCTGGACGTTGTGTTACAGAGCAGGATGGCCTCTTGTGTGGTAATCAATCCTCCTCCTTCTCTGGAATCTTGTAGATGAGAGGCCATTTTTGTTAGGAGATTCTGTACAGACTATCAGAATTTTTTTTTAATGCCAAATGTCTTATTTCCAAAAGGGAACCAACAAGTCATGAAGTTTAGAAGCTATTATTAAAATAGAATTGGTGAAATGAGTTAAATATAAGAAGTTGGTAACATTTCTGCTTTCTTTTGGGGTTTTCTTCTGAATCAGAAATGCTAGTCTTCCCTCCACTCATGCGCAATTCACCCCTTGGCTGTCAGGCCCTTAGAGGCTTTAGTGTTAGTGAACACATACTCTTTTATCCACGGGGCTTTTCGCATCTTCATAGTCTCAGAATTGGGATCATTCGTTGCTTCAAAATAGAAATTTTATATCCACAAGGGCATCCTACCAATATAGAACTCTGCCAGAATATCTCAAATCTGCTTTGAAATTTACATTTGCTTAAAAATTTTAATTTAGGGGAGATCAGCTGCTTTCTCACTAAATGTTGTAGTTCTGGATATTATATGTCTACTAAAATATATAGGAGGGTATGTGGAATCTTTAGAGTTGGAGACCTTAGAACAAACTTAATTTAGCTGCATTATAAATAATAATGAAGCTGCTTCCTAATTAGACGCTGTTTCCCCAAACAAAGGGACCACAGTCATTTATTTTTGTAGCTCCTCAGAAAAAAATCAGTTCACCAGCATATCTGAAATCCATATACTAAAACTGGCAGAAAATCAAGATATTAATTTTATATGTGAGGAGAAAGTCCCTAGCGCATTCCATTTAAATATCTACATCTTGGATTCATTTCAGGTCCTGATTTAAAATCGGGGATTCAATATTTTACAGCAGATTATAGGGTGGAAAGCAGAGAATTAGATGAGACGTTTTCTGACTTGTATATTATAACTTCGATGAGCCGAAGGCTTGCTTGCATGTAGATTCATTTCCAACTTGATTTCCCCATTGGATTTGTCTCAGATAGCACAGTGAGAAGCCAGCAGTCTGACCCCAGAGAAGAGGTCAGAGAGCATGCTTGACAGAGGGAGAAGCGACAGGGGGACTGGCACTGAGAGCTGGAAATTATGAAAGAAACGAAAAAAAAGGACAGTAAGGGTGAAGGGGGGGGGCGCAAGGAAAGAAGAGCGTGAGAAAGAAAAGAGAGAGAGGGACAGGTAATCTTCCCATTCAAGGGAGTGTGGTATACTGTCAGAAATAACACACTGGGTGTCGCCACCAACATTATCACCTTGGCTTTTTCTATTTAAACGCTCTGTAAGCCTTCCCTTGTAATTAATAAGAATTGCTACGTAAGTAAGAATTTTTCAGAAGAACTTCTGCTAAGTATTAAAACATAAAAGAAAAAAAATATTGGCCTTTCATCATCTCCTAAAGGGGGAAAAACCCCACGCTTTATGTGTGTGCTTTCGAATCAAAACCCTCTTTTAAGTCTCTGGGAACTGATCATCAATAGAACCTAAGACCAATCGCTTCAAATAATAAAGTAGTGGGGAGAAGAGGAGATAGTGCATCCTCCCCATTGAAGCCCTTGGACCGCATTGTGAAGAGCGGTTCACATAAATGCTGCTAAATTAGTTCTAACAATGCAAGGCATTAGAATTTGTGCAGTGAGGTTTTCCTGGGTAGATGCCACTGCTGATCCATCCAGCAATAAAAGGAAACTCTCCAAGTGCTGTTTCCCAAGGCCTGGGGTCACCTCCCACCCTTCTTGTCTTGGTGTCCCTTGGAGCTGACAGTGTGAGACCCACCTCTCAAGGAACTCAACTTCCCATACTTTCCAATGGAGAGAAGATGGATTATTTTACGAGTCAGTGCTGCTGCTACTAAAGCTGAACAGGTTGTTTCCTGGAGTGCAGAGCTTTGATGGACATGCAAAGAGAGATAAGCAGCATCCACCTAAGGCCAGGGAAACATCCTTAGAGATAACCGATAAATAGAAAGCAGAAAGGCTGTGTGTACAGCTACTGTCTATATGAATTCTTCCCATTGTTGTCTGGGACTTCGTAAGACAGGCTACCGAGACGGAAGGTATAAAGCTGTCTGCACTGATGTCAACCGTTCCAGATAGGAATTCTATGGTAAAGGCCAATAACAGGGGACTTTTACCTAGAGATGGGGTGAAGAGGGGCATGAGAATGTCCTCTAAATTTTATCGGCGTGTTCCAGGCTTAGCTCATAGCCTTCTCTTTTTGCTATGTGTAAACTCACCAGGTCCTGACTGCTTAAACATAATTTGTCTGATGTGATGGCTGCAAGGTGCTTGGATTTGCTTAGTCTATGGTGAACACCATAGACCTGTCCGTGTGTTATTTATTATAGTTAATTACTAGCAAATGCTTGCACTAGAACGCGTGATCGTTACTTCCAAATTAAATCCAAAATGGAGTTGCAGGTTTACTGCTCCCTCAAGCCAATGACCCTTGTGCTGTTTTTCTCTCTTTATAATTGCAGCCTGCCCGAGTGACTCAGGCCAAAAAACTTCAGCATCCTTGCTGACTCGCCCTGGCTGCTCTCCGTCTTCACAATGAGTTCATCAGCTGGTCATTTTGGCCAGACCTCTAAAATATAACATAAATCCAAATGCCCTTTCCACCTTCCATAGTCTCTCTCTTCCTTCTCCACCTTCTCTTCCTCCGCCTTCCTTCTCCTCCTCTACTGCTTCTTTTTTCCATCCTCCACCTCCCCCTCCTCATGTATGTGTTTACAGATGTACACACATGTATATTGCATCTGTAGAAGCCAAAGGATACCTTGGGCCATTCTCCTTACGTCTCTCACCATGTCTGATTTTGAACACGTCCCTCTCATCTCTGGCTTGCATGGAGCTACTGCGGTCTTTTCTACATATTTATTGCTTTCATTGTTTGATCCGTGTGGCTCCATTCTCCTCACAGTAGCCATAGGATAATTTTAAAATACAATTAGTGTAAGTTTACATTGAAGGCCCTTTCCATGGAATACGAAGATCAAGACTTTTGAAATCTGACTTCTAGTACCACCATCTTCCTTCTTTATATCCCACTCAATCGGGACGATTTGTTCTCTTGCTTGTCTCCCGTGTGTTACCCATCACAATGGGCTCCTTCTCAGAATTCAGTTTGCAGGGGCCGAAGCTGTAATCAATGGTAGAGTGATTGCCTAGCAGGCTGATTACCCCCGAGTTCCATCCCCATCACAGGAAAAAATGCTTTCAGGTTGCTATTCCAGTGTTTAAGTCTTTCCCTTCCTTGTCAGCCGACTGCGCATGAGCCCGGCTGCCTCACTTCATGGCGGCGGTCACGGCCTTCATCACCACCTGAGATAGCCTTCTCTGTAAGCATGTCTTTCTGGCCATTTGGGTACCTGCTCCTACCGTTATTGTGGGCTTTGAGTTGTGAAAGTCGCTGATACCGAGATGATCTTGTTCCTCTCAGACCTAGGTGAAATTAGCACTGAGAGATGACAGAGGAGGGGAAGAAGTCATGCCTGCGTGCTTTAGAGAAAGGCCATTTAAAGAACTTCCTAAAATCGATTCTTTTCTGCATGTATCTGGTGCTCTGCACACCTCACATCTATGAGGTTTTTTTGGAACACACCTTACCCTAAAAGAATGTCACAGTCAAGACAAGATGCGCTGGACCGATGGCTCATCAGACAACAGAACCTCTACTGATGAGCTTACAACTCCTATCTTGGGTCTTCAAAATCAACAAACTTTGTATCCAGTTCACTTGTGTAAATTTTCCTTTTTGTCCCAGCCTTCTTGAACATGTTTATAATTTATTATGTCACATATTTTTGCATTGTAATACTTGGCTATTCCTTCACCCAATCTTCCTCCTCTTCTTCCTTTTTATTGTCTTCTCCTTTTTTCTCCTCCTCTTCCTCTTCCTCCTTTACCTTCTCTATCGCTCAATTGTTATTTAGACTAATAAGAATGCAGAATAATTTTTTTTGCTCAAAACAGCCCTGAAACAATGTAGGCATTCCATAAATGAGAAGTTTGTAAATTTATCAAAATGTAATTTACCTAATCGCATGGACAGACAGCATGACAGGAAGTTCAGGATAACCTTTGAATATTAACTATGGGTAGCAGCAACACATGCTGCATTGAGAAAGAATGGAAATGCAGAAGGAGGGACCTGGGAGTGTACATAGGAAAAATGGGGTGCAGGCAAGAACTTACACAGACACACTGCTGACATGAAAAGTCAAGCCTACAACTGCCCAAAAGATGATACCATTACTTCTGAAAAATAAAAAATCTTAAAGTTTCTTGGTTTGTCCCTAAAGTCACACAGTTTTCATGCTCTACTGGACAAATCCAATCATTGTGAAATGGTCTTGTGATTTCTCTCCTTTATTAAGAAAATAAAAGTTGACCTTAACCCAATATGTGTCATTATCGCTATACTCACTTTTAGAACAAAATTTATAAAAAGATTGTTGATGCAAACCCTTCCCCTCCCAGTTCTTCTTGGGACTCCATAATCTGTATTTTTTAAAATTTTAAAATTGTTTTTATTGAGCAATATGTTTTTTTTCCACTCCCCTTCCTTTGTTTCTTCTCCCCTTCCACCCTGCTCCCAATTCTCTGGAGCTGTGGACTGTAGTCTGGTTATCCATTGCTTTGCTTTATATCTTCTATCCGCTTATCAGTGAGTACATGCCATGTTTGTCTTTCTGAGTCTGAGTTACCTCACTCAGGATGTTTTTTTTTCTAGTTCCATCCATTTGCCTACAAATTTCATGATGTCATTTTTTTTTTTACAGCTGAGTAATATTCCATTGTGTAAACGTACCACATTTTCTTTATCTCTTCTTCTGTTGAGGGGCATCTAGGTTGTTTCCAGGTTCTGGCTATTATGGATAGTGCTGCTATGAACATTGTTGAGCAAGTGTCCTTGTGTTATGATTGAGCATCCTTTGGGTATATGCCCAAGAATGGTATTGCTAGGTTTTGAGGTAGATTGATTCCCAATTTTCTGAAAAAAACCGCCATACTGATTTCCAGAATGGCTGAACAAGATTTCACTTCCACCAGCAGTGGATGCATGCTCCCCTGACTCCACATCCTCTCCAGCATAAGCTGTCCTCAGTGTTTTTGATCTTAGCCTTTCTGAAAGGTGTAAAGTAAGATGGTATCTCAGCATCATCTTGATTTGCATTTCCCTGATGATTAAGGATGTTGAGCAATTTCTTAAGTGTCTTTTGGCCATTTGAGTTTCTTCTGCTGAGAATTCTCTGTTTAGTTCTTAAGTATTTGGGGGGTATTTTTTGACTAGTTTCTTGAGTTCTTTATGTATTTTGCAGATCAGCCCTCTGTTAGATGTAGGGTTGGTAAAGATATTTTTTCTATTCTGTAGGCTGTCGTTTTGTCTCGTTTACCATGTCCTTTGCTGCCGCGCACCGTGTCCCCGTGTCTGCGTTCGGTGCACTTTTACCCTGTTACCGAGCTTTGGGCAAGGGGCTGGAGGTTAAAATACACAGACACTCAGACAGACAGAGAGACAGCGACACGGGTCATCCTTGAATTCCCCAAGAATGTCCCCTTTATTGTGTTCAGGGGCAGATTATATAGAGATAGCCATGCCCCAGCCAAACCCACCAGAAACCACTCTCCTGCCATCTGGAACTCATGAAGGTCTCGTGCTCAGAGCAGCTGTAGGCACTCGGATCGGGGGGATTACAAGAAATTCAGGATCTGGGGTCTCATTGCTCCCAACACTTTGCCTTAAAGAAGCTTCTCAGTTTTAGGAGGTCCCATTATTGATTGTTGCTCTCAGTGTCTGTGCTACTGCTGTTGTATTTAGGAAGTGGTTCCCTGTGCTAGTACAGTCAAGGCTACTTCCCACTTTCTCTTCTAACTGGTTCAGCGTAACTGGCTTTATGTTGAGGTCCTTGATCCACGTGAACTTGGCTTTTGTGCAAGGTGATAGATAAGAATTTAATTGCAATCTTCTACATGTTGACATCCAGTTATGCCAGCACCATTTGTTAAAGATTTTTTTCCTTCTTCCATTGTACCATTTTGGCTTCTTTGTCAAAAATCAGGTATTCATATGTGTGTGGATTAATGTCAGGATCTTCAGTTTGATTCCCTTGATCCATGTGTCCAGTCTATTTGATGTTCTGTAAGCTTCTTGTACTTTTATAGGATTGTCCTTCATTAGGTTGTGAAAGTATTTTTCTATGGTTTTGCTGAATATATTTTCTGTGCCTTTGGGCTGGACTTCTCCTTCTTCTATCCCTATTATTCTTAGGTTCAATCTTTTCATGATGTCCCAAATTTCCTGGATATTTTGTATTAAGAATTTGTTGGATTTAACATCTTCTTTGACTGACAAATCTATTTCCTCTATCGTAGCTTCAATGCCCCAAATTCTCTCTTCCGTCTCTTGTATTCTATTGTTTATGCCTGCACCTGGAGTTCCTGCGCATTTGCTCAGCCTTTCCATTTCCAGGTTTCCCTCGGTCTGCGTTTTCTCTGTTGTATCTATTTCACTTTTTAAGTCCTGAACTGTTTCCTTCACCTGTTTGATTGCCCTTTCTGGTTTTCTTTAAGGGATTTATTGATTTCTTCTCATTTTTATTTGCCTTTTCTTCAATTTCTTTAAGGGAATTTTTTTTTATTTCCTCTTTAAGGGCCTCAATCGCCTTCATAAAATTATTTTTAAGATCATTTTCTTCCGCTTCATCTGCATTGGGATGTTGAGGTCTTGCCGTTACAGAATCACTGGTTTCTGGTGGTGCCAGATTGCTCTCCATGCTATTGGGTGTGTTCTTTCACTGTTGTCTTACCCATCTCTTCCGCCAGTCGGTTCAGGCAGAACCTGGACTTCACGGGGTCCCTCTTCCTCCAGTTGGTGCAGTTGGAGGCTGTGGCTCCGGCGATCGCTCCTCCAGCAGGAGACAGGACAGAGCCTCATGTAATGGCTCCTTCGGGTGTAGGTGGGCCCATGGCTCAGGTGCTCACTCCTCCGGATGCAGATGGAATCACAGCTCTGGTGGTTGCTTCTCTTGGGGCTTGTGGGTCTGTGGCTCTGGTGGTTGCTGATGCAGCAGGATATGTCTGTCATGCAGAGCATGGCACTGGATGCTGGCTGGGACACAGGTGCTCTTTCTCAGAGAGACTTCTTAATCTAGCTCCTGCAAACTGCTGCTGTCAATGCTTTCAGGCTGCCAAAACTGCCACACACTTCCTCTCTGATGCTTCCAGTCAGGGGCTGGGGTGATCACTGCCCCACTCCCTCTCTCTTTCTGATGCTTCTGGCCAGGGAATGGGGCAGGCACTGCCATGCTCCCTCCCTTTCTTTCTCTCTGATGCTTCTGGGCCATGGTCAGGGCCTCTGCCATGCTCCCTCTCTCTCTGATGCTTTCAGGCTGGGCTCGGGGCTCTGAGCCCTCTGTCTGTGTGATGTTTTCACCATAATTTGTAATTTTATAGCTGCACTAAAATTGCTTGAGGAACAGAGAAACTCCACCTAATGACTCTTTAGTCCCTGTATGAGTTTTCTTTGCAATATCTCTTGGCCATTTTCTCTTTTTTTTATATATTTTCTCTGTCTCTTCTCTCTGTATTCCTCATTTCCTTTAACTTAAAGTATTCAAGTGCATAGGACTCTGAGCTTAGGACTATCTCTTCTTTTATCTTCGCTTGTTTCTCTGGTGGCTTCATAGCTTTCTCTTTAATCTGTACTACCTCACATTTTTATTTCCTCCCCTGACTTTTCCCTGTCCTGTCTATTCATCGTCTCTGCCCTTGTCTAGACAATAAATCTCACAACATTGTAGCATTCAAAACAAAACTTCTGAATTTTTATATTCAAGTGTTCTCTGCTATTGTCTGCAGCTAAGGAAAACGTTAACTCTTCCACTGCAGATTCAACTGCTTGAATCCCTTCTGAGCCCCCCTTTCAACATCTATCCCATGGTGACACTACTTTTAAAATATCCCATCAGTGTAAAGTGTCTCTCCACAGTTGCCTTGGCTAGACCACTGTCCTTTTCTTGGCGTGTTTCAGCTTCCTCCGAATCTCCACTCCCTCCCATCTTGTCCAGTTAGACTATATTTAGCAAGGTATCCAGTGTGAGCCTTTAAAAGCCGAGTTGGCCCAAATCACTACTTGGCTCAAAACAATGCTCATCTCCTTGCTGGGGGGTAAAATGAAAGTCCCTACAAAGAACTCTAAAACTTTATTTCCCCAAAGAGTGAAGTTCTTGAGAATTTTACTCATTGCTCACAATGTCCCCTGGGACCCTGCAGATATACAACAAAAGTTTTCTGTATCCGGAAATAAAAAGCCAAACAGACCAAACTCCAGATAGCTTAGAAAGGGAGACAGAGTATTACTGTATGCCAATATACTGAATTTCTCAGAAACTCCCAGTGGAGTAATGTCCACATAGACCTTTTAAGTAATTGATTCTTCCCATCATAGTGTCTTGCTCATCGTTGTCTGTCCCCACGACCAGTTCTCTTGCCTTTTATTCCATTCCAGCCATCCTGCCCTTCTTAGTATTTATCAAGCACGTTCCTGCTCTGGGGCTTTGGTGTGTATTGTTCCAGCTGTATGATAAGCCCACTTACCCTGATGTCTAAGTCATTTGTTTCTTCAACTCCATCAGCCCTTGGCCCGAGCAATTTTTTTTTCTCCTAGTAGTTCCTTCCTGAACTCCCTTTATTTTTATTTTTTTTTCTGAACTCCCTTTAAAACCATTTAATTTCCAGTTATACCAGCTTCCCTTTTATCTTTCCTGGAAGGATCGGTTTCTATCTAGCTGATAACACTGACCTCTAGAGAGGCAAACTCCTTTAGGTCCTTTTGTCCATCTGGCTCTCCACTAAAATTGCAGCATTCCCACCAGGCACAGGTGGGAATGCTCCTGTGCCTCCAGGCTGTAACAGGCAAATGAGGTGACAAGTGAAGGCACTCCAAGAGGCAGGAGTCTCAGCCTCACTTGAAGAAGGCTTTGGAAGGCAGGCATCTCAGAGACCGTCCATGGGTATTTATTTGTATTTTTTTTTTTATGAACCTTCCCTTTAATGGCTGAGCCATTGTTCCAACCCTATTTATATCTCTCTTTGTGTATTTATTTATCGGCATCCAAGAATCGGCAGGACAAGTCTCTGAGCTGCTATTAATAATTGCTGAAGAATCAAAGAGAATACCTAGAATACTAGAATCAAAGCCTAGAATACTAGGCTTTGGTTGTTTTTTTTTTTTTAAACTGTCATTTTTGTATTTAAGACAGAGTATACCAAGCCTCAGGAAACTTTACATTGGCTCACTTACCACTAAGCAAGAGTTCAGAATTGATCATTTTAATCTATGTCTGTCTACCAGGTGAGGTTGGCCACCGAGATCAAATGTGAGCACAGATGATCCTAGACTCAAGATGGGGCTGTGTCCCAATAGAACCATTGTCAGCAGACAACATTGTGAATCAAATGCATTTAATGTCCCTACCCTACTGAAAACCAAAATTTAGCTACAACGACCTTAAATATGCTTATAATACATCAGCCCATAGTTAGACAAGGCCATTCAAAACAAAGCCCATTTTAGATGAAGTATTGAATATTTCAGGTAATTCACTGAATAATGTATGGCAAGTGAAGAACAGAATGGTTGCGTGGTAAGATTTTCTACCTCATAGAGTAGAAAAATGGAAGCTGAACTGTTGTCAAGTTGGGGACCAGAGGAATATTAAGAACAAGTTGTGTTAGACTACATTAATTTCTTATTTGCTTTACTGAAAACTAGAATGTCAGAGAAATATGAGAGACAGAGTCTATTTGCATTTTAGCAAGCCACTGATGAAAAATTTCACTTTATTGTCTTATGGATAAGATGAGGAAAAATAAGCTAGACCTTGCATAATTACATGGATTAATGGTTTGTTTAACAAATTAAAATGATTGCCATCATCTTAGATAGAAATTCTACTCAGAAAGTCTTAATCAGCTCTCCATGTTTGGCAAGCATTTTCTGTTCCTTCATTTTCTCCTCAAAGTAGTGATCTGTAGCATCTCAGAGCTCTCTCCTTGGTCCCAATCAGCATATCAACTAATATCTTTTTATCAATATTTCAAATTTCAGGGCAAATGCATTAAAGATGGAATCAAAATAAAATGTTATCAGGCCAGTTTGCACTCTTAGCTGCTACTACCAAGGCTTGGCACGAGGTCCCATCCAATTTTATCAGTTCAATGGCAACATATGTTGCTCAGTGGTAGTCTACCTGTAAAGATGTAGACATTTGACCAGAGGATGTGGCATTGATGGTTTACAAAAGGTAGAAGATAGATAGACTCTCCTGGGCAGATGTGTTTCATGTGCTTTCACTTGGCTATCTTCTATAATGCCATTCTATTCTGCGTGGTCAAAATGACCTGCTTTTATGTCAGGTCCTGTAAAGTCCAAGAAAAGTGATTTCTTTCCTTTTATACAAGTATTTTTAATTTTTATGTAACAAAATTCCTTTCCCTTGGAAGGATATCACCATAGGAGTTAACACATGCCTAATTTTTGAATGAATCATGCTTGGTTCTATGGCCAGAGAGGTTAGACTTCCTGTCTCTTCAAACTTGCTTTGTGCAGTTCTGTAGATGGAAGTTTCTGATCTCAAGAAATACAGATAGACTTATATTAATTATAAACTGTTTGGCCTATTAGTTCAGGCTTATTATTAACTAGCTCTTACCACTTAAATTAACCCATAATTCTTGTCTATGTTTACTGAGAAACTTGGTTCATTTTCTCAGTAAGGCATTCTCACATTGGTTCCTCTGCACCTGGCTGGTGATTGACTCTCTGCCTTTCCTCTTCCCAGAATTCTCCTAGTCTGGTTGTTTGTCCTGCCTATACTTCCTGCCAATCAGCTTTTAATTAAACCAATATGAGTGACAAATCCTTACAGTGCACAAGAGCATTATCCCACAGCACGGTTCTATTTTGGATTGCTGTCATTGAGCCTGCCTTAGCATGTATCAGAGGGTACCACTCACCCACAGTTGCCCAATGCTGCTGGGTTACTGTCTAGTTAAACAAGAAGGAGAACCTTCTTGGTTCTCCGGTCTCCTATTCTTAGTCACTTTTCAGAGACCTTTGACAGTTACTTAGGTATTTTCTCAAGGATTTTGATTTATAATGACTAGGAAAGAAAATATGGGATGTGCTTTACCTCGACTACAATTGAGGTCACATGATTTCTTCCTAAATGTTTGCAAAGGTACTCTTTAATTACATTCCATTCTGTTAGTGAGAACTTTATGACAGAGTTACATTTCCTAGCAAGGGAAACTAGTAAAATACATCCTCTGGGTTTTATTTTTATATATATATAATATAACATATATTATATTATATATAATATATGCTATATAATATATATAATTATAATATATATTATGATTATATATTATATAATATATATATAATAATATAATATAACATAATATTATTATATATATAATATTATCCAATATATATATAATCATATTATGTTATATTATATATATATTGGATAATATTATAGTCTGCTGTAGGGATGTTAGTAAACAGTATGGTCAAGGAGGGCTGGAGAGATGGCTTGGTGCTTAAGAGCGCTGGCTGCTCTTCTAGAAGACTAGGGTTCTATTCCCAGCACCCATAGGGCAGCTCACAACTATCTGTAACTCCAGTTCCACCTGATCCAAAGTCCTCTTCTGATCTCTGAGGGCAGTGTACACACACATGCTATACAGGCAACCCTCATACATGCAAAATAAATAATAAATACATATTTTAAAAAATATAATATGATCAATTTGGCTAAAAAAAATGAAGCAGCTACCGAGAGTCTGTCTTATATGTATGTCTCTCTGAGTCTGAAATAGTAGGCTAGAAGGAAAACCTGGTTCTGCCTCGGTCTTCAAACAGTGACTCGAATTGTATTGTGCTGCCAGATCACTGTGTTAGAATAACTGGCAGGACAGTTAATGGGAGGAAGATATATTTTGGCCTGTAGTGTCAGGGTCCATGCTGGTGTGGAAGACATGACACTGAAGCAGCTCATCCTGCATCCATGAGAGCTTGCAGGTGTGGTCTGCTCATGATACTGGAGTGGCTCATTCTGCATTGATGGGAGCTTGCAGACTTGGTCTTCTCACATAGCAACAGGCAGGAATCAGAGAACGCAAGCTAGAACCAGAAGCACTAACAACTTTCAAAGGCCTACCTCTAGTGACCCAATTCAAGCAGCCAAGTCCCATCTCCCCACGGCCTTAAACATGGTATGACAAGATGAGTACCCCATAGTTATAATATGAGCTTGAAGGGGACACTCCAGATTTAAAACACAGTATTCTACCTCACATCTCAATGGTCTCATGGCCATTGCATGATGCAAATTGCAATCAGTCTAACATCAAATCCCCTCCTAGGTTTAAGAGTTTCAACAGTGTTCAGAAATTTCTTCCAAGATTCAAGGCAAGTTTGTAACTGTGACACTTGGTAAAATTTGGAAAGCAAATGGTACACTTCTAATATATAATGTCACAGTATTTGTGTTCTAAAAGGGCTAAATGGAAGAGTAACAAGAAAAGACCAGATGGGACAGTTTCATGTCCAACATGTCATGTGGTGGCATGATCTCTTCCAATGCATTCAAGCTACAATGCTTCCATGACCTTGGTATTTGCAATATATGTGCTCTCTCCCTCTCCCTCTCCCTCCCTCCCTCCCTCCCTCCCTCCCTCCCTCTCTCTCTCTCTCTCTCTCTCTCTCTCTCTCTCTCTCTCTCTCTCTCTCTCTCTCTCTTAATTTGGCTTCCCTTAGTATCTGAACTGTAGGTTTCTTTGACTAATGTCTCATGTGCTTTGCACCTTCAATACCGTAGGGTCTCCATTGCTATGTAATATTTATCTTCAGAATTCTACGTATTGCTTAGGATCTTCTTGCAGGCATCTGATCCCTGCTCATACTGCCTGACTTCATCAGCTTTTTGTTTGTTTGTTTTTGTTTTGCATCTTGGTACATACTCCATAATTCAGGAACTCTTACTGTCTGCATGCCACCAAAACTAGCACCATGTAGAAGTAGACACAGCACAACATATATACAAAAGAGACAACTGCTCCTCAGAGCGAGAATGAAGAATGTGGAAATTTAGGTAGGGAATTTCTTTGGAAAATGTAATTACTTTCCTTTCTAGCATGAGGGAAGGTTGTAGACAGAGTGAATTTTCATTGCAACTGAGAACTAGGGACACTAATACCTAATTTACAACCAAAACTAAAGGGATTTCATAAGACTCACGGATAAACCAAAAGTCATTGAGATTATGGGTATTCATACAGCAGAAAGAGAGAGAGAGGGGGGGGGATCATCTTGAGATTTTTAATATGGAAGAGAGGAATGACCTCATATATAAGGACATAGAAGAAAATATTGAATTCCAAGGATTTAGGAAAGGTCTCAAATAATGACAATGGACACATTGAGCCGAAGAATATGTGTTAGGATGAACACACATATGCATTCGTACACATGTGTGCATGCAAACACACACACACACACACACACACACACACACACACACCAGCCCCCAAAATGACAGAAAGACTGCTAAACGTCTTCCAGTCCCACAAGGAGCAAATTCAGGCTTTTACTCAAGGCCTTGCACAACCCTGAGGTAAAAAGTTAGTTTATGGCAAATGAAAAGGTGAGATGCTCTCACGTCCCACCCCAGCTTCCTCGTCTCCTTTTTCTTCCTGTAGGCTTCAAATCTGGGGCCAACCCCAGCTGAGGAAGAGGGGCAGCTGCTGTTAGATAAAATTGGCAGTTTTGATTAATATCTTGAGCTGGGTATTTTAATTACTGAGCACAGTCTATATTTTGTGGCTTACAGTGACCTTAGGAATGCCAATTATCTAAGACTGAAAAAAAAAACCCAGGTTTGTTATAGAGAGAGGAGTTTTTCCTCTCTAATCACATTTTAATGGGAAGATAGGAAACAAAATACTGTTGCATTTTAATTGCACCACAAATCATAGTTCATCGATACAGCAGTTACAGGTGTGCAGTATTTTAGAGGCAGAAATAAGAGAAAAATGTTCTCTTACTCACATCGGAAATGTAGCCATTCACGGATGTCATACAAACAAACAATACAGACAGAATCTAATTATAATAATGTGAGCATAAGGGGCCTCCGAAGGATTGTGTGACTGTGTTCTCAGAATGAAGGGCTGTCACAAGAAAGGAGCCTGAAATTGTGGTCTAACTGATTCTGTAGGCAGAGGTGTGTCAATATTTAATATGAAGGTTTCTTTGATAGTCATGACCCCTGATAGGATGCGTTTCCTTGGGCAATGGTAAACATTGCACTATGGGAGCTACTCAGGTTCATGAGTGTGGTAGTTTGAAAGAAAATGGGCCCCAAAGGGAATGGTACTACTGTTAGAGGTGTGACCTTATTGGTAGAAGTGTGACACTGTGAGGGGGTGGTCTTTGAGGTCTCTTTTGCTCAAGCT
Source organism: Arvicola amphibius (assembly GCF_903992535.2). Taxonomy (NCBI): domain Eukaryota; kingdom Metazoa; phylum Chordata; class Mammalia; order Rodentia; family Cricetidae; genus Arvicola; species Arvicola amphibius. Next base: position 7,795,651 of record NC_052063.2, read on the forward strand.
TCCCTCAGTGTGACTTTCAGTCCACTTCCTGTTGCCTCTGAGTCAAACTGTGGGACTCTGAGCTCCAGCACCGCATCTGGCTGCTCACTGCCATGCTCCCCACCGAGAAGATAATGGACTGAAACCTCTGAAACTGTAAGTGAGCCCTTTCAATTAAGTGTTTTCATTTATAAGAGATGCTGTGGTCACGGCAACAGACACCTAAGACAATGAGTGATATTGGCAAAGCTGTTTGCAGAGGGATACAAACAGTGTAAGGGTGGTTGAATAGGTTGGATTTTTAAGGCTCTTCAAACTTAATATTATAGGTTTCCATAGATTTATTTATCTCTCTATTATCTACCATTATCTGTATATCTATCTTTCTTATCTATTTATCTGCAATATCTCATCTATCTATCTATCTATCTATCTATCTATCTATCTATCTATCATCAGCTATCTGTCTATCTATCATCAGCTATCTGTCTGTCTATCTATCTACCATCTATCATTTATCACCTACCTATGCATATAAGCTCAGTATTCAGATGTACTTATTCAGCATAAAAACTATACTATCAAGTTTCAAAGACTTTGTTAAATTTAAAAGTGCATCCAGTCATTTACTTAATAAGCACCCACCCTGTCTGATCACGTCTATTTGAATCTCATAGGAACGGTGTGATTGGGTAGAAACTCCAGCAGTTTCCTTTCAAATTTAGAATCTATAATTTAAAAAAAATCATTTGAATCATTAGAATAGACCTAAGTCTAAGTTATGAGGACATTTGTCACTTGCTTGAAGTTGAAAAAAGGAAACTCCTCACCTTCTCTATTGTCCCTGCTCTCCCATAGTGCATAGTGGCTCTGTCTGTCACTCTCCCTCTCTTGATTACCCACAAGGTCATTATAACCCCTTCTACTAGAGACAGGCCAGCCTTCATTACAGCACAGAGCAGCCATTGTCTGGACACATCTTCCTGGGAACTGTGCTCGCCACTCACAGCTGCTCCTGGTTAAGGCTGCCACATGGGGTCCTCTGCGCATGGCTGTTCTTTTAACTACTTGTTTATGCCTCTTGCATTCCCCCCCCCCCGGGGTCTCACCACAGAAGGGAGCACATGGTGGGTGTTTGGTGGAGAAGCAGTGGGGAAATAGCAGCCTCTTCTTTTCATTTCTCATTTTGGGGGAAGCAACTGAGAGAAAATCACACTTATCTTACAAAGCAAGCCACGCAGCGTCTAAGACGCTGGGCATTGCTTTCATTCTCGTGTCTTTAATGACTGTGTGGAATGCAGACACAAACCACATAAGATCCCTGTTCACGATGTCCCAGGAATCTGGGGGATTATGTATGGGAGAACAAATATGATATTAACAAGATATACAAGTGTGGGAAATACAGTGAGTAGCAGACTGGGATCTCAGGATGGGGAGAACCAACCAAGAGTAGTGAAGGTTAAGTAAACTGAGGTCATGTCAAGGCTCTTGCTCGCCTGAGCACATCTTGGCTCAGCATTGCCTGAATGTCTGCCCCTTGGTGTGGTGACACCATTGTCTGCCTTCTCCAGGGCCACTGTTTTCTCCTTGCTTCAATGATTCTGTTATCTGTGTAGTAGGGCCCCCAGCCAAAGGTGAGAATCATTATTGGCTTAATCAAGGTTTGAATCCTGATTGGCATGGTTATCTGAATATTTTCTGGGAACAATTGATATAGGGAGGAGTGTGATGATGGGGTTTTAGAAAGGTCATGAGAAGGTTTCTGAGAAAGTTTTCTGCTGGCAAAACTTCTGTCCCGCCAACAGTTCCTAAATAAACACACTGAGGTTCATATTAATTACAAATGTTTGGCCAATAGCTCAGGCTTATTACTAACTAGCTGTTACAATTTAAATTAACCCGTTTTTAATCTAAGTTTTATCAAGTGGCTCATGGCTTGTTACCTCATTTCATATATGTCCTACCTACTTCTTCTGTGTGTGTCTGGCTGGTGATTGCTCTAACTCTGCCCTTCTTCATCCAAGAATCCTTGGTTCGATTGTTCTGCCTAGATCTTCTGCCTGGCTGTCAGCCAGTCAGATTTTTATTAACCCGATTAGAATGACAAATCTTTACTGTTTACAAAAAGATTATTCCACAACAGTTTTCCTTCTTGTCTTCACAAAGACAGGACAGTGGATGGAGCTCTGTATGGGAAGGGGACCTATTTGCCTAGCAATCCCCAAACTGTGGGTTCATGTTCCTAGCACCACATAAAAACAAGACTGGTGGTGAACCGTTGCAACCCCAATGTTTGGATGGTAGAGGCAGGAGCATCAGGGGTTCTAAGTCATCCTTGGTTATATATTAAGTCAAGACCAGCCTGGGCTACTTGAGATCATGTCTCAAAAATCCCAATACAAACAAACAAATACACACACACACACACACACACACACACACAGATGTATGAGAGCAAAGACAAGTTTTTTTCCTCCCCCTTTATTTCAAAGGTGGGTGCTGATTTTCGAGGAGGTGACACCTGAAGTTGAGACAGAGGTATCTGTACCTTACCTTGATGGGAGACATTGCAGATACTGTGGTGAATGGTGGATGGGGGGAAAATCAAAGAATCTGGGGTCACCTTGTGTTTAGAGTTTCTATTTTATTTATTTATTTATTGATTTATTGATTGATTTATTTATTGATTGATTGATTGATTGGTGTTTTGAGACAGGGCTTCTCTGTGTAGCTTTGGAGCCTGTCCTGGCACTAGCTCTTATAGACGAGGCTGGCCTTGAACTCACAGAGATCTGCCTGCCTCTGTTCTCTGTGCTGAGATTAAAGGCGTTTGCCACCACCGCCCGGCTGTGTTAGAGTCTTATGCAGGTAACAATTTCCAGTTTCGTCTTACTGGTGCACATGCTTCTTGTAACTTGGAGTTATGAGCACGGCCTCTGTCTCCTGAAATACACCTCACTGCTATGTCCTCTCCTTACTCACTGGCTGGAAGCGGTCATGAAGGTAATTCTGGAGCCAGCATAGTCACTGCTGTCTCTTCGCCTGCCATGAATCCTGACTGTTCCTGTAGGACACGGACTCTGTTGTGACCCTTTAGAAAACACTGTTCTGTTTTGCAAATGTCACAAGCTCCAAAAGTAAGGGTGACGTTCTAGATACCTGTTGTCTGGTAAACCATTAATTTTCTACTATTACGAGGGGGGGATGGAAATCTCTCCTCTGAGAAGGCTGAAGGAAACAGATTGTAATTATACCTGATTATGCCTAATAATAAGGACCATCTGGCTAAGATATCCTCTACCCTTGAGTATTGCTGCTGTGTTCTCTGCCCTTCTGGGTAACTCCTTCCCGTCCTCTTTTGAAGTCTTTGGCAATAGATGCCCATGCGTTTCTCCTCTCCAATTACTCCCGTCACCATGGATGAGTTCTGCATCTATGGAGATGACTCCAACTTCCAGGAGTGGGAACTCAGCCTGTTTATTGCGTCGGTCCTTTTGGTGCAGACAATCCTGTTAGCAAGCCATCTTTGGGAGGCTCTTGGGCTTTCCGATGCTTCCACCTCCTCCACGGCATGACTTCTGCATAGATTTTAGTTTCCCCAGCTCAGGCCCTAGTAATTACGCATCGGAGGCAAACTGTGTCCTGCGTGAACACCTGATGCGGGATTTGTGAGCTTACAATGGTCATTTTAGGGTTGTAGAAATACCCCAGCAATTAAAGTCACTTATTGCCCTCCTAGAAGACCCATCTTCGGTTTCCTGAAAGTGACCACATGGTAATACACAATGGAAAGCAACCCCAAAGCTGACACTCAACTGCTTTTTTGTTATATAGAGGAACTTGGTTGGGCAGTCCAGAATGAACAGAAAGGTGGAACCCCCAACAAGGAGGCTGGCTGAGGTCTTTCACTTTTATAATTCTGGGACAGTAATGAGGCCATGATTCGCAGGTAGGCAGAAGGCTGGAGTGTGCTGAGATGTCCCCTTGAGGACAAACGAACAAGGTTTTGGTCTCCTGTGAGTCTTACAGTGAAATTCTTCTCTCCAGCCCCCAACATTCTACCGTTAATTACTGTTTTTTTTTTTTTTTTTGCTTGAACTAAAAATAACATTAACAAAGTGTGACTACGGAGCGAGTTACGCTAAGATGTGCGAGCAATTTTGTCAGAAATATAAATTCTACATATTGCAGTAAAGGAAACATGGAGTGTTTGCCAAGTTCATGTGAGAAATTTCTGTCTAAAAATTGTGCCAGCTTGCTAAATATAGTGTCGTTACGAAGAGCAAGGCAACCCTCTCGTTAAACCCACCTCAAGTGAGATAATGGGGCCAAACTGCCACCTAAGCTATTTAATACTTCTCCCCAAGAAGATTGGGAATGGGTTAAGGAACTTTCTTCCCTTGAGCCATGATCTTTCAGTGTCTAGGACTGCTGTACCACACATACACACACACACACACACACACACACACACACACAAGGGAGCTAGGAAATATCCATATGGCTTACCACATCTGAGAAAAGAAAAAAAAATCACTCAGGTGCATGGATCAAACAGGGCTATCTACTGTTTGTATTTTGTTTAATATTTTTTTCTAATTAAAGACTCTAAAGAGGGCACTAGAAACCCACTGTGCATGCTCTCAGGATGCTCCAGGACTCCCGGCTCGTTGCTTCCTTTTAAAGAACAAAAGTGTCAAGGAAAGAATCACCCTAATGTTAGAAAACATGCAGAAGTGTTGTGTGTGATATGAGGAAACCTGGATGTCTTCAGCTATGAGAACCATAACCAGGGTAGGAGCGAGGGTAGAAGAAAGAGACTTACTTGTACAGGGTTTGAGACAATGCGGAGCTAAATGAGCTAGTTGCTGCTCAGGAAAGCATCTTGTGTTCCAGTCAAATATGAGTCTCTCTGCTATACTAGATGTGAAAGAGAGTGTGCTTGTGGAAAGAGGTGCTGGGGAAACCACCGAGAGAGGATCCTCTCCTCTGGAAGACAAGTCTAGATTGTAATCTCAAACACCTGTGGATGTGAATTTGTAGCACACAACTAGTACAGCTGGGATGATGTTAAGGAGTTCAGGATTTTTATTATGGGAAGAAGAGAGGCCCCCAGTCTAAGGTGAGTGTACCTGTAAGAGAGAGATGGGATATTTGAGACACTGAGATGAAGGTATAGAAGAGCAGCCAGTGGAAGACAGGCAGAACTGAAGATGCTCATCTATAAGCCAAGGGACATGTAGACTTAGCAGGTCACCCTCAGTCTCCCCAAGAGAGACTAACCCCATGACTGATTTTGTATTCCTGGCTTCTACAACAAAGAGAAAAACCCTTTTTGTTGTTTAATGTCTCCTACTTTGTGCTCTGAAATGAATACAATCACACGCCTATGATATAGACAGATGATAGAGAGCTAGTTAGCTAGAGAGATGATAGGCAGATATAGATGGATATAGAGATAGATGATAGATGGATAATAGACATAAATATACCCTCTCTCTCTTTCTCTCTCTCTATATATAGGTAGGTAGAGATAGATAGATAGACAGACAGACAGAGTTTGCCCTATGAAAGGGAACCTCAGTAGGTTTAGAAGACTTAGTTCAATAAACTAGACTTAAATGAAACAAAAAGCTCTAGTCTCTCAGCTGTGCCACCCCCAGTTTCAAGTGCTAGTAGCCGTCTGTAGCACACCAGTACTAAGCAAGACATGAAACAGCCATTTCCAACACCATAGATACTTCTACCTGACGGTGCTCCTGGAGATGGCAATTGCTATAAGAGCTACCAATCAGGGTTCCACATTATGAGCAGGCAGGGTGTGTGAGGGACCATTGGCTTCAAGTCTGTCGGTTTCCTCACACCTGGCCCAGAAGATAGCGACTATCACAGGTAGTGCTGTTGTTGATTACGAAGGGAGAAACAGAAGAAAGGGTAAATATGGCGCACCCACCTGTCCCGGAGTTCCTAGCACAGACTCCCTTTACAATGACAGACATGACAGACATAGTAAGTGATAGCATTGACAGACACTGCTCTCCCAAGAGGAAACACCAAATCACTAGGATGGGAACCATTAAGCATGCCATTTTTATCTCTACTCTCTCTGAGTTGTGCCCGGGGAATCCCCCTCCTTGTATATTGTTAATGGCTCTTCTGTTTTAAGGGGATATTTCCCCCTCTTCTAAAGACTTACTTTCAGTGTGAGTGGTTGAGGGTGCTATATGGCTACAGGGAGCAGCAGGGGCTCCCTGATGGCCCTGGAAAGCTAAAGACAGAAACTAACAGGGGGGGTTGATGTGATAAACAGCTAAGTTCCCCCCAAAGATGAGCCTGGCCATAGACCGTGCCTTGATTCAAAGGGCTAAAGATGGGCAGCTGGGTGGTCTTGATAAAAATGGGAAAGAAATCACGCTCTGAGTTGCAAAAGCTGCCGTCACTGAAGCCCACCTGTTCGGAGCTATCTTTAGCTGTGTTTGGGAACGGTTTACCGGCAGAACCTTTCTCCTCCTCGCTTCTCTTTCCTACAGGTAGAGAGGGAGGATTGTGCTCCTTGAAGGTGGAAAATGGCATTACAGAACTGTGCATAGGAGGAGTATTCCAGGGAGAGAGACAGGAGGAGATGATTAACTCCTTACTGGATACAAAGAGAGATATGATATGATGTGATATGTGTATCTGATGCAAAAATTTTAGCTCCAATCATGTTAATTTAATGACCCCAAATGGATCCTTACAACCAGATGATGTATTCATCACTCTTTCCACCCTAACCCTCCCCTCTTAGAATCCCCAGAGATCACCCCACCCCCAGATGACACCCTAGATCATTGTGCTGCCACCTCTTGTCTGTAGCCCTTTTTGTGTTTGGAATATTATGTATCTCCCTGTGGTAAATTTCTCCTCGCTTTTAATTCTGCATGGCTGTCCCCAATGCACAAATCTTCCCATCATACCCATCTCCTATTTCATCCTCACCTCACCAAATGAGCACTGCACAGAATCTGAGTTATTTCCTTTGCTTTCACTTTCTCTATCAGCTACTAGCAGGACCTACCCCAAAACTGCCCTAAGTGGGTGACTCTGGGAAAGCATGATGAGCGGTGGTGTGGGGTGTGTGGACTTGGAAGCCACACAGGACATTAATGTCCCAGGGAGTCCTTAGCCACCTTCCTCTCGTTGTTGGCTCATGCTGCTGTGACCTGTTTTCATTACAGAAAGTTCATCACCTACAGCTCAAAGGTGGCACTTCATGTTACATGCAAGTCCATGAACCATCATGATGCCAGATTCCTTCTTCCACCTGCATCAGATGCTGGCCCATTTCCTTGTCACACCTCATCTTAGTAGATGTTTCCTCCCTCTGTTTAATTGTCTAAGTCACCAGACTGGGCCTCAACCTTGATTTCATTCCTTTTTCTTTGCATTTCCTCCCTTAATAAATCCCTAGATAGGGATTTTTATTGCTGTGAGGAGACACCATGATCATGGAAACACTTACAAGAAAACATTTAATTAAGGTGGTGGCTTACAGTTTCCGAGATTCAGTCCATCATCATCATGGTGGGGAGCATGGCAGTAGGCAGGCAGACATGGTGCTGGCTACCCAGCTCAGAAAGAGCATGTTAAAAGGCTCATATGCCAGGACCAGTTGGGATTGGTATCAGATTTACAAGGGGTGTTGCACATATGCAAATCAATGAGTTCAGCTATCACATTAATAGAGTGAAATGTTGAACAAAGTCGCAGAACGTGCTCTGGGAGAGAACACTTGCCTGGTGTGGGTTCCATCCTTAACACAGCAAACACAGAGTCAAGATCTTCCAGAGCATTTTCACTCCCACATCCAGTAAGGCATTAAGTGCACTGTCCAGAACTGAAACGACCCAAATGTCTGCCAACAGATGACTGAAGAAGACACAAGCATAGAGGGGAATACCCACCTTTAAAATCAGCATAACTAACTCATAAGGACATATACTTAGTGAAATAAGTCATTCACCGCGTAACTATAGTATATTTATTTGTAGTATCATAAAATACCCACACTTTTAGAAACATAATAATAGATGGAAGAATAAGGTAGCTGTTCCATAAGAAGAATAAGTTCTCAAATTTTATCGTATAGCTTGATGCCCTTAGTTAACCATCTGCTGTTTTGCACTTATAAAGTTAAGAGAACCTATCTCTAGCTAAGTGTCCCTAATACCGCACTCACCCACATGTGTACACACCCACCTATGCCTTCACACACCTACCCCCACCTACACATACCCACCCACACCTGCACACACACCTACGCCTGCACACACCTACCCACACTCACCCACACCCAAGCGTAGCCTTCCACGCATGGAAGGATATGAGGGAACTTTCAGAGATGGGACTGTTTATCAACTCAGTTATTGGAATGATGGCATGCCTGTGTACACACGTCTCAACTTATAACATGTGTACATTATATACATTTAAAATATTATTTGTTTCAGTGAAGCTATCAGATGCTGGTGAGTTAATGGTGTCATGGTGTTAAAAGGAAAAGAACAGCAGAAGCTCTAGGATGTCTCCTAGGTGGAGTTGATGACTCCATGGTCACCACTTGCATGCCTGACTTTCTGCCTCAAGGACTCCCTGTTCCAGCCATGTGGGTCACCTTCAAGGTCTCACGATGATGGGCAGAGCAATTCTGGGAGTGTTATGGTGAAACCCTCTATGTAACAACTCTTGGCCAAGAAAGATAAGATCCAGAGGGAAATTCTCCTCCCTTCTGCATCTTAGATGTAATTCTGGGACAACTTCTTTACTACATCGCATTGCTGTCATTGCTAGTAGACCCCCCCCCCCCATTGCTGCTGGTATCTCCTTGTTTCATGTTTCCCATCCCTTACTCTTTTTCCCTACACTAACTTCCCAAGATAAACTGCTGGGACACGGGCTCTGCTTCTTAGGGCCCCTTGGTGCACACAGGGGTCATCACAGGCTTGCTCTGGAGAGAAACACTGAAACGTGTAAAAAGTTCTCAGTCTGGTGCCTGGCACACAGAAATTCCCAACTAAATATGGGCTACTTTCTCCATCTGAGGTGAACTATTCTGGAAGATACAGCCATCAGTCTCTCTTGCTAAGTGTAGAGTAGACCCAGAGCAGGTGTTTGAGGTTTTTACAGCTTCAGCTCAGCACTGGTCTTCATTAACACGAGTGGGGCAGTCATGGTAGAAACAAGTCAGCAAATCGAGCTACCCTTTATCACACCCACTCCAGGCTCTGAACCTAAGCCCTAAAAACGAAATCAAACTGTTTACCCTCCAGAGGGAAAAGGAGAATAACAGCATGCGGCTTGTAAACTTAACGAATGTAATCACCGTAATTGAGCAGTCCAGGAAATAATTTGACCAGCATAATTATATTACGAATTGCATGTTGCACGATTAGACAATTGCATTTTTGCCACAAATGAAACGCTAAATGTAAAATTTATAGTGAAGTGGAGAGGTAGTTTAAAGGGAGAAGAGCTAAGCAGAGACCCAGCAATGAATGCATTTCCATTTATGTTAATACTGGAGAATGTGTGAAGTAATAAAGGTTAGCATTCAGGGAGGAAAGCAACTGAATTGACTACCATTCCCAAATACGAATTGGCTTTGTGTAGAACCCTAAAGTCTCATCCTTCTTAGAGCAACCATTTACATGCCAAGAATTCTTGTTTTGGGTCTTTTTCAGTTTGAATGTGAAGTGTCTCCCACATGCTCATGTATTTGATCACTGGGTCCTTAATAGTGCTATTGTGGAAGGTTGTGTGGTCATTAAGAAGGGGACTCTCCCTGGAGAAAGTGAGTTAGTGAGGTTGTGCCTTGTGCTTTAATTCTCTGGTCCCATTCCGTGTCCAATATTTGACTCCTGAGAACAGACTCAATGCGATCAGAGACCTGACACTCCTACCATGTCATACCCATCGTGCTGGGCTATATCCATTCTTTAAGAGTTAGCCCAAATGACCTCTTTCCACCCTGAAGCTGCTTGTCAGGTATTTAGTCACAGTCTTGAGGAAAATAACTAACAAAAGGCTTTAAACCAGATCAACAGAATGAACTTTGGAATTTGGTGGGAAAGCCAAAGAATCAGCCATCAGAAACATATTGAGGCATCCTCTCATTCTTTCCTTTTCAAATTCCTGAAACACACCAGGTGCCATATGCATAAGGAAAGTCAATTTCTTTCCATCTTCTGCTTTTCGGAATCTCTGGAAATGTGGTCACCTCTTCCCCTCAGATATTCACTCTGTGTATCAACACTTCAGGTTCCATTCTTAGTGGCACGGGGGAGCTTAGAATTCGGGGTCATGTTTAGAAGGGAGTGTTAGATGAGTGAGAAAAAAATAAATCATTACAAAAAATTATTATAGTAATTTTGAAATCCTTGCAAATGTGCAAATTATCTGGAGGTAAGAGTCAAAGTTTCTGTGCATGCCCATGGTCTGCTGAGAGAGAGAGCCAGATCTCTGGGATAAAGACCCTGAAGGAACAGACATACGCTGTGATCCGAATATGCCTCAGCTATGGATTGATTTTGACTAAATATTTTGCAGTTAATAATGGTTGAGGAAGCTTCTTCACTGCCCCCCCTCCCCGAGTTGGTTTATTTGACTCAGAGCACCTGTCTTTTGGCGTACTTCATTAAGAAGCATCCCTTACCCACTTAAAGGTTCTAGCTTTTCAATATTCCAATGTATGTATCTTAATTGGAGTCTATGTCAGATTCATGGTTCCCATGTGAAAATCTGTTAGGATTCTGGAGAGGAGTAGACTTTCCAGTTATACTTAATGGAAAAATTTTCTCCATGAGACAGAAGGTAGGAAGTTAGCAGTAAAGACAAGTGAAGTAAAGTGTCAGTAAAATAAACGGGTAGATAATGTGGAGTTAGGGCTTCATCCCAGTGATACGGGAGTCACTGAGCAAGTGACGTGTCCTGAGTCATACTTCCATCCATTCTGTCTTTCTCTTTCAGGGACATGTTGATCCAAGACCCAGTTTTACAGGACCCAGGGGTCATACCAAGGAGAAAGAGTGATCTGAGATGGATTCTCTAGGTCATCTCACACGATACAGGGTCTACAAGATGGTTATCAAATGTATTTAAAGTATGTTGTGTGCTTGCTCTTGGGGGTGTCAGTATACACTGGTTGTTCTGAGAAATCCCTCAGTGCAGAAGTTTGTTTTCAGTAAGTGTTTCCCAATCTTATTTGACTGTTTACAAAATCCTTAAGTATCCCAGGGAATGAAACCCTTATCTTTAACACTTGAGTGCCATTGGTACATGGAGGAAGACACCTGACATTGAACTCTGCCCTCTCTCTATATATATCCACATATGACCATACCACACATACCCACAGTTTTTTGAAATCTTATAATTACATCACATTTTCTTTTTTCCTTTCTCCCTCCAACCCTTCCCATGTACCCTCCTAGTTTTCCCTCAAAAGGTCACCATTTCTTTATAGTTATATAAACTATATATACTATATATATATACTATATAATATAAATATATATATTAGTTTATATATATGTTTATCCACACATACTCCTGAATACATAAATACAACCTCCTTAGTCTCTAGAATAATGTTACTTATAAGTATATGACTTCAGGGATGACCACATGGTGTTGGGTAAACAATTGGTGTATCTTCTCTGATAAAGATTATTTTTACCCTCTCAGCATTTATTAGTTACCTGTAGTTCTATGTCCAGTGTTGAAGCCCCATGAGATTTCCCCCACCTACCTTAGCATGTTTATGGGTGTCAGTCTTGTTCAGGCACCCATGTTCTTAGGACTTCATGGGAATAGCTTCTCTGATATTCCTCGGAGACAATCTCATGGTAAGTTCCTGCTTTGTGGCTCTATTATTATCTTCCTGCCCCTCTTCTGATACTGTGATCTATGAGCCTTCGGTACCAACATAGTGCTGTAGATATAACATCTGGGAGTGGGCACCATACAGTTACTTGTTCTATGTTTGTCAGTGTGGTTTTCTGTAACCGTCTTTCCTTGTTACAAGGAGATGTTTCTTTAATGAGAGGTGAGACATATACTCATCTGTGGGTATAAGGAAAACATTTTGGATATAGTTAGGATTCTGCTGGTTGAGTAAAGTGGTGGTTATAGGTCTTCCCCAAGACCCATGGCTTTACTAGCCTTGGACAATTGTCTAATTTTCTGGTACCAAGCATGATATCCCTTTTCTTGAGTGGGCCTCAGGTCCACTTAGAGAGCTGTTGCTTACCACCAATGTATGTGTACCACTATTGTTTCCTTAGGGAGATCATACACCTGCAGGGATTTTACACTGTGATCATCATTGTTTTAGCTTGTAGGCATCCTAATGGAATAAGACCGTTGGTTGCTTCCTTCCCTTGGAAGTTTGCATGGCATCTTTTGGCACAATAAAGGCGAGTCAGCAGGAGAATGATTTCCATTCAGAGACAGCTAGGATCCTCAAGGTCCTGTGTACAAAATATGCAGTGTCTTCAACTATCATTCTTCTTCTTAGATATTTGTGCTGAGTTGAAAGTCTGTCCACTGGACACCTTTGCTGGATGAACCTTCTCGATGTAATGTTATCATCCATGTTGGAAAACATTTCATAATGGACACCTTGCATTAGATGTTATCTGCTGCAATGCCTAATTTGGAGACGTAGGTGAGAGTTGCATTCTTTACTACAGAGATTTCTGGGACTGTAATTCATGGTGACAGGAAACCGGTCTGGGAGTATAATAACATTAGCTTGGGTCCCAGGGTCTTGTCTCTGACCTGCAGCCACAATCTCTATGTCACCCTTTTGTTGAGGGACTCGCTAAAATGCTTTTGACTCTGACTTGTGGGATCCTATGTGGGCAGACATATGCTTACTGCTTTGTCCTCTCCTCCCCCACACCATGCAATATTTTCAGTTCTACAAGTACCTTTTTCCATTTCTTTCCAATGGACCACATTAGTCCTTCTCTAAACATTTTGTCTTTGTCTTTCCTGAGCCAAACTCCATTCCCCTAAGCATCTTAAATCTGTGCTATCTCCTCTGGGAGGCCTTTCCTGATTGTTGGAGTTGTAAATGGTAGAAACCAAATCTGGCCTATTAAGCTGAAAAGGATATTACATGCTTCATAAAAATTTGGAGCATGCTGGTTAATCAAGCTCAAGGCTCACTTCCAGGGATTGGGCCCCAAAGCCACTACTGAAGAACCCATCCAATGAGGGAACTACAACAGTCGGTGTCACCTAGCCTTGGGTTCTAGCTATGGACTACAGCCAGGAGGCTGATTGACTAGAGCTGTGGTTGCCACCAGCGTTGACACACAGCCTGAGCCAAGAATAGGCTTTTCCAGCCACTGCAGTGGCAGAAACTGGGTACAATGAAGGCCAAGTGGTTCCACGTGGAGCCTTTGGATTCAACTCCCTTAGTTCTAAAACAATGTATCTCATCTCTACAAGTTTGAATGGAATAGTTTGAGAAATAATTCTATGTCCCAACTGTAAACAAGGCACATTTTCTGCTTCTACAGTGAAGAGATAGGATGTATAAGTCTGGACATTTCCTGTTGCTTCATAAGTGGGTTCAAAGACTATGGGATACTATATACTAGACATCATTTTTTACCCCAGTCCACTGGAGTCCCCATCTTATCATTTTACCCATCCCCACAGAAAAGTTGGCTCTTTGTGTTTTGTGATCCAGCAGGACTGTTTGAAGAAACAATTATTAAGTAGCAATGAACACCTTTTTATTCACAATTGTATCCCTAGCCTCTAGCTCCATACACAGTATATCAAATAAAGTTATTTTGAGGGAATAAAATTGATGCAGTTAATCTAGATTTCATAAAGATGCCATGATATCCAAGGAAGTTTTGTCTCATATCCTCTACTTTTTGTCTTAGATTCTGTCTCAATCCTATACTTGCCTTAGTCTATCAACTTGCAATAAAGTCTATTATTAAAGCTAGGAAAACGTTTTTGTGTTCTACCCCCTTTACTTGGCTCAGTTCTGCAATCCTGACAAGTGTTTATGAACTCTGCATTCATTAGAAGCTCTAATGGATTAGAATCCATTCCCAACAGGAGAATGACTTGGGAAGGGTCAACACACCTCCACCTGCCAAACTTCACAGCATTTTAGCCTCCTGAGTGCTGCTCTTATTGTTAGATTTTCTTACAAGTGTCTTTCAAGTACTGATGTGTTTCACACACATGAGTAGGCTTGGTGATTTGCTCTTATAGCTCTAGATCTTTGGGTTCTGATTTCTTCCTTTTCTTACTAGCCAGCAAGGGATGGGGTTAGCATTGTTCATGATCAAATACGTATTGAGTTCATGGACAGGGACAATGCTGTGGGAAAATGCTCTTGTACACTGTAAAGATTTGTCACTCGTGTTGGTTTAATAAAACACCGATTGGCCAGTAGCCAGACATGAAGTATAGGTGTGACAATCAGACTAGGAGAATTCTGGGAAGAGGAAAAGAGAGACACGGTTGGAAGCCAGATGCAAGATAAAAATGCCTTATTGAGAAAAGGTACCAAGTCACATGGCTAAACATAGTTAAGAATTATGGGTTAAGTTATAAGAGCTAGTTAGTGATAAGCCTGAGCAATAGGCCAAGCAGTTTATAATTAATATAAGCCTCTGTGTGTTCATTTGGGAATGAATGGCTGTGGGACCCAGTGGGACAGAAACTTCTCTCTACAGGACAATGCTTTATTAAAGACTATAGCAATTTGTTCCACTGAATTTGCATTATGTGTGGGATATGAAAAAATTTCAAGTTAGCAATAAAAAGTCTGATCTTTAATTTACACATGAAATTATAGAGAGAGCTAGAATTGAGAGTGAGCAAAGTGAAGTAAAAGATAATCCCACAGAATTCACATGGATTGAGAAAGTTATGGGAAAATATCAGGCAATATGTAAACCAACAGGCTACGCTATTTCACAGGAAGTAAAGTACATAAAGTACAAAGGAAATACATGATTAAGTGAAGTCATAGGAAGATGAAGAACATGAAATAAAGGCTAGAAAGGAAGAGTTTTGATTTAGAACAGGAAATAGAATCTACACAAGAGAGAGCATGAACAGGAAGAAAAGACCCAAGAGAGAATGATGTTGGGCCGTGCTCTATGCAGCATCATGGCTGACGTGTTCATGCATTTAGATGTTCTCCTGAGATATATATGAGTCCTCAGAGAGAATGGGGAGGATGAGAATGAACATCTGAAAAGGGTGATGAAATGTTATTTAGGGATGGGGAGAGCACCAGGCTAACAGCAGAGACATTTAAATTTATATGGTGTCTGCTGTCGCTACCATCATGTGAGAGAAGAGTGAATTATTTAGACTTCGAATTCTTCTGAAATTAAATATTATTTGAGATGTGGTGGCAGTTTAAAAATAGAAAAACATGCCATGCTTAATAAGATCTACCAGATTAATTTCCAATGACTCACATCCCAAACTTCCTCAGGAAAAGCTTAAGTGTGATATTTCTCAAAATAGCGGAGCTGAAAGATCTGGTACTAATTGAGTGTCTATGGAACACTGGACATCCCAGGTGCTTCACACACGTCATCCTGCTGAACCTCTACAAAATTCCCAAGAGGCAGGGCCTGACACCACCAGTCACCAGGATAAAATTACAGAAGATAAGGCTTAGACACATATTTATTCAGTGTCAAGCATCTAGTCAGAGAAAAAGAAGAGATTTCAACTGAGGCTTGCCACTTCTTAGTGACTTTTGGGAAGTCCTGAAGATCACTTTATAGATTTCAATTTTTATTTCCATCCATATTTATTTATTTATTTATGTTTTTTTTTTTTTTGCTTAAAATGTTTGAAGATGTAGCTTTAGTCTTCTAGAACTAAAACTTTAGGGATAAGAGACAGATGAGGGAAAAGAAGAGAAAAGAGAATTTTGGAATAATTTCATGATAAGCCGTATGATAACTTTACTTTGCTCTAGAATATTCCAGAGGTTCTCAAGGATTAATGTGATTCATAATGAGAAATGGGCACAGTAATACTAAAAAAATGAAGCCTCTGTTGGGTTTCTTTGGCCTGGTTTTATGTGTGGACCCCAAGAGACTCTCATTTAGTCTCATTTTACAGTATTTCTCCTTAGCCCATCAAAAGTAGCAATATGCTGGAGATCAACTCGCAGAAGCCATGATCAAAAGCTTAAAGTCTGATGCCAACACTCCTGAAAGGGGACCAGTCACATTAGTGTACAAAATCAACTGCATTTTTCTTAGACAGCAATAAGCATATGTAAGAATCTAATAATTACCATCTACATTAGCATTCAAAAGAATAAATTTTTAGGGCTGGAGAGATGGCTCAGAGGTTAAGAGCACTGCCTGCTCTTCCAAAGGTCCTGAGTTCAGTTCCCAGCAACCACATGGTGGCTCACAACCATCTGTAATGGGGTCTGGTGCCCTTTTCTGGCATGCAGGCATACACACAGACAGAATGTTGTATACATAATAAATAAACAAATAAAAATAAAACAAACAAACAAACAAACAAATATTTAAAAAAGAATAAATTTGTAAGAATTCTTTTATCAAAGATACAAAAGATATTCAAGGCATCTTTAAAAACTACCGCACAGCTGAAGTGAAAATTGTCCTCAGAAAATGGACTTTCATTAATAACGATGTTGTCAGAGTGTTACCTACCTTCAAGTTGATTTATTGGATTCCCCGTTAAAGTCTAGCAGTTTTAAAGGATAGAAATGAACATTCTTATCTCAATATTTATATAATAATGCAAATAACCTAGTATAATCAAGAACAAAGTCAGGACTGGATGTGGTGGCTCATGCCTATAATCTTAGCACTGGGAAAGCAGTGGCGAAAGGACCAAGAGTTCAAGGTCAGCCTAGGCTACATAGTGAGTTCTAGGTTAATCTGGGAGAGAGAGAGAGAGAGAGAGAGAGAGAGAGAGAGAGAGAGAGAGAGAGATTCCCTAAAGAACCCAAACAAAATCAAATCAAATGAAGTCTAAGTAAAAAAAAAGTTGGAGTTTTATTCTACCAAACCCTAAAACATATAAAATACATTAATTAACACAGTGTAGTTCAGTAGGAGAAGAAGAGTTTTCCAACAGTAGTGTTGGATTTATTGGCTATTCTCAAGAACAAAAAAATCTTGCCAAAGGATTACCACCTAAAATTAAATAGCAATATGCCCTAAACCTAAAAGGAGAAACAAGGTGCATCTAATTATTCTTAGTTTTGAGTCACAATTATTTATTATTTGTGTGCTACCAGAGGTGGGTAGATATGCACTGAGGGCCACGTGGCACATGTGGAGGCCAAGAAGACAACTTGTGGGTGTTGATCTTCTCCTTCCATCATATGGGTCCTGGGGATTAAACTCGGGTCCTAGGGTTTGACATCAAGGGTCTCTATTGGCTGAGAGACCTCACAGCCATGTGTATTTACAAAAGGGCACTTGTAAGAATCTCTCCTGACTGTAGGGCAGGGAAATAGTTATGAAATAAGAGGCAAAAAAAAAGCACTAGCAATAAATGAAACCTGTACTTTACCAAGTTTGGCAAACTTCAGTTCAACCATTAAAAATATGTAGAATATCAGTTAGGCAATGGTTGCCTCGACATGCCAAAGAAAATAATCACACAAAAGAAAAAAGCAAATACAACTTAATCAAAGCTCAAAGTCTTTTTGGCTTTGAAGGGGTTTACCAAGAAACGGAAAGAATTGTCTTACAGAATAGAACACTAGCAAATCATGGATTGATCCGATGTGGACTGAATATCCATAATATATCAAGAGCTCTTATAATTCAACAACAGAAAACAAAAGTTTAAAATGGACAAATAATTGGTCTAGATATTCTCTAAGGAAGATATAAAAGTGCCAGTGTGTACATAAATTTATTATCTTCAGTACTCATCAAACAGGAACCAGAGGCATTTCAAACCCTTCAGGACAGTGGTGGAGAGAGAGAGATAGCAAACACGGCAAAGGGGCAGAAAAATTGGAACTCTCAGACACTAATAGCATGGATAAAAAAATGGTTCTGTCACTTTGTGAAATAGAGGACCTCAGAAGGGATGAGCCTGGATGGTTTACGGAGTGAGAAAGAGACTGGTGTAGCAAGAACCAAGTGGGAGGTTGGAATGTTAACACAGACAGATCAAAGAGAGCATTAGCTTTAGAGCAGCAAGGTTCTCATCTCAAGACTCACGCTGCTCCGCTGCTCTTGTCCTTAGTCCCTACCCACAGACTCCACCAGGCTGCGGAACCTTAGTCCCAGATCAATGCTTATACGAGTCAGATGAGTCAGATTGCTTCTTCTGGTCACCTGCCCACATTGTGGAGGATCCTTGGGAAGAGAGTCAAGCTAAGTGCTTACTTACTTGGACAGAGTCCCATGACCACAGTGGTATCCCGCAAATGAGGTGGGTAGAGAGGGTCAAGAGAGCCTTCAACAGTGTGGCATAAGTACCTGAAATCTATATTCTATTATGTCTCTCGGACTGCAAAACTTAAAATATTTACTACCATGCTGCACTAGTTAATATGGTTGACTTTACATAATCTAGACTTGCCTAGGGCACAGATAATCCAGGCATAAATGTGAGGAACTTTCTAGATAGGAAAACCGAGGTGGGAAGTCTACCCTAAATGTGAGAGGCACCATTCCAAGGGCCTGGGTCATGAACTGAGTAAAAAGGAAGCCCACTGGGTACCAGCTTTCATTGCTTTCTGCTCCGTGCCTGAGAACACAGGGCAACCTATCTCCTCGAGTTGTGGCCACCAGAACTTCCCAGCCAAGGTGGGTTGTACTTTCAAACTGTCAGTCAAAATGAACTCTTTCCCCTCTTAGCTCACTTGTGTCGGGGATTTGGTCCCAGCAGTGAGAATGTAACTGATACATCTGCCAAATCTTGATCTAAAGGAGTCACCAAGAATCACAATGAAGCTGTGTTTGAGTGAATGGGTGAGGTATGACAGAACACCTTCAATAATTAGTGAAAGCAGGATTAAATTATGAAAGAGAGTAGAGATAGAACAGCTCAGTTTCTGCCCCCCCCTTCATGTCACAGTTTTCAATATTTTCAGAAAACTTGGAATGACCTAGGGGTGGCAAAGGTTATCGCCAAGAATAAAATAGGATTTCAACATGCTTCTAAAAATTATCGCCGTGCCATTATCATTATGGAGGTATAAATGGTTATTGTGCTGAGGTAGAATTTAATAGACACTTGAAAACTGTAAAAAGTTTAAGCACATAATCAATAGTGTGCCACCAGTGTGGAGCTTTTGCAGGTTTAATACAGTTCTGAGACCAGCTTCTCCTATGAAGCTATTCTAAGTGTCCTTGGCTTCAACTCTAACGTCTTGTTCAGAAGTAAACTTTCCATGCAAATTATTCCTTGCCTGAAGAAACTGGGTTCACAGGATGCTAAAATTAGAACCACCATCCACGGGATTGTTGTTGAATATTTCAAACAACCGATGCTCGCCTCCATCACCGTCATGACAAGGGGCAGGAGACGACCAAGGAATAATTTTTAATAGATGGCTATTTTTTTTCTGGTCCACTTTTACTTTGAAAATGATCTCCAAGGGCAGAGTCTTGTCAGGGTCAGGCTGCATGAACTGGCAAGAAACAGTGACATTCAGTCTGAAATACCAATTCATCCTTCTTTGACAATGTGACCTTAGGTGAGTTACTATCCTCCTTTGAAGCGAGTGTCCCAAAGCATGCAATGAAGATGATTTACTAACACATGCTGGGTCATTAGAGGGAGCAGGCGGCATGTGTACCAAGGTTCTCAGCACTATGTCTCATCCACCGAGGCTCGGACTCCATTCTTCTGGGGCTCTGCCTATTGTGGGTCCATTTACAGATTCATGACAAAGAAATCTATTAAAATGTCTCAGGTGGAAGCTATGGCTTGTCTAATCAATAAAGTAGCAATAGTAAACTATTCCTTATAAGAAGCATTCAAAACGGTGTAGAGAGAAACTTGACTCTTTGCCCTCATCTGTTCTTCATAATAGGTCAACGAGACAAAATTCCAATAAAGAGCACCAGTATCTAATTCACGTTACAGAGGTAACATTCTTCTTAAAAGTGTTGAAATGCTTTCAGAACAATGTTCTCATCTCTCCTCTAGATAAATAGATTGATCAAGAAGGCCAATAATTCATGATTGTGTGTAGAGAGACTGATCATACTTATAGAAATGTTCAGATCTCTGTAAGTATGTCTATAATACTCTTAAGATTCATGAGATTCCTAGGGAGCTGTGTACTGGTTTGAATAAGAGGGGCCCCTTGAGGCTCACGTATTTGAATATTTAGTCACCAGGGAGAGGCACTATTTGAAAAAATTAGAAGGATTAGTAGGTCTGGTCTTGTTGGACCTAGTGTAGCTTTTCTGGAGAAAGTATGTCACTGGGGGTAGACACTGGGGTTTTAAAGTCCATGACAGGCCCAATGCCTGTCGCTCCCCTTCTGCCTATGGATCAGGATGTAGCCCTCAGCTACTTTTTCAGTGCCATGTGTCATTGTATCGCCATGCTCCCCACCATGGTGATGACAGACCAAGCCTCTGAAACTCTAAGCCAGCCCCCAATTTAATGCTTTCTTTGATAAGAGTTGCCCTGGTCATGGTGCCTCTTCACATCAAAAGAATAGTCACTAAGACAAGCTGTGCTTCTGTTTGTTACAGCATTGTTAACTTTCTCTAGAAGCTGTTCTCTCACTGAAGGGCCATTAGTCATGAAGTAAAGCTTTTATTATCTAAGATTTCTGCATGCTTTGATAATGAGCTGAGAACAGCAAATGCCCATGGAAATATGATTTCTTATGGAGGCAGGCTTTCTACCTGCTTTGTTCGATCACAGAAATTAGCTTCACAATTCTTTTCACTCCTTGTGTGGAACTTGGAAGCCTACACATTAAAGATGGTGGCCTTAAAAGATGGGAGATCCAGATCCCTAAGGCATTATCAAGAGAATAGCCACCCAACAAGGACCAAATCACTTTCTATTTTGTTGAGACAAATAGTGGGTATGGTTTGTCACAGCATCCAGCAGTAGTTACCATGATTAATATTCTTGCTATTTCTCTGTTTACCTAGTTCTCATAGCTATGTTGTAACCTTTCTCTTACCATTTTATACAAATAAGGAAACTGAGGCATCGAGCAGCTGATAATTTCCCAAGGTTACACCAGAGTAAATGGCAGAGCTGGGGGTTGAAGCCTGGCTGACTGGCTCCAAACTCTTGTCCTTGAGTCGATTAGATCTCTACAAATTTCCACTGAGCATGTGTCCTTGCACGAAGCCAGACTGTAGGGATACCTGACAGATAAATTACACATCAGTCTCAATTTTAAGACACACACAGCACAACCGTGGAAATAATCTCATAACTGAACTTAGTGGCTCCATATATGTACAATTGCAAATTATGTGTCATGTAAGTTTCCATGGATGATGGTCATTCATCGTGAAAGGCAATTAAGGGTAAGTCAGGACAGGGACACGGGGAGGAAACCACTTGGTTCAGGGAAAGCAGGGATGATTGCCATGGGAGAAAGTGGTCCATGGTTTCTGAAGGCCGCTTAAGCTCTGTCAGCATTGGATCAATTCTGGGGACTCTTTAGGGATGCCCCAGTTTTCCTCAGGTATGCAGACTCAGGAGCCTTCGTCCCTCTGACTTGAGTTTCCTCTTTGTTCTGCCACAGTGGTAATCACGGTTTGGTTCTTTTAGGAGCAGGGAAGGACAGCAATTAAAAACACATCAATTACTGTAAATAAACTTGACAGTCAATATCCCTTATGATCCATAAATCCTTGAAACTATCGACTCGCTAACAAGTGAATAATTCTCAAGGATCAATGATGACAATAATGTTTTGCTATATTTAGAAGCATCAAAATAAACATGCAGGCACTAGGGTCAAATCCATTCCTCAGATTCACAGGGGAAATTCTCAGGAAGTCCTTGTACAAAGATAAAGAAAAGTGAAAAAATAAATAATCCAGCCTTACTTGAAATGGACTGCTTTTTTTCTTTCTAGAATTCTAGAATCGTGTTGTTTGTTTCAAGGCTTTATGATATTTCGTGCAATCCTGATATTAGCCGAGGGGAAAAATGATGATGAGTCCGTAAAGCAAGAGATCCCGTCCTGTAAGTTGTTTGTGCGGGAGCTGCATAACCTTTAACAGCCCCTGACTTCTGCTTGGTTATTACAGCAATTATTTTCATTTCTGGGTTTGGCTGTTTTTTCTTTTTGCTACAGATTAGGGCAGCATTTGGGATTTCTATCTCCGAAGAGGTTAGCGCTTTAACATTCCTTTTGTAATAGTGCTATGCTGAAATGTTGTATGACCGTCCGCAACGGCGTGGTTTCATAGGCACCAGATAAGGGCATAAATACCCAGGTACAGCTTAGATGTGTGTTGACTTCTTAATGGCACTAGGTTTCTTCAAGTCAAGTGTGAGTCAAGAAATGACAGCCTGGGGATATGTAGGAGAGTGACGGAGTTGCAAAATTTAATTACGACATAGTGAATGACGCCGAGATTAAAAACGCCATGCTGTGTAGCATTACATCTTGGCAAGCAAGTGTGTATGTGTGGGGGTGTAGGGGACGGGCTTCAGAGCTCAGCATAGCAGGATTTCCATTTGTGCAAAACCAGACTTAGTCTTAGGAATTGGTTCCTGATGTGGGATTCCTCTCTGTATGCTGCGAATATCATTGGTTAATAAAGGAACTGCTTTGGGCCTAAAGCGGAGCTGTAGGGGAACAGAGCTAGGAGGGGAAAACTAAATGGAATGCTGGGAGAAAGGAGGTGGCGTCAAGGAGAAGCCATGTAGCCCTGCCAGAGACGGATGCAGGAACTTTAGCCGGTTAAGCCACAGCCACGTGGCCATACACAGATTAATAAGGATGGATTAAATTAAGATGTAAGCATTAGTAAATAAGAAGCTAGAGCTTATGGGCCAAGCAGTGATTTAAATAATACAGTTTCTGTGTAATTATTTTGGGACTAAGCGGCCAGGAACTAACTAGAAGCCTTTCTTGCAACAGGTTCCCCCATCTTGCTCTACAGCCTAGGTTGCCTTAAAACTCCTGACCCTCCTGCCTCTACTTCCTAAATTCTGGAATGAAGGGTATGTGTCAGCATGTCTGGTTCAAGCTTTCTGCCACCGGAACTCTTTGTTAAAGAACTCTCAATTGAGCCAGCCATCCTTTCCTAACTCAGACGCAGGAAACACAGTTTGCCAGGGTCTTTTAGGAAAGCAAGAGTCTCCGCCATTCCAAATGACAGCTTCTCAATCCATTATCTTACCGCTGCTGGTCATACTGTTTAACAGCCGCAGACATCTGTATTTCAAGTCCTTTGCAACGTCCTTTTGGCTTAGTGCAAACCACCTATGAAATGTACTGACCAATGCTTAATGGGATAGTCAATTCACCTTCTCATTCTGACATCTAGAGGTTTCCATTTTAGTGTTTTTAAAAATGACGGTGATAAATCACGTCTAGTCTCAGGCCCATTTCACTTCCTATTAGAGGCTGTGCCAGGACTTGTTGGACCTGCATTCGATCTGCTTCCACATAATAGAAACCTTGGGCATCTGAAGGAAGAAGGCAGCCTCTGTTTTTCTGGTGTTAATAAAGGGAAAATGAGTGGCTCCTCTTTGCACACACGTCGGGGTGGAAGCTTCCCGTGCAGATCCTGTACGTGCCTGGAAAGAAGGGGGTTTATGTTTCCATTATGAAGTGGTAAAGCAGATGTGATACCACAGCCGTGGCATTGCAAAGTCGCTGCATGACAATCCTGAATGTTTATTTTTTTTATGGAGCCATGAAATGCACATTTAAAAAATGGAATATTAAAGAAATGCATCTTGCTTATTAAATCCAGAGCAGGTGCAAGTAATAGGCTCAGCACTTTCAAGATTTTTCTAAGTTAATATTCCTTCCTTTATATGGTGGCATCATTAATATTAAGTAACTTCTCTAAAGCCACGGGTTTACTAAGGTTGGTGTATACGGCTTTGAGTTCAGGTGAGCAAGATTCCCTAGGCCGACTTATTTTTTTTACTTAGCTCCTCAAAGGCACTTCAGCCACAAAAACTTGTAGAATTGGCGTTGCCTGGGAAACTTCTCTATCTGTCCCAAGTTTTTCTTTCCTGCATGGCTCTATTTTTTGTTCCACTGTTAAACAACTTGGTAATTTATGGTGCATGGGAGATAATGGCAGACAGATTTCTAAATTCAAGCTCAGCAACATACTAAGTGTCTGACCTCAATCAAACATCTCAGAAACCTGATGCCTTGGTTTCCTTCTCTGTAAAGTAGGAATAATAATATCTAAATAATATCTATTTGACGGGTTAGCGAGTATTTAAATAGATGCAATGCTTTCGGAAGAGTTTCTGGTAAATTGTTGAACAAGGGGCAAATGTTCTCCTTGGCATATTAAGTAGATATTTACCTGGTGACACTGCAGTTACTCCCATTGATGCTAATGAATCGAACCAGAAAATTAGAACGTCTCCTTCTTCAAGGATCGGGGGAAAGGAATGGCTGGGAAGTGCTTTCTTCCCACACATAACTACCAGCGATTTTAGTGGGATGTTGCAGAGTTACTGATGCAACATGCAAGGGAAATAGTTCTGTGAAAAGTTGAAAATATAAATGCATACCCTTCCTTTCTCCAGCTCAAAACGCTTAGGCATTTTGAAAATAAAATTAGAAGCCGGGCGGTGGTGGCGCACGCCTTTAATCCCAGCACTCGGGAGGCAGAGGCAGGCGGATCTCTGAGTTCGAGGCCAGCCTGGTCTACAAGAGCTAGTTCCAGGACAGGCTCTAGGAACTACAGGGAAACCCTGTCTCGAAAAACCAAAAAAAAAAAAAAAAAAAAAAAAAAAAAAAAAAAAAAAAAAAGAAAATAAAATTAGAGTGTTTCATCGAGACTTTTTTTTCTCTCACTTTTTTTTTCTAAAGTCTTGTGATAAGTGGAACAAGCCCTAAACTCTAAGATAGAATAACTTAAAAAGTTAGCCCAAATGATATGCATGCCATCGAGTAACATTTTTCTGAAAACGCTGATATTACTATATAATGCATATAGTATATAATATAATATATAGTGGAGGAATTTCTGAAAACGCAAGAGATATATGGCAAGCACTTTGTGATCAAACATTACAGTCCTCTGGCTGAAACCTCTCAAGTTGGATTTTTTTATCTGGATAATAAGAACAAATGTAATCAAACAGACATCCGCCTGCAGATAGCTTTGCTAATTCCTCTTACTCGGTAGCAACTGTAAAAATGCAGAAGATACTAAAAAATTTAACCGCAGGTTTTTTTTTTTTAAGTTTAAATCATGCAACAGATTGTGCCCAATGGAAACCATTGCAACATCCATCAATAGCACCAACCAGTCTGACTTTGAATCTCAGAACCTCTGTGACCTCCGGAAGAATACTTCTTTTGCATTTTCCTGTAACAACACAACGGGACAGTTTGGGAGGTAAGGAAAGGACAGCAATTGCTCCCAGGTATCCATGATTGTCATTTCAAGTCCCGCACAATAGTCTAGAGTAGATGCTGATGCGTTAGTCAACTTCCTTGTTAAGTTTTCATAGACAACATGTGTGCAGGATCTTATTGGGTAACAGGCTCTCATCCCAGGGACAATTTTTATCAAAATACCTGAGTGGATTAAATTTTATGTGTGCATTTGAACCTCTCATCAGTGACTTCTAAAGATCTTCAGCCTTGAAGACAGAGCAGGACTCTCAAGTTTGCTGACTCTCAGCTCACTGCTTTCCCTCCATGAGAACCTGAAATGAGAACCCTTTAATAAGAGGGGCAAGTAGAAAGAGCATGCGTGCTGGGTCCCACGTGAGAAAACAACAGAATGCAGACAGACAGACAGACAGACAGAAACAGGCGGTTAGTCTGTTTATGTCCCAGCCTAGCCTGAGTAGCTTAAGCTCTGGGCGGATGGGATTCAGCATCTGCTGTCTACAGAGATGAACCAAACCGGGATGAATGCATGTCTGCTCCTGTGTTTAGGAGAAGGTGAAAACACCCCACAGGACACAGATGGCCCTCACTCTCTGCACCTGTGATAACAGGACTCTGTCCCAAGACTCCACGGCCCACATAAAGTGCCTATGACAGGTCCTGGCATGGCAACACGAATCAGGTACCACCATCCTTACTTTACATATCGTGGATCTATTCATCTTTATTTTACGTTTGTGGGTGTTTTTTGCCTTTATGCCTGCCTGTGTGCCTCATGCATGCAGTGCTCACAGAGATCACAAGAGGGCAGCAGAGCTCCTGGAACTGGAGCTACGGATGGATGGTTGTGAGCCACCCTATGAGTGCTGGGAACTCAACCCAGGTCTTCTGGAAGAGCCATCGGTTCTCTTAACCACGGAGCCATCTCTTCAGCCTGCAACTTGGAAAGTATTATTTAACAAACACCTATATAGTGCTTGATATGTGCTCCACAGAGAGAAACTAATTTTGTTAAAAAGGGAACATCGTTAGCATCCATTTTTATAAAGGGGCAAGAAAGCTTCCCCAGGCATAATTGCTAAGAAGAATTCAATGTTAAGAAATCCCTTAAGCCATACTGCTTCCTTGTGTTGCTTCTCCAATGGAAGAAGGAATCAAATAGCCTTAAATATCCCACCACACCGAGGTTAGTGAGGCTTTTATATTCATTTACTTGCTCTCTTTGGTGGTATCTTATTCCAAAGACAGTGATTTAATTAATTGGCTTACTTATTCATCTTTGAAACAGATCTCATGAAGCCCAGGCTAGCCCTGACCTTCTTATGTAGCTGAGAATGAGCCTGAACCCTTGATCTTTCTGCCTCCGCCTCCCAAGTCATCAGGACCAGTTTATGAAGGGCTAAGAACAAACCAAGGGCTTTGGGCTAGCAGGGCAAGCTCTCTACCAACATCCCCAGCCCATGTATCATTTCTCCTTTAATTATTTTCACAGTGAGGACTCTATATGGTATGCTTTCAAGTAGGCAAAGCCCAAGAAGTCCCGGCATTTGCACCTCCTTGTCCAGATGTTTTGCGATGTTCCGCATGGACTTCTCAGTTTGATCTTCATAGTGGCCCTGGCAAGTGGATCTTATTTCTCTCACCTCACAGTTGAAAGGAAAAATCTCTTCAAAAAGTTCAATTCTTTCAGGCGTATCACTCAAAATTAACCCCGTAGCAGAGATTAACAGCAATTTAGAAGCAATAAGGACCCTTAAATTGGCTTTGGGTAATTTTAAAGATTAAAAAAAATAAACATACATCAGGTTATAAGCCTAAGGCTGGAACTACAAGCCTCTTAATCCCAGCTCAGTGCTCTCGAGTTCACTCTATATTTCATTGTCCATTCGCTCCCCACATTTGCATAATATTTTAAATCAGTGCTTGGTTTAATTGGTTCATTTCTGGCCATTCATCAACGCTTCGCGGTAAAAATGACAGCGAGTCAATGTTTCTGAGCAGATTTGCTGCTTAGCATCTTGCCTCACAAGGCGCACAACTGTCTGTTCGTCTGCAAGAGATTTCATAACCCTGCTGATCCTCATGACTGCTTCCATCTCCATGAAATCGCTCAAGATTTTGACACAGCTCTCTGGTGGGACTCACTTCGTTATGCAGAGGGAACTTAGCCTGGCGCTGAACAAATTGGATTTGGGAAGACATTCCCTAATACAGCGCAAGTTAATGGAGACTTAAACAAAATAAAGACAACACAATGTGCCCGAGTGACGATAATGCGAAGAGAAAGAGTTAGAAATTTACCAGATATATATAGTACAGAGGCTACAGCAGGAACTCAAACAGGGATATCTCACTGGGCAGGCTGAGGAGGCAGAAAAGGCATTTTAAAAATAATAACCATATGGTCATTGAAAACAGTCACTGAGACATAAAAATAACAGGAATAATAAATCTCACTTATATTGAGGGGCAGTGGTGTGTTAGGGAAACCTTTTACTGCTAAACCCTCCATCTGTCTTACCTACTTTAACCTCTCTAATGACCTTACACATACAGCTCATGCAAGGACGCTGAACACTCATGTGACTGAGACCATATGTAATTTACAGACACAGTTTTTAAAGGACACATTTTTTTCCATTCCTCTCCTCTAGAATCTATGCTATATGAGGGTAGAGTCTTTTTTTTTTCTGATTTGCTCACAGTTGAATTGATTAGGATCCAGAAAGTTTTCTAATTAAGACACTCTCAGAATACAAGTTTGGTCACTGAAGGGGCTAAGGTGGGTCAAGCCATGTGGTTTTGATTTGCTTCCTAGAGTAAGATATAGTGTGGTTATCAGGCTTTCAAATCAAAATTATCTATTTACTAAAAGCAACAACAAGACTAGTAGAGAAGGGGAAAAAAAGCTTAACCAGGATGAGTTATCCAGACAGACCAAACAGTCAGAGCATCTATGAACCTCTATTGTGTAGGTCGTGTTAGTGAGGCAGACAGCTTAGGGTAGAGGGAGGTCAGTAACCACGGGGGTCACTCACCATCACATCACGGAGGCATGAGGCAGTGATGCGCTCACAATGTGCGGTCGTGTGAAATGACAGCCCTTCTTAAAATCACTTCTATGCAGATAATAAGGATAATGGGGAAAATCGCCCTCTTTCCACTCCCTGTTTCCATAATTTAAGATAATAGTAATTGCATGCAAAGCATTTCGGAAGGCTGCTTATTGCCCTTCTCCCAAATGGGATTCTCCTACTCTCTGACCCCTAGGGCTTATCTAAGTGGACACAGATTATGACCTGTGGTGGAAGGCATGATGGGATGGTTCATGAGTCAGCTCAGGCCCTTGGTCCTTGAGCTTGCATAGGCAGCAATCTGGAGGTTTTCTACTGAAGTATAAAGTCATGGTTGTTAGTCACGCGAGTCCACAGGAGAAAGCTCACACTAAGAATTGGACAGGTATACCACGGTCTTTGACCAATGATCAAGAACAGAACTTGACTATGACTATATGAAATTTCATCACCTTTTTTTTCTTGACTATAGAATTTAATGACTCTAACAGTGAAATAAATTTAAATTCATATGTAAACACATACTTATATAGTATACTGCAAGAGCAATGAATGTAAGAGTAAGAACAAAACCATAAAAATAAAAATAAAATAAAGCCATCTCAAAGGCCAGAGAAACCTGTGTCACCTGGCAGAGGATCTAACCTAGCTTGAGGACATCCCAGAGACAAAGCCAAGCCACATTATCAAATTAAACTTTCATAAAGCTGAGAACAAAGCTTACCCTTGCAAAAGTACCTTCAGCTTCCCCCGTGTCAGAGACCCTGACCTGGCCTGGCCTGACTGTGGCTGAATACATATACAGGAAGTGGGAGGTAAGTTCCGAAGCTCTGAGAGGGATCTCTGCACAGACCTGCCTTCACTCTGTCTGGTCCTGATGTGGCTGTGTTCCTTCCATTTCTGTAGGAACACCGAGAGAATAAACCGCGTATCACATTCGATGTTGGCTGCGGCCCATTTTTGCCACAAACTGAACCCTAACTGACCATGAGAAGGATAGTCAGCTGGGACTTCCTGGAACTACTGAACATGACAGTGGTCATTATTTATATTTGACATAAAATTAGGTAACAACAGAAAGCAACAATGACATCCTGAACTTTTTCTTCTTTCATAGCAAGGCAGAGAAGGACTCTGGCTAGAATTCATCCCTTCAATTCATTTCCAGGGCAAACCAGAGGGTGAATTCAACTAGTTCAGATTACTCTTGCATCACTTGAAAGTTCTGATACTAGTAGCTAGCACATGCTGATAGTATGTTAATAAATGCATATGTCCCTTCTTAAGGATTAGAGGGAAATGTATAGAAAGTATATAAACTATTATAGACATAGATAATATTGCCATAACACCTACTATGTGTAAGGAACTTTAGGGGAAACATAGTTCCATCCAAAGTAGCACTAAATTGGAGTCTAAGAATGAGAAAGTTACTGAAAACTAATGTTTAAAAGTAAACACCAGACAAAGAATACTAATAGGCAAGAGTAGACAGGTAAAGGATCACTATTCTTAGAAAGAAGCTCAATTGTCTGAGAGGCAAAAAAAAAATCAAAACACCAAAATGATATTTTTTTATAAAACATGAGAAAAAGAGAACAGCATGATTATTTCTCACAGAAAAGACAATGTACTCACAAAGCAGTATCATTGTACATTTTAAAGAATGGCATGAGGCACTATCATCAAAGACCAATAGATAGGAATGGAATGAGCTTCATGTGGGGGTGCACAGCTGCACAGCCAGCACTTGGGGAGCTGATAAAGGAAGGCCACTAAGCTCCAGCTCCACAGAGACGGTGTCAAAAAAGAAACAAAACAGACTAAAGTAAACGATAATCTCAGTAGGTAAACAAATATGCTTGAAAAAAATTCAACAGCTACTCATGAACTTGGTTAAAAATGACAACAAACCAGAAATTATAAAAAACGTTATCGACCTTATAAAATATATATACCAAAAAAAATCCTGCAAATAGCTTCATATTTGCTGATGGAAGACTCTCTGTAAGATGGAAGATTCCCTGTCAGATAAAGATGACAAAGATAACTAATGTTCTATTTATATTGAGAAAAATCTTAGTCTACAGAATCTTAGCCAAAGATCTTAGTGTGTTTTTCTGGTGGTGTGATAAACACAATGGCCAAAAGTATGTCGGAGAACAAAGGATGCTTTTGGTTTAGACTTCCAGACAACAAGCCATCACTGCAGGAATCTGGGCAGGAACTCAAGGCAGGAACCCGGAAGAAGGAACTGAAGCAGGGACCATGCAGCAATGCTGCTTGCTGGCCTGCTTCCCATGGCATACTCAGCTCTCTCTCTTATAGAACCCAGGGCCTCTCTCCCAGAAGTAGCATTGCCTGTAGTAGGCTGAACCTTCACATGACAAGAAGCAATCGAGAAAATGCTCCAGAGACATGACCACAGACCAGTTTAATGGAGGCAGTTCCTCAGTCAAGGTTTGCTCTTCTACATGTGTGATAGAAACTACGACACTGAAACTTCATGATTATAGGATACAAGGTCAATATAAAAAAATAAGTTCTGTTTCAGCATGCTAGCAACGCGGAGCTAGAAATTAAAATGTGAAATGATTCATAGTAACAGAACTAGCACAACATGCTTCTTAGGTTTGGTAAAATATGTGTCAAATACGCACATTGAAAGTATAAGACTTTGTTAAAGGAATATAAAGATCTAAATAGACATTCTGTGGATGGGAAGAATGAGGAGATCAAAATCAGGTGATACCACCTGATGCCGAGGCACCATATGAAGACTCGAGACAGAATAGATTCAGCGTAAGTCCAAAAACAGACCTGTAGGTATATTAGTTTCAACAAAATTGAAATAAGACAATAAAGTTGATGACCCTTATTTCATTAATATTATAAAATTTTTCTCTTCAATAGACACAGTTAGAAGAATGAAACACCAGATGCAGAACAGGAGAGTTTGGGAAAACATGCAGTTTGTAATTTCTAAAATAAAAGGTACGTGTAGGAAGCTATAGAAGAAAACCGCGAGCTAAGCAATTAGATTCACTTGAAACTTGAATGAGTCTACAAAATATAGTCACTAAAGTAGACCAGCGGTGCTGAGGGTCTGGGTGCAGAACACAGACCATCCCTGAGCGTGCTGGATAGGGCCAAGGTTTTCACTGCATGACTCTCTGTATGTTGTCCAATTCTTAAAAGATACCAAACTGAGGATTTATAGTTGGGGATTTTAATTGGCTATAAACCACATCTCCATAAAGTGATTCAAGGAAGCAAATGGAAAACATTTCCATCCAGTGAAAGATGCGTTGTTCTTTAAAGAAAAAAAAATGAAACAAAAAATCAAAAGCAACTCTGTGGTTATCACTTCATTTAGTACTTACAATAGATCAATGCTCATCATACAGTATATAAGCCACAATGTATTATAAGTGTTGTGTGATCCAGAGGTTGTGTCCATACTGGCTGATCAGGGATGAACTGGTGATATATTTATCTTTTATGTGTGTGTGTATGTATGTTTCTCATGGTTAGGAAAAAAAAATCCTACCCAAATAAACATACTAAATTTTTACCACTCTAAGGTACTGAAATGAAAGGTAATGCACAGAGATGTTGTTTTCCTTTGCTAACTATAGCCACACAATAGCTGCAAAATTATATATTTCCTCAATCTAAAAAAAATCTATTAAAATTTAGGGAAGAAAAGTAAGCACTAAATCTACCTTTATCTAAAGTGCTTCTCTTTTTAACATTACCATGACAGGTAGTGATTTTGCATCTACAAGGTTCTTGAGATCTGTTTATATTAATTGCTGCTTTGCATGGCTGCCTCTTACTGACTATAAGCCACTAGCTATTCATCTTTGACGATGGGACTTGACGATGGGACCATTCCTTTGTCTGGACCATATCAAGTGCCCATCAGATATTACTCATTGGCCAGGCTGTGCAGCCGTTTTCAGTGTGTAAGGAGCCTCGGTGTTTCTCAGTGCTGGTTACGCTCAGGCACAGTATTTTATGTGGGCAGAAGATGGGAGGCATAGAAGAGATGCGCCATTCTTTACCCTCTAACAGATCCCTAACAAGTGTGGTATCTGTCCACTCATGAATCAGTTTAAAGTCGAATTTGGCTCTAAAATGA
Source organism: Arvicola amphibius (assembly GCF_903992535.2). Classification (NCBI taxonomy): domain Eukaryota; kingdom Metazoa; phylum Chordata; class Mammalia; order Rodentia; family Cricetidae; genus Arvicola; species Arvicola amphibius. The sequence goes on from NC_052063.2 coordinate 7,828,436, forward strand.
ATGCGTGAAAAAAAAAAGGATTTGAGAAATAAAAAAATCACATAAAACGTTCAACTTAAATTGTTTTAAAAAGAAGCCGTGTGTTCTATATCTGCTGTTTACTGCTGTTCCGACACCACTAAGACTAAAATCTAAGTACACAGAAACTCACAGGAGCCCCGGGTAGGGAGTGGTGAAGAGGAGACCCCATTTAAAACCACATGGAAGGTGGGGGCTGAACCTGGGGTTGTCCTCTGATTTTCTGTAACTTGTGCTTGAAAACAGACACACACACACACACACACACACAGAGTTTAAGTATAGGCTTGAAAACTCTCTTGCTTCTGTAGTGCAAACTCCCCCATCGCTGTCTTAGACTCTACCCTTCTTTCCAATAATCTCTATGTATCTAACTTTCCATATCTGTAAATCGGCATCACCCAAAGTGTCTTCCTCGTGGACGTCCATAAGGATTAGTGAATTAACACACGTGAAGTTCCTCAGAGTGGTCTTGGCCCCGAGAAGTAGCTGACCTAACGGAGAGAACCTGTGCCCCATGGACGGAAGGCCAGCTGTACCTGCTTTCTCCTCTAGCAGGCTTCTTGGAAAGCCTGGCAAGTGGGAGGGGCTTGCAGCCAAGTGCGCTTCTGCTAGGCTGCGCCTTGCTATTTTTACTCCCGTGATCAGAGGTGCCCATACCAGACACACAGAGCAGAGAAAACTTCTAAATGAAAATGTTCAGAAGAAAATGTAAATGCGTCTGCCCCATGCCAAATTTCTTCATTCTAGGATTCCGGGGCTGGGGCTTTGTCACAGATTTGAGCAATGGTGTTATAAAACAGAGTGGCAGGGCTGTGAATTGCAACACTACATCAAGCTGGGGTCCTAATCTGTTAGACTTTTCTTTTCTTTTTTGCTTTTGCTTTTTTTTCCCCCCAGATGCCTAGTATTTCTGGAGACGTACTTACAATAAACTTGGGATGTCTGTTTTCCAGGGGAACGGAGTTCCTGGAATTTAAGTCAGTCAGTATGTTGCTGTGTTGGGGTAAAGGGAATCCTGACATTTAAGAAGTAGTAGGGAGAGAGCTAGGGAGGGACATGCGCATTTTTCTCTGCTCCGCTCCCTTCAGAATCTGCCTGCGGTGGCATCACACAAGCCCACCTCAGCTTTCCCAGTACGATATGAGCATACGGAGGAAGGAACTGTGCCTTGTGTGTTGTCCAGAAATAAATGGCAAAGGCAGGAAGGACAAGAGATAAGGTGGACCACGTGCTAGCTGTGGCGCTGAGTCCTTTACGGGTGTGGTCCTGATACAGTTGTACTAGACGTTACTTTCCTCTGGGGCTATTTCCGAGTTTCACTTGGCTAAGCAATACACCAACTTATCTCTCATGGAAGAGTCACAAGCAATCTACACACCAAAGACACCGGTGTGGAAGCTGAGCAACTCCTGGGTCCGTGACTCTTCCGTGGGACCTGAGTTGGTGTCAGGAACCAACTGGGCTCTAGCATCACAGGCCACCCCTCCTAGGAGACAGCTGGATATAGAAAAGCTGTCACATTCATTAATTTTGCATAATGGTGACCAAAATACCCCATAAAACTCAAAGTGAGGAATTTGTTATTTTGGCTCCTGTTTAATGAGCTTCAATCCACCATGGTTGAGAGTTTGTAGTGGAAGAGAATAGTCATGAAATCTAGGAGAGAGGCGGTGCTTCCTGTAGTATGCTAGGTCCATCCTTTCTCGCCTTTTATTCTGTTTGGGGCCCCAACCCAGGGGATGATGCCACACACATTCAGAGTGAGTCTTCTTCCATTAGTAAACCTCCTTCACAGACACGTCTACAGGCGCACCTCAGCAATCTCCTGTGTGATTTTGAGTGTAGTCAACTAGTAAAGATTGATTTCATGATATCATTTGAAAGAAGAGTGTACTCTACGCTTAAGACACACCTATGGGCACGCATCTCTCTCTCATCATCTTCCAAGGAGTGAGGACGCTTCACTGAGCCCCATTTTGGGGGAATGTGTCTTCCCCTCCCCCCCCATTCCCCCCCCCCCCCCCCCCCCCCCCCCCCCCCCCCCCCCCCCCCCCCCGGCAACATTGTGCAAGTCTGCCATTCCTCTCACCTTCTGCGTTTGGCTTACCAAGGATGAGAATCCACATTGTTCATAATGCCTTAGAACCCAGAGACAACGGGGATAGGGGATTTACTGTTAAATTTATCAGAATTCTGTTGAAAAGCCATTGTTTGATAAGAGACTACAGAAACTTTATTGAACCATAACTGGAAATACCGTGAAGAAAAGATTTGTAATGTGCTAGGCAGGATTTAGAGACCACAGTATTCTATGGGATAACTGTGATGTCTGTCCTAAAAGCCAGAAATCAGGGCCCAAGGGCCAGGATTGAGCCTCCATGTGCTACTTAGGTTTTAATCCATTTTGTTATGTACTTTCTGACTCAATGGATTTGATCTTGACTTCCTTAGCTCTAAAATGGAGCTAATAAAAACAGTTGCCTATAAAAGTGAGGCCAGGATAGGGAGATAGTGAGTAAAGGCTTTGACCTGATCCTTAGAACTCACAGGTAGGAAGGGAGAATTGATTTCTGTGAGTTCTCTATAATTTTTGCACATGTGCAATGACATATGTATGACATATGCAAATACATACACTTAACACTGCCCTACAGAGAGAGAGAGAGAGAGAGAAAGAGAGACACACAGAGAGAGACAGAGGCAAGACAGAGAATAAATGTTCTTTAGAAGGTAAATATCACCCAGGTCATATGTAGGAAACCATTGTAAATCAGAAGGCTCTGATGTGGGATTCCCCTCTGTATGCTGGGAATATCATTGGTTAATAAAGGAACTGCTTTGGGCCTATAGCAGAGCTATAGGGGAACAGAGCTAGGAGGGGAAGACTAAACTGAATGTTGGGAGAGAAAGAAGGCAGAGTCTTGTCTTTTCCATTGCAGATATAATTCACTCTTCATAGTTGCTAATATTGGATGTTTTAGTAAGAAAGAGTTGTTTTAGACGCAAGATCTGCTAAGTCTAAATACCCAGTCCCCTTCCAACCCTGACATGAGAGGATGTGCTGCCCACCCTCAGGGATTAGATGTTGAAGGGGTGACTTTTATTTTAATCAAAATGGTGCTGAAAATAGAATCCATTTCTTCCTTGGAACTATTAATGGAAGCCTCTTTTCCTACCTTGAAAACACAGTGATCACTGAGTTTTGTATTCTGGTGACCCTCACGCTTCTTAGCTTCAGAGGAAGAAAGATGTGGGGAGTTGCTGGTAAGGCTGGGTGTTTGAGACATCAACAATGATAGCTACGAACAGGCACTTCATTGTGTGGAGATCATAAATGTGCTTCTGCTGTATCTTTCCTTCTATGAATTAAAAAAAAAAAACCTGACTGGATATCAGAATCTAAGGGGTGAGAAAAACAGAGCTTCAGTGGAAACATCTATCGCCTCCACTGTGATAAGTGACTTCTGGCAGGGTTGACAAGGCTGATTGAGCACGGCTTCCAAACGACCTCCTTCTTGCCTGGAAACTTAACCTTCAGAGTTTGGCAGCAACAAAGATGGACTTTGTGCTTCTCATAGTATAGTCAGAGTAACTCAGAGGGGAGAATTACAGATCTCACCCCATTGTGCTGGTAACGCAACCAATTTAGAAACCTGTTTGCAGAAAACCATTTTTAACCGCATTATGGTCCCAAATTGGACACCCGTTTGGAGACAGGAAGAAATTTGATCCCTTTGTCAATGACAGGAGAGGGTTCATTGCCCACACAATAGACGCTTGTATGAGGTAGGTGATTCCTCAAAATTTCTCAGAAGTTATAAAGCAAACAGAATCAACTCCCGGGTAATGTAATTGTGAGGAAACTCAAGGCCGTGTGCAATGCAGACCTCTGCCTTCAGCAAAGGGACTGACTTGACCATCACAAAAATACACCTTTTCTCTGATAGTTCTAATTAGAGAGCTTCCAATATTGTGCAGGTCAATTCCTCTCCTACCACGGGGCTACAGAAAGTCTTCAGAGGCTATCAGCTTGGCCATACCAACTCTCAGAGGGGCTACCCACTTGTCTTTACACGTTTGAAGCCTGGTTTCTTTTCATGCATCCTCAGTATGGAAAAGACAACTAATCTTTTCTATATTACAAATCCCTTTGACCGGAAGGCAATTCTGGAAGCTGCTTCATTTTTTTATCTCTCTCTTTTTTTCATGTTGAGAAGTCTTAAATTCTGTAGGCTTTCTTCTCATGGGTCCTGCGCTCTTCCTAATAATTCACTGTTATTAGCTGGAGCTTCCCAATATCTCTCTACAGTCTTTGGTTGGGCCTAACCAGAGACAATCATGATGAATGAGTCTCCACAATGAATGTAAGCATGGCTAGCCCACAAGGCTTTCTGCCTAAGTAGATTGCGTAGGCCTGGAGCTCCCTAAATCATTAAACTTACTCATTATCCTTGTCTCCCAAAGCAACCTCTGTTGCAACACATAAGGAAGCAAACTGGAAGGAAACATGTGGTTCCTGAGGATCTGTGTTGAGTAACTGGCTGAGGAGAAATCATGGTTCCTTTCCAAAATTAATAACACAAAGCTAGCATGTAAGAGGGAATTATGTTTGCCAAAGTAGGATGCTGGGTAGGCTAGAGCAGAGAACTCTTTGTATTAGGTTGTGGAATGAAGGCTTTCTAAGACTAGGTGCTGGGGTGTGGTAAAAGTGGGTTCTCCTTTTTTTAGGCTTTCAATCAGAATTGACTATGATATTCGAGCCTTCCTGTGTTTATATAAGCCCAGCGACACTGAAGCAGATCACAATGATACTGGGGACATTCAGTGTTTACCTAATATATACCTTTGAGGACAATCTTATTTGTCACAGGCAAAATCATCGCCTTCTCTAGAGTTGCCAAGATGATAAATTTCCTGGCTGAGAGGCTGATGACTCTCTTGTCGAGTTCTATAGTAAACCCAAGAGACAGCCAGAATTTATCTTACCCTTAATTTTCAAACATCTCACTCCAAAGAGTTGACTTTGGTCTTTTAAGTCAGCAGTTTCAAGATGTGAGGGAGGAGTTGCAAATGAAATTGGCAAACAAAGAGTGACCTTGAACCCTAAACCCACTGAGTTTGCATCTCTTTAATAACCAATACAGCATGAGGTTAGTAGTTAGTATTAGGGACTCTCCTGATTTGTATAGGAGCCCAGATTCACCCATTCAGTAGGTGTGTGACCTTGAGCAAGCAGAGGCATCCCAGTTTCTGTTCTTCATGTCCTCCAGCTGAGGTTCTAAGAAAATCTATCTTGTATGGCTGTGATAGGTTAGATAATACGGGGCTTTAGTCTGATGCCTACTGTCATCTAAATAAACAGCTCTCTCTCCAAAGGAATAGAAGACATGGCTTATTCTGAAGCCATTATAAGTGACCATGACCTGGAAGCATATATTCAGATTTCCCCAAATAAAAGAGAAGACTCATGGAGTCTATACTAACAGAGCAAAGGGAGTTATAAATCAAGGCATTTTAAGAATAAATTGGTTGAACAATCAGAGAGGCAAGTTATAGCATGTTGGGGGACCAATGACAGTTTTGGGGTTGGTTGTAACTAGTGGTTAAGTTAATAAATTCTTATGAGTTTTTTCTTCCTATTAATCAAAGGCTGTTCAACACAGAGGTACACAAGGAAGGGCTATTTAGGAGGCCAGAACTAGTCCAAGATTAATGCATAATTAGACTCTGGACCAGCAAGAATCCAACTTTGCCACATTCCTGCAGTTGTAATCAGTCAACTAGTCTTTGGTTACGAAGCTTTGCTCTAGGAATTCTCATCCGTACTAGAATAGAGTAAGTGCCCTAAATAATGATGTTCGTGACACTAACACATTCAAAAATGCCTCCAGGAAATGATGCAGTCATACAGCAATGCTTCTCATTCCTGACTGCTGGACATGGCTCTTAAAAATTACCTAGACTGCAGCAATACAAATCTCACAGAAACAGACAGACAACGGCTTGGAGCTGGATGTCTGAACCAGGCCAGTATCTGGTATTAAAGTTTCCCTGCAGCTATATTGGAGTCTTATTGCTGTATATTGCTTTGAAAACAGAAGCTAAGACCATTGTCCTCAAAGCACCACAGACATTGATGACTGGTCCAAATGTTCTTCTCACGTTCTGCCAGAACCATTCTTTTGATGACCTGAGGAAAAAGGCTGATTCTTCTGTTAAGTAAAGCTTAGTTGTTCTTCATTTTTCAAATAGATGCCAATGGAAAACAAGTTCAAATTTTGTTGTGGTTATGGATCTAATTCTCTGTAGATGAAGGCCTTATAATTACGAGTGATGGCAGGAAAATAAGTAATGTTGAATTTAATTGCACACTTCAGAAAAGTGCCTCGTGGAATGAAAAGCGGGGAGTAAGGTGAACTATTATATGGCTAAGTTATAATGAATATGTAAAAATTGAACATGGCTTTACATTCTTACTATAAATTTTCTGTTAACTCAAAAAATTCATATTCATATTTTTATTTTTTTAAAATTTTGTGTACTTAAACAAGTCCAAGCTGCAAAAATGACATCTGTGTTTGTATAAGACAACAGACATCATTTGAATTTATTAATATAAAGCATTTTACACCTACCAGAGATTCAAATAACCATTGCAGTAGCAGATGGGAAATATAATAAATAATCTGTCTTTCAATGACATTTATATCTTTTTCTCACTCAGCAATGGGAGCCTAAATAGGCAAATGGACTTTTTTATAGTTATATTCCCAAGAAACCTTCTTAGAAATGGCTCTTACCAGAAACTCGTTTTAAATGTGGTGGATTGGGTATCATCTAACCAAGTGATCTGCATTTTATGATGCAAAAGTTTTAAGCTATTTGAGAGAAAAATACTTTATTTACAAGGGTGTCCAAATATAAATAAAAACCTAAAGTGTTTTCTGAAATGGAAAACATTTTAGTAAAAACTGCTTCAACCTAAAGGCATTTAGGATTTTTGGCTTCCAAACACTCATTCTAATATGCGAAGAAAATAGCTAAGAAGAGAAAAATAGAGACATTTAAAGTCTTCAGCTTGAAGGAGGGAAAGCGCTCTGGTTCTCAGGTCTGTGAAATAGGGTGTTTTGAGGCCCTGTCATAAGCTGACACTCAGTGGCTGGAAGGAGGAGGACGTGAGAAACTCTCCGAAGGTCTGGGTCATTGTAGTGGGACAGCATCCAGCATTAACCAGTTCACTCCATCCCTCCTTCCCTGGATCCTGCTGACTTCCAGATTTAACTCCATTAAAATTAAACCCATTCCCAGAACAAAGGCACAGCCATTCTGCCACTTCTGGAACACAGGCTCTCTTCTGGGTCTGCTTTGGGCTCTTTACCTGCTGTTGGCTACAGTCTCAGCCGTGGCTGCCTCCTCTTCCCTGGACAGAGCTTTGGAGGAGCACAGAACAAGAGAGGAAGTGGCTTTTCCTTCCTACCTCGGCCTTTAGTTGTAAAAGCGTGGGACTGTGAGGCTCACCTCACTGGGCCATCTGTACCTTGCTGTATTCTTTGGTGCCTGAGACTTCCATAGGCTGTTGGGATCACCTGCTAGTTATTTGCACTGATGTGGATCTGGTGGTGCATGTTCTTGTGTAACCTGTTAGCTACTTGTGTCTTGAAACCGTGAATCATGTCACATAGAATGGTCACTATTTGCTAAGAGGAGAGAATGAGCTAGAAGCAGCCTACTCTTGAGTTCTTGCCTTGTTATTGAACATTGACCTTTGATTTATCAAACAATTGTTGGTGCTCAGTCACTTAAGTTGTTAATTTATTCCATTTTCAAAGCTATGTAACATGCATTTATCTTGTGAGGTCTGGAAGTGGGGCAGGAAACACGGTGAAGGGAGTCACAGTTTTACTGTCTGTACAAATGGCACAACCTAACTTGCAGTACCTTTGTTTTTACTGTGGTTTAGGAGCAAGACAGTAAAGTGCTTTATAAATAAAAAAAAAGAAAAGATCTAAAGAAGTGGCTCAGCAATTACGAACACTTAGTTTCCTTTCAGAGGACCTGAGTTCAAATCCCAGCACCCAAGACAGAAGGGTTACAACCACTTGTATCTCCAGCTCTTGGGGAAATGGCAATCTCTCTGGTCTCTACATGTATTAGGCATTGGGCATAAAGTGGCTCACAGACATATGTGCAGGTAAAACATCCACACACTTAAAATAAAATAAAATAAAATTTGAAAAAAATTAGAAAGAAGTAATTGTAGACTTCTGCACCAGAGAATAGAAATACAGCTTTTTGTGTCTTCATCTTCTTCACAAACACTTTAAAATTTAAGATTATAAAGAGACTATGAAGCTAAGAAAGGTAGTCCACATTGGTAATTCAGCACGTAAGATGCAGCGGCACAAAAATAGGGAGTCCAGAGTCTCCATCGCTATATATCAAATCTGAGGACAGCCTGGGCTACATGAACCCTTCTCTCAAAGAAATACCCAAAATAAAAGAGTTTCTCAAGTTATATGGAGGTGTCCGTTGGAACTATGGCACTGTTTAGTACTCATGAGGTTTTAACATGGGCTAGAGAGGCTGGAAGAGTTTGAAATCTTTCTGTGAGATCTTTCAAGACACGACAGATTTTTTTTACCCCTAAGTGGGTGTGAGCTGCTCAAAGCTATTCCCACTCTCTTCAGATTCTTCTGGCTCAATCTGCTGTTTGACAAAGACTATGAATTTCTCCAAAATGAGTGTTTGGAGATGATTATTTAAAATGTAAATCTTCCTAATTTTTATATGTATGATGGCCCAACCAAAAGTTGCTACCTTGTCCAGATCTTTCAAATCCCACTAAAGTCTGTCCCAATGAAAAGAGATGCTAGGAAAGGATTGTCAGATAATTTGCATTGTATAGATTTTGTGGGGCACATTCCGTGAATACAGTTCTTTCAGTACCTGTGACCCTCTCCCCTCACCCCAGGGTCCATAGACACGTCCATGTGAACAGTTATCACCGAAAGCCTGGGACAATATACTGTCCTGGAACCTTGCGCATCAGATTCAATGACTTAGCCAGAATGTGCAGACAGTCAGGATCCATACAAAGTCTTGTTTCATCCAGTGATGGGTGTAGACAGTTGTATAAGAGTTCTCAAGATGTTACTTATTCAAAGTAGGAGGCTGCCTATGTTTGACTGGGCTTCCCTTTGTGAAGCGCAATGCAGACACTGTATGAATCAAACACTTGGTTTTTGTCTTCCCTGGTGCTTTCTCCTTTCAAGTTGATGCCATGAACTTTGCATAACTGCCCTTGGGTGGCAGGGATAATGAATCCTTGAATCCTTCTTTTGGAGATGATTTTTTTTTCTAAATGGGGATAGATTAAAAAAAGAAAGAAAGAAAAAGAAAAGGAAAAAGAAAGAGGTAAAGTAGATGTTGGAGAGGGATCTATTTCTACCAGAAAGTTATGAATCAAGAGAATTTCCCAGGACTCTGATGGAGACGTGATCGGAGCTGGTCTAATGAAAACTGCTCTAAGCATTGAGTGGTCATGGAAAATAGAAAAAAAAAGGCACACAATAACTTGATAAATTCATGTTGGGAATAAGGACTTTGGAGTTTGAAATAAGACTTTACCATTTAGTTATCAAGCTATTTAACCTTCGTATGCTTCAACTTTTTACAGGTAGATTGAGGAGCTCCTGGTGCTTAGTCACAGGTTTGGGGTGAAGACTGAAAACTATGTGCGCAGACACTTCAAGCAATGCAATAACAGAGTATAAAGTAAAGCGGTTATACCCAAGTGCATTTGGTGAAGGAGGAATTGCAGCTAGCAATGAAAAGCAGAGTGTTTATGATGACCCATAAAACATGGACAAACACCAAGATAATCTCATTATAAAGGGGACTTGCTGTATCATTTTAATTTAATGAAAGTAAAACTGTCCATTAAATTATTTGTGGGACGTTTTATGAGTTCACATAAGTTCACTGCCTGTGTTTATCCATTAGGACTACGCTGGTAGAACTACATATCATAATTTGCATGTGTGCATGTGTTTTGAAGTATAGAGGCTTGTTCATATATATATATATATATATATATATATATATATATATATATATATATATATATCTCACATAGGCTTATCACATAGGATTTGGGGATCTGTCAGGGACTAGCCTCGACAAAAATACCTCTCACCAGGGTAGAGACATGGGGATTTAGAAATATAGTAAAGAATATGAAGACACAGAGAAACATATAGGATAGTATCAGGAGGGAATTCCAGTGAATATTGAAAATTTGCCCCACGTTTATTTTCCAACTGTTTAAAATACCCCTGACTCCAAAAGGTAGGAGTAAGACAAAAGGCTGCATTAACATGATACAAGGAAATGAACACACTAATCGAATATTACGGGCTACGTTCAAAGTTACACATTCTGTTGCTAGAACAAAACAAGTCAAGTCACTCTCGCGCCCTAGACGAAAACATTCTGTAGGCAAACCACTCCCTGGGTGGAATCCCAAATTATCTCCATAAAGGGAACTGGAACTCAGTCGGGTCCTTAGACTTTTGTTTGAGGAAGGAACAGATCTGCTTCTCTGTTTGTGAGTTCAAGGGCTGACAATTAGCCACACCTGTTGACAATAACCTTGAGAGAGCAGAACCAGTTACGATTAGGTGGGACCTTTGTTTTGAGGTAGAGAAGCACAATAACCTTGAAGGAACCAGAGGAAAGTCCCAACTCTCAGACTTTTGATCTACATGGGAACAGGCTCACATTTTCGGGCCTCCACAGAGAGTTGGAGTTAAAAAAACCTCACACACTTGGAGGACTTAACTGTACTCTATTCCAGGTCCCAGCTTCAACCCTCAGAACTTAAAATAACGAAGGAACAAGATTGTCAAATTCTACCTTCTGAAAAGGTCTTCTAGGACCCTGAGAAGTAAAATAAGCAACAGATTTGCAGCCATCCAATATGTATGTGTTTCTGCATATGTGTATGAATTGGGGGCAGGGTGGGTCTTAGTTTCATTTCCTGTTGCTGTGATAGAATATCCTGACTGAGGAGAAAAAGGCTTTATTTGGTTAACAATTCTAATTATAGTCCATCATTGTGGGGAAGCCAAGGCAGATAAAACGTGAAGCAAATAGTCACATTTTATCCACAGTCAAGAGCAGGGGCCTTTGAATGGGTGCGTGCCTACTGAAGCTCAGCTGGCTTTCTCCTCTTTCACTTGGAATCCTCTTCCTAAAGAATGAGGCCAGCCATTGGACACACGTCGTCTCATCCCAATGGATGTAGTCAAGATAATCTTCCACAAACATGTCCACAGGCTAACCTGACATAGACCATGCTTAACTACTCCCTTCTCAGGTGATTCTAGATCGCGTCGAAGAGAGGCTTAACATGACCCAGCAGATGAGGTTATACATCAGTAGAGTAGGACTGAAAGATTGGGGACAAACTTAGAACAGGTATGCTAATCAGGTCACCCGTATTTCATTAAGCCACAGTCTTGATGAAATAAATTTAAGAACTCTTCTACGCCCTTAGTCACCTAATAGAAAATTTCATTCTGAATTGTGCTTCAGCATCAACTAAAAAATATTTTGAATTCCAAGTGAAGTCCGGCTCTCAAGCAAGCGTCTTTAAAAATATAAACCATCGCCTAACTTCTATGACAACCAACTTATGTCCCTTTCTATTCCCTGTGAAGCTTGAAGTGACACCGACCCAAATCATTGCCAACTTTAACACTAATTTAAGCAGTTCTGACTCTCCTACATCGTTCTAGCCTTAATCTATCATTAAAAATGGAACACTTCATAAGCTGAGACAGTAAGTCGGACAAACCAAACGTTTGGCAGGCAAATATTCCAATTTGATTGGATTTTACTCAAGGCCTTTTCTCTGTGCTAATCTGCCCCTCCATTCTTCTTGAGCAACCCTGGTTTGCAATCCCTCAACAGTCGCAGTGTCTCTTTGAGTTGAGACAACAGAATTAATTCAAGTCAACACTGTTTACGGGGTATTTATTCATGATTCCTGCTCTTGAGCACTTTGGTGAAGAGCCCTAAACAAGGGGGTCCTAATAGGTCCATTACAGTTCCACAGCGGAGCCACTGAAGCCACTGATGAGGTGGCATTGGATGTCTGGGTATAGAGTTGTCCTCTTCTCTTAAAAAGCAGCGCGGAGACATAAGACAAATTTAATCAATTATTTTGTCCTCTTTTACTCTGATCCCAGGGACAGCATGATGACCTCAGGTTTGTGTGTGTGGAGAGGGTGGGTGATTCAGGGAAGAATGGACTATTTCAGGAAGCCACCATGCTATCTATAAAGATGACTCTATCACATATCAAGCAGTATGACACTCTCTTCAGAATAAGAAGGTGTCATTAAAAAATCCTATTTACATGCACTCATTTGCATGGGGCATCTGAAGAAGAGAAAAATGATTTTGGCTCAACACCATACACCAGTTATAAAGTTATCCAAAGCTTATAATACTTAGCTACTATCAGTGGAACTGGAAAAATCTCTCTCTCTCTCTCTCTCTCTCTCTCTCTCTCTCTCTCTCTCTCTCTCTCTCTCACACACACACACACACACACACACAATATGATTCTAGCAAAGTATAAAGTAATCAGATAGCACAAATAATCCTGGGAATTTGCTGATGGTTGCACGTGAAAAAAGTTCCACGTGACTGGGGACACAGCTCAGTAGAGCATTTGTCTAATGTATACAAGGCGATGCGTTTGCTCCTCCACTGAAATGAAGCACTACATAGAAACACACATATGTGATGGGCAGTAAAAAAAAAAAAAACAGCACAACTGGTAAGCTGTTGTATCAGTAGAAAGATGCCTAGGACAAGCCAGACCAAGAGCAAGTAAGGAACGACTGGAAGGTCTTTTGGCAGAAGTGCATCAATTTAACTCTGGGTTTCTTAGCCTTGTCTTTCCCCCGAGCTCTCTACAGGTCTTGTTCTTTATCTCTGCTCAGATTACACAGGAGTTTGTGAGCACTTACATACCCAGAGTTCCATCATTCACATCTCTATTTGTGGAAAACAAGAAGAATCAAGCAGCCTGGCACAGTGCTTCACGGGACCTGCGGTAGAACACAAACCTCAAAGGTTTGGTCTTCATGGGGCAGTAAATGACTTGGTGTTCTAGTGCGAGCATTGCCTTTTTTGCTTCTCTGCAGGAAATTTTGTTGTTGTTTTGTTTTTCAAGACAGGGTTTCTCAGTAGCTATGGAGCCAATCCTGGAACTCACTCTGTAAACCAGGCTGGCCTCGAACTCACAGAAATTCACCTGCCTCTGTCCCCAAGGGCTAGGATTAAAGGTGTACACCACCACTGCCTGGCTTTTATTGGAAAACTTTTACAGGAAAATCTGAGATAACCGTGTCTTGTCTTCCTTACAGGACTTTCTGTCATTCAAATTCCTAAATCTCATTTTTTTCCCATCTCATCTTTCAACGTTTTCATGTTGTCTTGATGTGGTCTTATTTTTTGTTTTGCTTTGCTTGTTTTGTTTTTTGAGACAGGGTTTCTCTGTGAGGCCCTGGTCATCCTGGAACTTGCTGTGTAAACCAAGCTAGCCTTGAACTCAGAGATCCACCTGCTTCTGCCTCCTGAGTGCTGGGTTTAAAGGTGTGTGCCGCAAGACCAGCTTGTCTTTATGTTTTCAGCTCAGTAGGGTAGGCATCAAATAAGGGTCACTTAGCAAGAGGCTGCTGAGTAGCCTACAATAATCCATGCTCTTCTCCTCCCATGTTTTAGCCAGACGTATGATTATTTGACATCAAGGCAGCAACCCTGTGTTCCTTTTAGATTTTTCTTCATCTGTAAGATTTATGTTATTTAAAACCACAGAAAATTTCCCCAACACCCAAAGCAATGATTCAATGTCTTTTTCTAAAGATAGGGTTGAGTATTAGAAGTTGGGTGGCATGCTTAACAGGATCAAATAACTCCAAGTGTAATTAAACAGATCAAGCACAACGGGAGAAGAGGGACTGTGTAAGTAGATACTATTTCACAGTATAATAAAGACTGGACACATTAAAGCCAAGTGGTGGTGGTGCACACTCAGGGATAATGCTCTTGTACACTGTAAAGATCTGTCACTTGTATTGGTTTAATAAAACACTGATTACTCAGTAGCCAGGAAGGAAGTATATAGGTGGGGCAACCAGACTAAGAGAGTTCTGGGAAGAGAAAAGGCAGAGATGTAGTCATCATTCAGAAGCAGAGGAAGCAAAATGAGAAAACTTACCAAGCCACGTGGCTAAACATAGATAAGAATTATGGGTTACTTTAAGTTGTAAGAGGTAGTTAGTAATAAGCCTGAGCAATAGAACAGGCTAAACAGTTTATGATTAATATAAGCCTTTGTGTGTTTATTTGGGACTAAATGGCTGTGGGACTGGGTGGAACAGAAACTTCCATCTACATAATCTCACTTGGAAAGAGACCTTGTAGATGCAATCAATTCATGGATCATGAAATACAATCATTCTGTATTATCTGGGTGGTTACCCATGGTGAGAGTCTACACATACACACACACACAGAGAGAGAGAGAGAGAGAGAGAGAGAGAGAGAGAGAGAGAGAGAAAGAGAGAGAGAGAGGGGAGAAAGGTCATATGTACAAGAAGTCAGAGACTATACAAGAAATGCTAGAACCACCAGACATACACACACACACACACACAGAGAGAGAGAGAGAGAGAGAGAGAGAGAGAGAGAGAAAGAGAGAGAGAGAGAGAGAGAGAGAGAGAGAGAGAGAGAGAGAGAGAGAGAGAGAGAGAGAGAGAGAGGAGAAAGGTCATATGTACAAGAAGTCAGAGACTATACTAAGGCTACCAGAAGCCAAGAAATGCTAGAACTATCAGAAGCTGGAAAAGGGAAACATCTCCTCTAGAGTCTTTAATAAATCTTTATCTCTAGAGTCTTTGGTAAATGTTTATCTCTATTGACATCTTGATTTTAGACTTTGAAACTCCAGACCTAAGGGAAAATTAATTTATGTTAATTCCAGATGACAAAGATGTAGTTGATTATATGTTATAGAACTCAAGTAGACTTTTAGAATTACCCAAGAAACATCATCTTTCAATCCAATCATTTTTTGTAACTATTTGGGTCCATCCAAATTGCTATTACAAAAGTCTATATTCTGGGTATAATATAACAACAGAAACACATTCCTCAGAGTTACAGAGGCTGGGAAGTCTGAAGTCAAGGTGCTGACGGATTCACTAGCTAGTAAAGGCTTTCTGGATTTGATTGTAGGTGCTACTTCCATGGAGTCTTTACACAGCAAGAAGAAAGGGCAGCTCCTTGTGGCCTCTTTCATGGGGACACACCTCCATGCACAAGGGCTTCCCCTTCATGGCCCAGTCACCCCCAAGTCTCCATCTCCTAAGGATATCCCTTTGCAGACTTTGCAGGACAGGATTTTAGCACAGCAATGCAGGCAATCCGCCATTCTGAGGATGCTGTTTTAACATGAGGGGGTCAGATCTCTGGAAAATTACATTCTAGTCATCTTTTGCATTCATCCAGTACCGAGCCTACCACATGGGACATGGTGGGCCTTTGTGAAATCAATAAAAGAATAGGTAAATAAAAACTAATCATTTCGGCCGGGCGGTGGTGGCGCACGCCTTTAATCCCAGCACTCGGGAGGCAGAGGCAGGCGGATCTCTGAGTTCGAGGCCAGCCTGGTCTACAAGAGCTAGTTCCAGGACAGGCTCTAGAAACTACAGGGAAACCCTGTCTCAAAAAACAAAAAAAACAAACAAACAAACAAAAAAACTAATCATTTCAAAGTCTTGACTACAAAGCGTTAAAGGAAAAGATTTACCAGTGTTGGCTTAGCACGCCCCCACATACACACCCTGTCCCCATGCTGTCACTATGAGTCTTGAGTTCTCAGGGCTCTTGCTGAGTTTTATTTAGCATCATACCAAATCAAAGGAAATTAGATGTTCATGCCTTTCCTCGCTTCCTGGGGTTCAACCTTCCTTTTGCCTGAGTCCTTCCTGGCTCTCACAGCAAGGCGGTCCCTAAAAGTGCTGTAGTCTCACCATGGGGGACCAACATTTACACAGCTACTCTGGACCCCTCACTTCTTCCCCAGCTTACTTTGCCTTTTTGTTTAATTATTATTTTTTTCTAAAGCCACATGCAACTGTTGAGCTCTACACAAACTCAGCGTGGAGGCGGGTGGGTGCTCATTCTGTCGTGGTTTTCCAGTAGTGTGACATTTGCACTGTACGAGGAAAGGGACCTTGAATCCAGTCCTCCAAAGCCCAGCCACGGAGGCCTGGCAATTAAGTCCTTCACTTGTCTTCTCATAGTGGCTCAGACCGACTCTGTGACCGGGGCGTTGACTTAGGTTTGACATGCTCTGAAACTTCATTCTCATCGATCCTGCAGACCAGACACAAATACAGGACAAATGAACACTGTGTCATGTGACCGAAGGGGGGTTTGTTGCTCGTCAGGAGAACCTCACAGGAGCCAGGAGCTGGGGTGGCTCTGATGAATGCCAGCTCTGACTCATGCTGCCTGTGGCTGATCACATGCTGTGGGCTAGGGTCCGCCTTCCTTTCAGCTTTGTAGCAATCTGGGTAAAGCCAAGTTTTGTCTCTGGGAGCAACAGTACCTTCTTTACCTAAGGTGTTTATAGGTGGGAGATCTGAAGTGCTGCATGAGGCAATGGCCACCTGAGCCCCTCAAGTCAGTGGCTTCTGGGTCCTTGGTCCTCTGAGCTGGGGAATTAATTTTGCAGACAATTGGGGAGAGTGAGTTTTAGAAAGTAAGTCACTGTAGGTTCATAGGTTAGTGCTTAAGAAATAGGAAGCAGAGGCCTGTATAGCAGGAATGGTTTCAGAAAATGGAGTATCATCAAGCTTCCAGTCTGGGGTCATTTTATAGGGCTTAAAGTGGAAGCTGGAGTGAGCATGGGCAGGAGGAGGAGCCCAGCAGTCCAGTTTACACAGTTCTGGGGAGTCTAGATGCCCCTTCTTAGAAGGATGTATGTGTGCTCATTTAGAGGAGAGAGAAATGGCAAAAATACAGCCCCTTCTTTTGCCATTGCTGGTCTCTGGCCAGTTCAGAACCAAAGGCATTTTGGCCTAAACATCCTTGGCAACTTTGGTCATTTGAAAGGACAGAAGTCAAATAGGGCCAGGGGGCACGTCTGGGTTTTAGCTAAGGAAAAACTGTTCACTTTGGGGCTCTCCTACCCTGAAAACCGTTTGACCGTTTCAGTTTCTCGTCCTCAGTAGATCACCTGCGAAGAGCATCTGTGGCGGCCATCCTTTGGTCAAGCATAGACTCTACACCTGCCAGATGATTAGGCTGGGGCCCAAGCACCGTTGCTATGGCAGCAAGCAAAGCCAGCCGGTTTAGCTGGTCCAGAGTTTCTCCCAGCGGGTGGGTGGGTGGGTGGGGAGGGAAAGGACACAGTGATGGCCAAGCGGACATACAGCCATCTATCTGTCCTTCCCGCTGAAGCTCTGCTGGAGGAGGATGTGCGGAGGAGTTCTGTGAGGTGCAGGAATCTGTTGAGAACTGTGTCTCTTACCCTGTGTAAAGTACTGGAAGTCGACCGAGGTCTTTGTTGGTGTTGGTGAAAGGGTTTGCTGTCCAGTGGCTTCTACTGTGCCATAAAGGGCAGAGCAGAAAAGCCCCAAGCAACACCTGTGTCTCCTCCCTGGTGGTTTCCCTTCGGCTTTCTGGCCCTGCTGTTTCTAATAGCAGAGTGTATTTGGCACCCGAGGGTGTGATTGCCAAGACCCTGTAATAAAGGCCTGTGTCCTAGGCTTTCATTTTCTAGCTGTTTACCTTAGTCACAGCTTGACACCAGTGAGACACAGGATTAGAAGTGTCCCTGGGAGGATTTCTGTTTGTTTCTGGTGCTGTGTACTTGTCCTAAGCTGAGGGGATAAAGAATACAAACCCAAAACTTTGTAGGCAAACTCTGGCAACTTCTTAGTGATTCACGCTAAGAAAAGGGAGGGAGAGCACAGGTTAAATTCTCCCGTTTGTGACATTGATGGGGAAATTTTTGATAGGTGGATCTCTACAGTATACATACTTGAGGGATCACTAACCACACACGAAATAAGCAGAAAGTTCAAGATAAAGCAGAGTGGTTGGCAGCTAATTACAGATGAACAGGCTTAAGGTAGTAGAGGATGGGTCCCTCCCTCGAAATTCGCTTCTAGTATAACCTGCTCTGTTCTACAACATACTGTGTGTGTGTGTGTGTGTGTGTGTGTGTGTGTGTGTGTGTGTGTGTTGTATGCCGGCGCACATGTTTGGGCATACATGGGTGTAGGTACCTATAGGTATGTGAAGGTCAGAGGTCAATGTCAGGTGTCTTTCCCTGTTGCTTCCTGTCTTCTTCATCATGACGGGACTTACTTAACTTAGAGCTCACAGATTCAGTAATACTCACTGGCCCAAAGACCAGGGATACTATTGCCTCCGCCAGGATTACAAGTGCTTGGTACCACTACATGGGTGCTGTGAATCCAAAATCAGGTCTTTGTGTTTACAGGGCAAGCCCTGTACCATCTGAGTCACCCTCTCCCCTCTAAACACAGATTTTAAAGGAAGGGGAAGGACTGACTGCCATTGTCCTTCCCTAAAAAGGAGATAGCACTATGGTTTTGTCTTCTTAAAGTTTTAAAATACCATTTGAAATGATAGCTACAAAACACAAAAAATAGGAAGTGGGGTATCAGGGCTTTGTTGGGGTTCATTAAGTGGGAGCTATTTCCTCTTGGTAAAGTCTGGCTATTTTTATAGAGTTTTTTGTGATTTTTTTTTATTCTTGTTATTCTCTGTAATCTTTTTTATTAAATAAGTTTTGGGTTAAAAACAAAAGGTGGGTATGTGGGAGGGGAAGTGGGAAGGGACCTGAATTGTCTGTCTGCTCTGAGGTGGAGGCGTGATTTTCTGAACTACCAGGAAGATTTGAAATAAAGGTGTCCCACCTGCAGCCCACAGGCTGGCTATGACATCACTCAAAGTAAACACGTGTGTGTCTCACAGCCAGCAGGTCAGGGTCCGGACGTCTCCGATTTAATGTGTAGTTCAAGACAATCCTTCCACTGTGGCTCAGAAAAGCCAGAAGATTGGGCATTCCAATAAAGGAGGCTTTCTGGTAAAGAACAAAGACACGTGGTTGTCCCTTCCCTTAAGATCCAAATGGATCCTGTCAATAACATAGACAGGAAAACACTCCTCAGGAGAGCCATCTGTTCTGATACTTTCACGTAAGGCATAGAGTTGTAAGGTGTTGTAGGAATGAGAAAAGATACAGCAGGCTTCCATGGAAGCCCAACACAGGCTTTGTCAGAACAGCATTATCACTTCCAAACCAGAGTTCTCCCTCCTCCAGGTTGCTTGCTTTGGGGACCTGATGCTAAACCAGCTATAGTGCCATCACAGAACGGCCATGACTGCTAGACCAGTTAATAGGAGTGAACAACTAGAGAAGAGGGGTACTCTATTTTCTCTGGAACCCCTTCTAGCTGTTCAGAAGCTCTGTGCCCCCCCACCTACATCTTTTGCTATGATAAACTTCTTTTTAAAGCTCACCCTCTGTGGCCTGTGAATTTCCTTCTAATACATGAGGCAAGAACCTGGAAGCCACATGCTCAGGGCCATAGAGTCCCTAGACCCCAGCTCCCTAAGAATGGAGATCCAGTCTTCTCAAAGACACCCTTCTATCCCCATATAGGCAGCAGTCTGGGCCAGTACCGACAAAATTCAGTAGGGTTTTAGTGGAAACAGAGACTCAGTTATCCAGCTGGTGAAAATACTGCTCAGAAGGACGTACATTGGCTGTTGCGGCAAATATTTGGCTACGGGGAAATAAGGATATAAAGCCAGAGTTCTGATATAGACAATTAAAGGGGCAAAGTTTGTGAAGGGTTACTCCTCCTAAGTCTTCCTCAGCAAAATAAATCCTGGAGAGCTTTGGAGACACCGGGGAAGCCGGAACTCAGGGACAGCAAGAAGACTCGCTCCCTGGGACAGCAGTAAGATGTCACTCAAAATGTTGATCTGCTTTATCCCTTCTTAAGGGACTGGTGGGCAGCATATCAGAGAAAGAGAGAGATCTGAGGAAGAGGTTCTAGCTGGGATAAATGAAAAAAAAACTTGTAACTTGGAAGAGGTTTAAAGGAGGCGTATTTAATCATAGGGTATAATCGTAGGTCAGCAATGTAAATAAATACTTGATGTGGGAACACTGTGATTTAGAAGCATAATGTTTAGTACTTTAGCTTGACCCAATAAAAGCACAGTGCTAACAGACCTTGACAGTTGGTGGAGGAGCTTAGAGTATTAAAGGAAATGATAGTTATTACACCTCTTGAAACCTTAAAAATTAAAATAAAATGCCAGATGTCACCCTTAGGTGTTGCAGGGCACAGAATAGAGTCTACCACATATAAGCAACACATTATCAGATTAAGCAAGTGTTTTCCTTTTAGTCATACTTTTTGGGGGGCTCAGCGATTGTCCTGGAAGGAAGAGCGAGGCCCACAGGGCTCATGGAGCTCATGAAAGTTTGAAGGATCTCCTTTCCAGGGTTAAAGCAGCAGTGAGCAGTGGCTGGCGTGGGTGGCTCTTCGGCCTAGCTGTCTAAGGTCAGAGCAGGAGCTCTAGGGAGGAGTTTTGGTGACCCCTCCCCTTCGCAGGAGTGGACTTCCTGGTGCTTCTGTAAATAACCCTCGCTTGTGCTCCAGTATCAGCCCAAAACTGGTTGGTTCTCCCTACCAGATTTAGACTTGTTTTGGTTCATCTTTGATGCTCCATCATGGCTAAACGTTGGTGTTCTTGGGAATAGTCGTGACATAACAAGGTTAGAAAGCAGCTCCCGAGGGTCCCCGTAATGCTCCAGCACCACCTGTGGCAGCACTCAACCCGAGTTTGAGATTTCCTTCCCATGTGGTGGAAGGAGAGAATTGTCCTCTGACATCCCATATCTTCCTTGGCATGGGTACCAGGTGCCCCCCCATAAATGCAATTAAGAATTTAATTTAAATTTTTTTGGGGAAAGCAATTAGTGTATATAAATTGTTTCTGAGGTGAATACTCAAGTTTACTGACCTTTAAAAACACTATTATCATTGTAGGGCTTTGAGAACCCATCTACAGCTCAATGCCTGGCTGAAATGCAAACCAGGCTCAATGATGTGCCTGCCCCACACAACTTTCAGTAGACAACACTTAAGCTTTCTATGCTTAACGATGGAGAGACATAAAGGCAGGCCAAAATCCAAAATTAAAAACAAATTTGTTGGATTGTTTTTAGAAAATTACCTATGAATGTAAACTCCCAAGCAATTCTGAATATGCATGCTAGAAACATGATTGCAATTTAAAAGCCATCATACATTCCCATTAATCCGTAATGGCTTTATAATCTGTATTAATTGCAGCATCGTGGTGCGGCGAAATGAGATTGTTCTCCACCGGTTACTAATTGGGCAATCTCTCTGAAAGCTTCTCCTCACATTTCATATTTATTCTTCCCAAATATTCCTTTTAGATTTGTTCTACACAACTTATTAATTTCTAGGGCAGCATGTAATTTCCTTATTTATTATGTTTATTGTTTGTTATCTGTCTCTGACTAAAATTTAAACTTCAAGAGCCACTGTTTTCTGGATGTGCGTGCTAAGCAGTGTTCGGGTGGACTACCTGATCTGTATTCAGATTTCATACAACACCCATGGAAGAAGTAGGTTCATATGCACAAATTGTCCTATACAAACTCTGAATGCATTTGTCCAATTTAATGAGCAAGGAGATTTCTTCTTAGGAAAGTAACGAAAGTGGGAGATAATGCAAGCCTTTTGGAGGGGTCCTTGGCAATGTGTGGGCATAGCAGACGTAGTGGGAACATTTAAATTATAGACACCCTCCTCCTAACCGAGCCATTCAAGGGGATCCCCTTGAATAACGGGACAACAGGGGCAAGATAGTTAGCCTCATTGACTTGGGAGAGCGCAGGGCTGAGGGAGGGAGACACGTGGAAGAAAACAGCATGAGTATCGACAGTCAGAGGACAGGGTGCAGCTGGCGAAAGGCTGGGAACAGTGATTCTTCTCTGAAATGGTGAGAGAGTGCTTGCATTATTAACCCATCTTTTTTCTTCCTTATGCTACCTGATGCGCAGGTCATGAAAGAGAGAAACTATGTGTTCAATGGCCGCAAAGTAGGCTAAAGGTTCGGGTCCTGACCCGTGACACTGTTGAGCTGTAGTGGAACATTTGGCACAGTGGGACCGGGGACCTGCTCTCGAAGAGGCTATGGCATCCTGACCTTCTACCGTCTCTCTTCGTTTCTCGACTGCCGTGAGAATAACAGGCTTCCCCTACCGTGTTCAGGCGTGGTGTACTCCGCTGTTAGTCCAAGGCAGCAGAGTCACATGACCATAGAACACCGGACCCTCGAGCGGAACAACCCTCCCTTCCATTTCCATTTGAAAATCTAACCGTGTTTTGTCACACTCAGAGAAAGCTGCCCACTTCCCAGAGTCCCGGTGGCTGGAATGTGTGAGAGACACAGGGAGGGAAGGAAACCGAGCGGAGGCGTGTTAAGATCTGTGCCTTTCCGTTTCAAATGAAAGCTTTCTCATTTTCTTGTAGAGAGGGCAGCTAACAATGGCTGCTTAATGATTTGGGGTACAGCTTTGTCCATTTGCAGATTGGATATCATCTCGGCAGGATGGCTGTGAGGGTTAAATCCTTCTCTCCACCTCTTCTGCCACCACTGGGTTATCCACTGGCCGCTGATCATATACATACACACAACGACAATGACAATTATTGTTTGAGACTGTGACTGTGAGCTCTGTGTAGGCAGTGGCATGCATTCTCTGTCTTCATGTGTTCAGTGTTAAGCGGAGTCTTCTGATTCATCGCGTGTGCACAATACATGCGTGGTAAATGAATGATGACCGATACTAACATCCTCAAGCCCATTAAAGCCAGAACCTACTGTATTAAGTTCCCCCAACAATTCTTTAGTGTTCTAGTTCACTTAATTTAGTTAAAATATGTATTATTAGCAGGTACCTTTCTGGTCGTCTTTGTGATAGATGTCAAGGGTACAAAGTTAAAAACAAGGCTGGTCCCCCCGCAAGGCTTCACATTACTAGACTGACCACAGCATCTTGTAGTACAGTCCTTCAGCGGCCTATTACACAGGACACAGCAAAAGGGGAGGCTATGAAGAAAGAAGACTGAAGGCTCCAGGCAGGATGAGGGATGCTGTCTCCAAGGAGACAGTCTTGGAGACAGTTGAAGATGAAGTCAGAGTCTTCTGACATATGTGCAGGAGGGACGTTCCTACGGCAAAAGCAATGTACAAAGCACACAGAGGCAGACACAACAGGGGTGTGATGGGGTTAGAATAAGTGACGGAGCTGCGAAGTTCAACGTAGAAAGTAGTAGGAAGTCCATCTAGGTGGACAGAAGTGAAGTCATGAGAAACCTTGCATTAATCTAAAACGTTTGCATTTTATCCCAAAGGCAACATAGGATTGCATCAGATACAAGACCAGATTTGTGTGTTTGGAGATTGTTGTAACAGTGAAATCTGGATTGAAAAGTGTCAGTGGGATTAGGGAAACTTTGAATACATTGATGATATCAATAACCAGTGTAGGCCTGAGAGAAATATTTTGTGATTCTCAGGCAACCAAATTTATAAAGAATTAGTGTTCAATTATATCCCGCTAAGTGAAAAGACTGGACTGGATATCACTTTTGAAATCTAAATGGTGCTGTAGTTCCTCGGTTTGCCTTAGGTAACCTACCATACTGACTTACAGCAACAAAAATAAACTCTTCCCATTGTGGGAGCTAGAGGTTCAGACTCAAGGCGTCAGCAGGGGCTTGCTCTGCCTGGAACTCAGACTCCTCTCTTGCTCATTGTAGGTTCTCATGCTAGCTGTCAATCATTAGCCTTCCTTGGCTTGCATCTGGATCACTCTAGTCTCAGCCTCTATTGTCACATGGCACCTTCTCGTTCTGTTTGTCTCTTCGTGTGGCTGTCTGTCTCTTCTCTTCTGTTAATGACCCGCTCGGCTTGTATAGACTCTCCATACTCCAAACCAGGACAGGGTGCAGAAGGGGGCTGTCTTGAAGCAGATTAATATGATACAATCGGTAGAAAGAAAGACACTTTGGTGGTGGTCATGACAAGGTTAAATAGTCACGTGACTATTTATAATATAGTATACTATAATAATATATAAATATTATTATATAATATAAATATATTATATTTATAAATGTGATGAGAGACTAAAAATGAGTAATTGCAGGGATATTTGACAACAATTAAGAGAATTATTTATGTATTAAATCCATGGAAGAGACTTGAATTTCTGTATAGGTAGATACATAAAGCCAAGATATGAAGTAGGGAAAAGATCTGTGATGAGGGTTATTACGGAGGGCCGAGTAATATCTCCGAAAGGTGAACCTTTTCCAATCCCTGGAACCTGTCTGTTTGCTGCCTTCACCGGAGAGAGCTTTTGTAGATGTGGTTAAGCTATGGGTCCCGTGTGGAGAGGAACTTTTCTAGATAACTTCTGAGTTATCTAAGGTTATTGTCAGGGTTTTTTTTTTTTTTTTTTTTTTTTTTTTTTTTTATCAGAGGTTGGAGATCAGAGAGGGGTAAAGTTGCTGCATCACTGACTTTGAAGATGAAGCCAAACTATACAGATATTCAAACTAGCCAAACAATACAGATAGCGCCAGAACTGATGAGGTTAAGAGAAGAGTTTCCCCACTGGTCCTCAAGAGTCTTCAAAAAACCCTACTTTTAGTCTTCTGATCTCCATAACTACAACGCAGTAGTTATGTAGTGATTGGAATTACATAGTTCACGACAGTTTGATTTGGTGACCATTACAAATAGTCAAGCCTTAGAAATGAATTTCTGGTCATTATAAATATCACCTTAACACATATATTTTAAATTCAATGGCTGATCTATTATCTAAGCAATCCGAGGTCTTTCAAACCATTCCTAGGGGAAATAAAAGGCAAACATCTAGAATACACGATAAAACAACGTGTTTTTAATATTGGCATATTCAAATGTACAGTGGGTCCTGTGAGCCACTAAGTAATTGACAAGTGTTATCCTTTTCAATCTTCTAAATGTAAATGAGATTCCAGTACTCTGCTAGAATGCTATGGCATTCAGCATGTTTCTATATCTTTATACATAAACCCCAGTAAGAATAGTTAGATAAATAAAACTCAGGGCTGGAGATACAGCATTGAGGTAGAACAACTTGCCCAGCATGTGTGACACCTGAGTGTGGTCCCCAGCACCACCAAACAAACAAACAAAATGAGAAGGGATCTTACATTGTAAATTCAGTATAACCTCATCAAGCTCATCAAACAAAGTTGATAGATTTAATCATTTAAAATCACTGGTCATTGAAGACTCATTTTTACAGCAAGAGCTTCCCTTTGGGAATCCGGAATGAGAGTGCCTTGTTGCCTATTTGTTCTCAGAGCTCAGATCCTGTAATGTTTTCTTTCGAGGCTGACTTTTCAGCACGAGAGCAGAGCTACCCAGCAACCTGCCTTCCTTGGGAATACGAAAATAGCACCGCTTCCTTACTGTATTTCAATTTCATAATAAAACAATTTCAAGCTGACCCGGGCTGTGTGACTCACTAATGTCCAATCATGATCCACAATGGAGATGGCAGTGTTTAGGGTCAGTCTTTCCTTCAACTGGAAAATTTGCAGACGAATGTTGGTTTTATGTGAATGCTTCCTCATCCCCGTCGAGCAGATAGCATGTAACTAACAAGGCAATACCCAGAAATGACTCGCATTTCCTGATCTCAGGATTGTGGGCAGGTGCGTCACCGGCTTTGCTTGCTGGTATTTCACAGATAATGGAAACATTGCAAATTCCCAAGCCATTGACTAGCTGGCCATTTAAATTATGCCAGTCTTGTCTCCCACTGTGGAAGAGTGCACTTTCAGAGCCAGTAGACCCAGGAGAGCCAGAAAATACACTCACAGATGTCTCCATCCCAGATGAGAAGCTCGGATAATGCCGCCATTACTCTTCCCAAAACCCACACTTGAGCCGGGCGGCGGTGGCGCACGCCTTTAATCCCAGCACTCGGGAGGCAGAGGCAGGCGGATCTCTGTGAGTTCGAGACCAGCCTGGTCTACAAGAGCTAGTTCCAGGACAGGCTCCAAAGCTACAGAGAAACCCTGTCTCGAAAACCCAAAAAAAAAAAAAAAAAAAACCCACACACGAAGCCGGGCAGTGGTGGCGCACGCCTTTAATCCCAGCACTCGGGAGGCAGAGGCAGGTGAGTTCGAGGTCAGCCTGGTCTACAAGAGCTAGTTCCAGTACAGGCTCTAAAAAAGCTGCAGAGAAATCCTGTCTCGAAAAAAAAAAAAAATCCCACACACGAAACCTTCTAGCTCCTGGGGCTCTCAGTATTTGCTCCCCGATACTGAAATGTTTACAGCTTGTTTTTCCTATCATCTCATAGATTTCAAAGCTCTGGATCCTGTTGGAAAATTTTCTCCCATCCCTTGCAACAATGTGAAGTAGATAGCACCAACGCCATTTTAACAGCTCTGGAATGAAGGCTCATGGAAGGTGAACATTTGGCTGGTCCCTATAAAACTAACACATTTAAGAAGCAGAATGGGCGTTCAGTCAGAGAACTTTCCTCACTCCATATGACCTTCGCGGTATTAGTACAGAGGAAATAATGGGTGGTTAACTTTAAAAACTGCCTGTACTACCTTGAAAATGGCAATGAACGTTGCATAAAAAGGTAGATGGAGGGCTCAGTGTTCTGGCGCTTTCATTAATATTTCCTTAACCTGTAAAAATTTAGAGAAGCCACAGCTTAGGTTGTCTTACTGAAGACCAAAATTTCTGTAATTTTTTTTTTGCACAAGTCTGATGTAATTTCTTGTCAGTAGAAAAGAACTGGTCATGCAGAGAGGTGCCAGTTGATACAAATCAGAAAGAAAAACAGGGCATGGTCATACCTCTGTTCCAGTCGAACCTGAGGCTCTCACCCTTCCTACACACCCGGAAGTGGGGGTTTCTTCATTTCCCTCATCCAGGAAGGGACCAGACTGACAGGAAGGCAGAGCTACTCCAAGGAGGATTCTACTCTCAAGACATTCACTGCTCTGTGGTCAGCATCTTGAATTTCTTAATTATCTTATCATTGGATTTCTGTTTTCCATGTGAATTCTGAGGACAACAGAGCTTACACTGGGACCTCACAGACAGATTTCTCTGCCTCCGAGGAGATCTTGAGCACAGGCCTGCTACCCTGGGAATAATGGTTGGTCGTGGCAGCTCTGATACAGATGTCAGGATTGTCAGGAATACAAGGATGGATTTCACTAGGATTGCCTATGAATTGTGCCCTTTTATTATGGGCATCTCCATAATGCATGCAATATGAAGTATAATAGCAAAGGGGATAAAGACCATATAGGTAAAGAGAGAGTATAGAAAGGAGACAAAACATTTTATTAGAAGTTTTGTTTGTTTGTTTTTGCTTTTTTATTTTTTAATTAAGACAGGATCTCATGAAGCCCAGGCTGGCTTCAAATTTTTCTGTATAGCTGAGGGTGATCTTAAACCTTTAATCTTATATCTGCCCCTTCCCTGAGAGCTCAGATGGCAGGTGTGGGGCACCAAGATTCCCCCCCACTCCCACACACCTTTTATAAGAGAACTCAGCCTTTTATTTTATACTGGGTCCAAGAAACAATACAATTCTTGCTGAGGATAGTGTAGATCTTTGAGAGGAACAATCTGACAACTGCGATTTGAAGAATAGCTCTGTTTTAAACTTACCAGTCCACATATTTAGGTAAGAACTGTCAACATGCCCATCAATTCTCATTCATTTTCAGGGAACTTTTACAATAAATGCAATAAAAGTTGCATTTCTCAACTTCTCATTGTTCATAGCTGACCAATAAACTCTGGGTTCAAGTATAGCTTGGCTGTAAGAAGTATTATGGTCATCCTCAGCTTCAGTTTTTATTCAAACACTGCCCAGGTTCAAAGAATCTAGCCAAGACTACAAAAAAAAAATGTTCTGTAGAAGTTGCAATCAACTCACAATGGGAAGATACAGTGTAACCATAGCATCACTTAGGGTATGAAGATACAGTGTAACCATAGCATCAATTAGGGTATGAAGATACAGTGTAACCATAGCATCAATTAGGGTACAGAGATACAGTGTAACCATAGCATCACTTAGTGTAGGAAGATACATTGTAACCATAGCATCACTTAGTTTACAAAGATACAGTGTAACCATAGTATCACTTAGTGTAGGAAGATACATTGTAACCATAGCATCACTTAGTTTACAAAGATACAGTGTAACCATAGTATCACTTAGTATAGGAAGATACATTGTAACCATAGCATCACTTAGGGTATGGAGATACAGAGTAACCATAGCACCACTTTGTTTACAAAGATACAGTGTAACCATAACCATAGTATCACTTAGTGTAGGAAGATACATTGTAACCATAGCATCACTTGGTGTAGGAAAATACATTGTAACCATACCATCACTTAGTGTACATTGGGTCAAGTAACCCAATTAATATTTCCAAAAATAGGCATCTTTCTTATGTAGGAACTGCAAACTAAAAATTTATAGCCAAATTTGGTGGACATTGCTTCTTTAAATAAAGTTTCATTAAGATGATAGTTCCTTGCATTTATCCATGGCTGCCTTCATAATGCAAAGACAGAGTTGGCTACAAACTGTATGCCTCATAAACCTTTGTTGTCGTTCTCTTTATAGAAACATTTCATGCTTGCTTTCTGTGTGACCTAAGAGGTGGTTGCACCGATTTTCAGGAAATGGTCCCATGGATACTAGGCTTGTTACGGAGCTCATCAGATATTAGGAGGATTGAATGGCATTAATACTTGACTCCCTCCTCTCTCTTTTGAACTTGACTTTCACATTTATTATTTAAAACTATGTTTATAGATCATCTACCATGTACTATGCTTTTAATAAACATGGAATATGAAAGGTACAACTATCTTTTCTTATTTTTACATGCCAAATCCATTTCCTACTCCCTCCCCTCCTCCTGCTTCCTCCACTCCCTCCCACTCCTTTCTATCCCCCATCCCATCCCCATCCACTCCTCAGTGAGGGCAAGGTTTCTCATGGGGAGTCAACAAAGTCTAGCACATTGCTTTGAGGCAGGACTAAGGCTCTCCCCATTATATCTAGGCTGAACCCTCCAGAGAGGGTTCCAAAAAGCCAGTACAAGCAGTAGGGATGAATCCTGGTCTCATTGCCAGTGGCCCCACAGTCTGCCCCAGCCATACAACTGTCACCCACATTCAGAGGGCCTAGTTTGGTCCTATACTGGCTTCCTTGCTGTCAGGCTGAAGTTGGAAGGCTTCCTTTAGCCAATAACCAATTAATAAAACTAGGAACTGACACCATGAGACTTTAGTTATTGGTTAAAAGAATGGGATCTGGCTCTGGGTGAAGACTCAATATTCTAATTCCCACTATATAGAATATGGTTCATACAATTATCATCAAGCTGGTGGGCTTCTAGTGAGGAAAAAAGACATACAATTGTTCACCCTCTTAAGAGTTAATACAAATGGGCCTGTCAATCACTTGGAGAAGAAAACATCACTTAGGCTATCTGCTTGAGAGACTTGAAAAACAGTATAAGGCAGGGCCAAAGAGATTCCTCAGTAGTAAAGAGCAGCCCCTGTTCTTGTGGAGGACTTGGATTTAGTTCCCAGAGCCCAGATGTTGGTTATAACTGCTTTTAACTCCAGCTCCAGGGGATCTGATGCTGCTGGTACCAAGCAGGTGTGTGTCGCACATACATACATGCAGTCAAAATGTTCAGACACATAAACCAAAATAAATCTTACAAATTAATAGAAAGCATCCCTAAAAATGTCTATTGTCCACTTTTATCCCCTGAGGGTGTTCCACTCTGCGCCGTAATAAATTCCGTCTTTCACATTGTGTTCTTATCTGAATTCCTTCATGGAGTTCACGAGGACAAGGGAGGTAATGGGGAATATCACAAGAGACCCCAGAGGCCAATAAGCCTAAACAGAATGCAGTATCCAAGAGGCTAAAATCTGATGCAGAATTTTTGTAATTTTGCAATATCGAGAAAGCTAAAAATAGTAAGTGCTGTATAGTTCAGTGTTGGCAAAGAAGAAAGCTCTTATGGAGACTGCCTATTTATGGAACTGAGAATTGTCCTCTAGGGTAAAGATGGCCAGAAACAGTCTGAGCTTCACCAAGACTGATACCTGATTTGAGATCAGCACTAAGCTGTGATTAGACAAGTTGTTTAACTTTTACTCCACAGAGCAGAAGAAGCATGAGTCTCCTCTGAAGGGAACTACTCAGAGCCCTGTAATTTTTCTTGTACAAAATCCAGTGTCCAGGGCCGGGCGGTGGTGGCGCACGCCTTTAATCCCAGCACTTGGGAGGCAGAGGCAGGCGGATCTCTGAGTTCGAGGCCAGCCTGGTCTACAAGAGCTAGTTCCAGGACAGGCTCTAGAAACTACAGGGAAACCCTGTCTCGAAAAACCAAAAAAAAAAAAAAAAAAAAAAAAAATCCAGTGTCCAGCAAATATTCAGCAGCATTTCCATGATCCAACCCTGAATGAGGAAAACCCAAGACAATTGCCAATAGCAGAAATGACAGCAGTTAATCCACACATGGGGACTATGAGACCACAGCTTTTAAGATTAATCTGATTAATGCATTAAACATTCTGAAGATGTACTTATTTTTATGTATTTGAGTGTTTCACTTACAT
This sequence comes from Arvicola amphibius, assembly GCF_903992535.2. Lineage (NCBI taxonomy): Eukaryota > Metazoa > Chordata > Mammalia > Rodentia > Cricetidae > Arvicola > Arvicola amphibius. The sequence goes on from NC_052063.2 coordinate 7,859,390, forward strand.
TTATATATGTGCACAGGTGTGCCTGCTGCTGCTGAGGTCAGAGAGGTGGTTGTGTGCTTTGGAATTAAAGTCACAAATGGTTATGAGCAGCCATGTGGGTGTAGGGAATAGAACCCTGGTCTTCTCAAAGAGCAGCAAGTGCTCTTAACTGCTGGTCCATCTCTGCAGGCCCATGATGAATGCAATTTTAATAAATGATGATAGGAAATTTCACCAGAAATATGTCAGCTCTTAAAAATTTACATGAAAATATGAACTCCAGTAGTTAATATTATAAAATAATGACAATTAGGAACTTATTCTATAAGTCTTAAAACTATAGACACATAACATGAGAGAATTATTCAATAGAAAGTCTTTAAATTCATTTAAAATTTTTTAAGTGTTGGCACTTGAGAGAAGAGCAGCCTCAGAGAGACCCTATGTAAACACAATAAACAACGGTCAACAATATAGCAATGTGATCCAAACTACTACCATGAAAATGGAAAGTAACCCTTTAATGATTATACAATGCAGGGTATCCATACAGATGGCAAAGACAAAACAAGGGAAATTTGGGCTACTTATTGGCTAACTCTTACATATTAACTTAACCCATCTCCATTAATCTGTGTATCACCATGAGTTCGTGGCCTACCAGCAAAGTTTCAGCACGTCTATCTCCAGTGGTGGATCCATGGCATCTCCCTGACTCCACCCTTCTTTCTCCCAGCATTCATTCCAGACCTCCCTGCCTACCTAAGTTCTGCCCTATCAACAGGCAAAGGCATTTTCTTTATTCTTTAATGACAATCACAGCACACAGAGGGGACTCCCACATCACCTCCACATGCAAGGCTGGATCAAATGAGTTTTCTCTTATCACTCAGGGGAACAGAGAAAGGCACGATCTCTGCCGAAGACTGGCTGTATGTCCTGAACCTGAGCATGCGCACACCTAGCAATCCCACTAGCAGGTACGTAGAGACAAAAGTCACACACATGTGCACCGAAATAACACCAAGAGGATGGCACAAAAGCACCATTTGACACACACTAAATGTCTGTCACTGGTCGATAGACATATATAAAAATGGTGGTAAAATAATGGAAGAATTGACAAGAGTCAATGATCCCTACATTTCCTCGCCCAGCTGTGTGCTTCCTCATAGAATCTACTTTTAGCAAGAGCCCCGCTAAAAGCCTTTTAAAAACCTCTTCCTTAACACATGGTCTAGCTGGATATCTAACCAAGCTACTTCCCCATACCACCCTCCAACCTGGGTCTGATCTGTAACAAGAGTACTGCAGGATCAGTTTACCTGCAATCTCCACCACTTCCTTGGCTGTAAATCTCCAATTGTCTATGTTGTATTCAAAATCGAGACTGATGTTCCTCCTCCCTGGAAAAATCCCATTATAGCTGTCTCTGAGCCTATTGTTATAGCCTGAATGAGCGCTTCCTTACCAGGCTTTCATAAACATTGCATAATTTTGCTTCAACAAACTTGAACAGTAACAAATGAAAACGAACAGATTTCCAGCGTGTGCAAAGATGTGCACAGCTGTTGAGTGAAAAAAGCACAGACTAAAGGTCATTTATTGTGTGATTTTACGTACGTACATAAACTTTGAAAGTAGGCAAAATTACTCTGTGGAAGACAAATTAGAAAATATGTATTTTTAAGGGGTAAAGATAGTTGATGAGTAGTCAAGGGGGCTTGTGGCAGGATTGCAGGAGAAGAGGTGGCCTCTAATATTCTGTTCTTGGGTCTAGGTCACATCAAATGGCAGTGTTTAGAATGTATCAATGATAATTGATATAGTTGTCTCCATATATGTGAGCTTTACAATGAAATGTTTCCTTCCAAAAAAGAAAAGAACCCCCCAAACAGATAGGTTCTAAGAGTCCAATTATACGGAAAAATATCAAACACACTGAGATTTCAAAATGTCAGCCATGCACTGATATTTTCCTTTGCTTATTATGTGGTCAGACCTTAGACAGAAGCTGGAGAGCTGTCACCCTCCAATCCTGACAGCAAAAATTGCCAACAGAGACATTGTGGGATTTAAAATGTACCCGTGTTTAGACTCAAGCATTTCCATGGCTATGAGTTCATTCTAGGGCCACACATGTGGGAGTAAGCATCTTTCTGCTAGGATGTTAGTACTGTTTTTTTTTTTTTTAAATAAGGTCAAAATGGAAACAACAAAACACCTATTAAAAGGAGAGGGGTTCAATAGGTGACAGCATCTTCCCACGATGCAATGTTACATAATCAGTAAAATCCTCCCTGGGATCTGCATTTAATAATGTGGAATGCAGGTGCTTTTAGACTGGCATTATAGTATGGTTGTATTAAACAATTTAAGACATGCATATTGAGAAAGAATGATAATATTTGTCTATAAATCATAAGAAAATGAGGGTTTTTTGGTCATTATTTTTCCAGTAGGCTCTGTAAGACCACACACAACTTTTATAGCAACAAGGAAAAGACTAAGGTATTGCCAATTTAAGGGGAAAAGCCTCTAGTACCAAGTGTACTGAAGCATGAGACAGAAAATGGCTACATTTGGTTTTAATATTCTTTTCTATTTGAAGCCCTCCCAACAGTTGATGAGGAGAGAGAGCTTTTGGTAGATTTGTCTTATGGTGACAATATTGGGGGTGGGGGCTGGAGTAATAAAAAACATTTATTTCTTAGCTTTTTTTTTTTAGCTGCTATCTAATACTGCTGGGTCACTCATCAGCTATGTGATGGTGTTGGGCTAAGTGCATAACTTCTTTGATCCCACGTTATTTCAACCTAGAAAGTATAGATAACAGCACCTTTTCCACTTCTATTCCACAGCAGTGGAGAATTTGTAAGCTGTGTGCAATCAAGATTCGTCAGTCTCATTCCCTGCCTCCTTCCGCTCTGAACACTTCCTAGAACAGACTGGAAGCTTGGTGGAGATGCGTTGATTGGGTAAGTGACTGATCAAATGCAATTGCCTTAAAACCCAGAAGTACCAGAAGTTCAGGTCCTTGATTATATGGTCATGATTGATGCTGATTATGTTGACATAAAATGATCATTTGGGTAACATAGAGTCAGTCTGGGTTACGAAATACTCTGTATCATCCAATCCCAGGCATTTCCTTTACTTTGTATCCATTGTCAGGATACTCAGAATTCTAAATGACTTGAGACGCTGAGGAAAAGTCCAGGGCTCCTCGGGATGTTTACTAGTGAAGCTATACACCTGTAAAAATTTAAAACCAAGTTCTCTGCCTGAATTTGCTCCTAGATAAATGAAAGAACAGCATTCTTTTCCCAAAGAAATCCACCGACAGAAATTAGCATGGGAGGCTACAGACTGACTTTTGTGGATAGCAGTAAGTTTCTGTGGAATAAGACCTTAATCTTTCCATGAAAACGTGGGACATGCATCTCGTCTCCGTTCAGCTTCACGCAGAAACGGCTGAGAATGGAAAAGCATGCTAGCCATCTATTCTAATTAACACTGAAATTGAAATCTGGGCTCTAATGAAGAGAGGCTTAGTGCTAGTCCTTCGGGGAGTGTTCAGAAGCTGTGAGGAGAAACTCACAAGGGCAGAAAGAAATTTCACACAGACTTTCGCTTTCCCTGTATTTGATTTGAACATGACATTTGTGTTTCAGAGAAGCATACCCTTCCTTGATGGAAGCCAATCATTATCCTTTTGACATGGGCATTCTTAAAAATATCCTGCATCCCAGTAAAGCAAACCCAGCTGTGTCATTGTGGATATGTTGGCATTATCCCTCTGACACTGTGTGTCGGGGAAGAGAGGAGACAGCTCAGTTCTACCAGACGTTGGATTCATTATTACCTATCCTGAGTCGGCTAGGTAGCTCAGACAGATGAGCTCTGTGTCAAAGGTTGTTTCTGCTTGAGAAAAACATCAGGTTCCTGAGGAGTAATACAGGAAGAATAAGCTCAAAACTTTCTAGCAAAATCTTATTCGCGAACTTTAAAAATTGGCTCTCAGCGTTCATTGACTGTGCAGTGTCCACTTAGGAGCCATTTGCTAAACACTGTGTACGTATGCTCACCCTTACAAAGTGCCTAAAGAGATCAGTTACTCAAAACACAGGCAAAGAAATGAAATGTATACAATAGAGACACTCCAAAGGGAAACTGTCAAAATGATTTGAATAAGGATGCCCACCACAGACTCATAGGTTTGACCTCTTGGTCCCCAGTTGGTAGAACTGTCTGGGAAGGATTAGGAGGTGTGGTGCTGTTGGAGAAGGTATGTCACTGGGGGTGGCCTTTGAAGTTTCGAAAGACTCCATCATTCTGAGTGTCTTTCTGCCTTGTGTTTGAATCTCAGTATGTAAGCTTCCTGTTTGCGGATGACAGTTGCTGATCCAGGGCCTCCTGCCATGTTCCCCTCCATGACAATGACAGACTCTTAGCCCTTTAGGACTGCAAGCCCCAATAAACACTTCCTTCTATAACTTGCATAAGTCATGGTGTTTTATCAACGCAATAGAAAAAATAACTAAAGTGATGTTTTTTTAAACACATCCCTGTCATAAACAAATATAAATATAGGGATTAATTTAATCCCATAAGTGTTTGAAAAATGTATATTCACACTACTTCAAAAATACATGACCTCAAGAGGTTATTTGAATCTACATTCAACTGTTTTATTAAACCACAAACTGCACTGATGGCTGACACATGATACCATACGTGTATCATCTTTCAGTTCCTATTCTACTTCTTCATATTTGGTTTCCTGGATTCATTGGGGAAATGGTTCCAAATTCTTTCTTAGTTGAGGACAAAGGTATTTTATCTGCAGGAAAATACATGAAGGCAGAAGTAGTTCTAGGGCGGCAATACGTACTTCAATAGGGCATCTTTCCCTGGCTGTGAGCATTCCCAAGCACGATGAGGATACCCCAGAGGAAGGCTAGCAACTGTCGCAGGCTAGCAACTGTCACAGGGTGCTGTGAGTGGCAGGTAGCACGCGAGAAGGCTCAGAGCACATCTATCCCAATCACTCTATAGTTTGCAGCCACTCTGCTCTTCATGAACTTGTCTTGGTTACTATACAAAAGAAGGGGCTAGAAGAGGAGTATTCCCAGAAACTCTTGCAGGAGGAAAATGCTGAGGCTGGGTGGGGGGGCGGGACAGCAGAGGAAATAACAAGGGTACCTCTGACATAGACTGCCACCGGAGTCTGATTAAAATGTACCAAAATTGCAATTTTTTCTTCTCTATTTAACTGTAAGACAGTCAGTGTTGCTTACTGTCAAATGCTGTTAATGAAGGTGTCAGGCTTGTCAGCTTCATTGAATACCAACTTTACAAAGAAACCAGTACAGCAGCTACCTCCACCTCTCCACCACCGAACCCATCAAAGCTTGTGCAGACTTCCAGCTGCGCTGCATCTTTGAAGAAAGTCCCTTTGGCTTCGGAGCCCGCACCATCAGAACGACTCAGCATGCTCGACGGACAGACAGAAAGGCTAGACAGACTGGGAAATGTTTAGGGACGACTTCCTCTTTGAGTTGCAGCCCTCTGTAAGAGCCCTCATCACTCAGGACTCGTGGCAGTTTCTGAGGCATTCTAAGGCTCGTACCATTAATATCTGTCTCAGGGGAGCTCCCAATAGAGCAAGACGCCACTATTTCCCATGTTCCTTCGCTCATTCCTTTATTATCTCATTTAAGGAATAATTGTCTACCTGTAGGTGGTAAGAAGTTAGTCCTTAGTGTAGTGAGGAGCTGCGGGCAGCTTCCTGCCACCGTGCTCTGGGCCACCGGCTAGCTTATGCCGCAAAATAACAACACACAAACTATATTCATTTAAACACTGCCTGGACCATGAGTCCAAGCCTCTTATTAGCTAATTCTCACATCTCTTGCTTTAACCCATATCTAATAATCTGTGTAACACCATGAATGGTTTCTTACCGGGAAAGATTCAGCATGTCTGACCTGGTGGCTGGCTTTATCGCATCTCTCTCCCTGAGGAGAGGCACGGCAGTCTGTCCCAAAGAGGAGAGGCAGGGCAATTGTCTGAGCCATCTACCTCACTTCCTTCTTCCTGTTCTGTCTACTCCACCTACCTAAATCTTGCCCTATCAAAAAGCCAAGGCAGTTTGTTTATTAGCCAATGAGAATCCTCCATCACCTTGGTATGATTCTCATAAGCTAGAAAGACTTACACATGCGTAGCTAACATCCAGGGTAAAAATGAGTCAGTAATACAAGGAGGGTAAAGTAGTGTGGGTTGGGTTGTCTGACGAAAATATCAGAGAGTCTGAGCCTGAGCTGGCTTCTGAACTAGGCTTTCAAGAATGAACATCCTGCCGGGCGGTGGTGGTGCACGCCTTTAATCCCAGCACTCGGGAGGCAGAGGCAGGCAGATCTCTGTGAGTTCGAGACCAGCCTGGTCTACAAGAGCTAGCTCCAGGACAGGCTCTAAAGCTGCAGAGAAACCCTGTCTCGAGAAAACAAAAAAAAAAAAAAAAAAAAAAAAAAGAATGAACATCCTTTGAATACGGGGTACTTGCTGAGATGTCGGGGATTTTCCAATCTTCACACAGCTGGGACCTTGGTTTCGAGTTTGAGATTAGTCATATTTCTTGGGGATAATATCTTCTGTGCATACTGGGTGAACCTCTCCTTTCTATGTCTGTACCCTCTCCTCTGTCTTCAGAAGTCCTTGCCCTCCACTGAGATTTCTGTTTGGCCACTGACTTCACTCATTAGAATAAACACTACCCAGAGGAGAGATTTTGTTCTGTACAGTAATGAGTATTCTTCTGTAAATGTGTGTAACTCATATTGGGGAAAATCTTTGTTATTTGAAAGATTGTCAAATTGACATTTCCCAGGAAGCTATGAAATGAAGCTGCCCTAGGTATAATGCCAGAAAGATTTTTCTAGACGTTTCTGGGCAAATATTTTTGTCAGTAAATAAACGTTTAGGTATCACTGGATGCCAAAGCAGTACAAGGGCTGTTGATTATGATTAAAAGCCAATGCAAAGAAACGCAAAGAAATTTAAGACCAAAGCAAGAAATCGGGTTGGTTCGTGTAGCTCAATGAAAGGGAAGAACTGGTACATCCAGTTGCTTTAAAAACACAAAGCAGATATTGTCTTGCCTTCTCTACTTCTGCTCCGCCAGGAGCTTCTATCTCAGGTAGGAAGCCCTTCATGTATCTGTGCTGTCCTTTTCTCTCATGATACCATAAAAATGGGATTTTTTTTTCCCTTATTGGTATAGGTCCTGAGGGAGAACCAGCTTGGGTTACAAGTCCACCCGATTTTGGAAAGGTGAAACACTCTTATTCTGGGCCGTATGCGTTCCTGAACTTGAACACTGAACTGTACTATTATGGAAGGCTAGATGTCTGATCATTTTCCTTGAAAACAGAGACGTCTGAAGCCACACTAAACAGAGCAGGTGAAGACTGACTGACAAGGACTCCGGAGGCTTTGGCCACAAAAGGAGGCCTCAGTTTATCACTGGAGAAAAGATGACTGTGGTCACCTGGGTCATTTTGCTATATCCACTACCTTGCCACAGGGCTTGAATTAATTAGCTAAAAGTTAACACTGAAAAATTTCGATGAGATTAAGGTTTTGCTAGAGTAACAATAACCGAGAGCTGGAAATCCTTCCTCTGCTGTAAACATACATTCTATCTGAGTCAGGCCACAAGCCAGCTGCAGTGTGGGGACATTTTTCTTCCTCAGTTTCTGGAACCTTTCAACCTTGTAAATTCCAGCTTCCTGTGAAACAAATCTTATTCTTATATACATTTATGATCAAATTGGAGAAAGCCTCTGTGTGATAAACGGTCCGCACCTGCTGGGCACAGGCTTTTCCCTTTCCATTTCTCCACGTTTCTTATCCCTGTTTCTTTCTCTCTTGACCTTCACAAACGGGTAGACATTGGGTAGGGTGGACCTGATGGGCATCCCGGGAGAGGCTTCCAGTGAAAGGCCATATCAGAGGCTAATTCACAAAGTGCCATTTTTTTCCGAAGATTAGGATAGTCTCCATGGGAAAATGTGCTTTGGAATAAAGAGAGGTGGTTTCTGAGCGTCTTCAGTGAGCATCCTGCTGTATTCTCCTCTTGGCATGCAATCTTTCCCTGTATAAGCTATTGTGTCCAGGATATCAACAAAATATCATGTGCAAAATGACTTATAATAGCCAGGATCTTAATCCTTGCAACCCCAGGGCCTGGGTAGTTCAAGAGCAAGGTTCTAAGAGGTACAGACTCTCCTAAGGGACCACTTGCTAATTCACAGAGTGCCATTTTATTATAAGCTCACACGGCATCAGGGACAAGAGCTCCCTGAAGTCCCATTTATAAAGACGTTAATTGTGCTAATGGAGCAAGGCTCCATTCCTATGATCTGGGGATCTCTCAGAAGCCCCACTTCCTAATATCATCACATGGGGCACTAAGATTCCAGTGTGAGTGTCGGGGAGGAGGCGTGAACGTGCAGAGCATTGGGGCAGTTTTTGTGACTTAACTATAATAACCATCTTAGGGATAAGAAGTTACTTAGTTCAATTCACCCAGCAAGGAAGATACAGAACTTGAATCAAGGGTGCCGGATTCGAGATCCCTTGTGTGTTCCGAAGCACCTCATAGGTTCTGTGGGTCAACATCATGTCATCTCCAGTCTCTACCTAGATCATTCTTTCCATCCCAGATCCACCCACAGTATTCTAGCATAAGCCTTCCACTGTCTCCCTCTTGGACCGCGGGACCAGCTTTTAATTTGCTGAGCCCATTTTACCCTCCCTGATTACCTCCTTTACTTTGCCCAGTGAGCATTCTCAATACACATTCGCGTGTGCTGTCTGCCTGCTTTAAGCCCTCAGTGCTCAGTGCCTGCAGGACCAGGCTCAAAGTCTGTGATATGATCTGACTCTTACCTTATCCATGCACCTCACCAACTGTGCTTTTCATTCCTGCCTACACAATCGGATGGTTTTTCCGGGGTCTTCAATTACGACCTGCTTGCTTGTGTCTACCTGTCTCTATCCTTGCTGTTTCCTCTACTCCTGTCACCTCCCCCACCCCACCATCTCTCTTTCTTTCATCAAAGACTGTGAGTTCAAGGGGGTAGACATCACAGAGACCACTAAGATTTCCCACTGCTGGTTGCTCAGTTATTCCTGCAGAATCTAACTGTGGTATGTGCCCACGTTGCATTTGCTAAATATTAGGTTAATTCAAGGATGCTACCTGCTTGTGAGTCTCCCTGGTTGGAGATAATGTATACACCTACACATTCATACATAGCAGTTATGCAAAAATGTACTATCAAGTGGCATGTCCTGTTACTGAGTCACAAAGGTTTTTTTTTGTGAATAATGAAAAGGGGGGCACAAGCTAAATTATTCATTCATGTCAAATAAGCAAACAACAGCAAAAAAGGGTCCATGGTATGTGTAAGTCTTTGCCATGTATTGGAGGCAGGAAAAAAATTCATTTTTCCTACATGCAACTGTCTTCATAGGGATGTGGGACTTGTAACAGTTCAGAAAAACTGGGAAGCACTGTGGTAGCTGGCTTAGAAAGTCAGAGCAAGGAGGTACCACTGCTGGCTGACATGGTGAGGAGGTGTGGACAGGAGAGATGGATCCTGAAGGGTTGCTAGCACTTTGAATAGGAAGGAAGTGGGAACGATATTCTAATGAAGAAAGCAGGAAGAGCATCCAGTGTGAGGCGTAGGCATGAAGTCTATGGTGTGAAGGATTCTGTGGAGAGGCTGGGGGCAGGGTAGACTGCTTGGAGGTGGTTTGATTTGAGTTCAATTGAGACTTTTGCATATTATCTATGGGGGCAAATTAACATTTTCCCCCCGGAAGTGACATATAGCATTATTTTAGAGAAAAGTGCCAATTTTCCTGAGCTTTTCCAAAAGGCCTAGGAGCTTCTTGTTTTATCGCTATTATAATTTGTATGTACTTTCAGGACAGCAGGCCATGATCGCTGCACAAATTTTGATTTACGATTTGTACTTCCCAACAGAGTAAAACTTCCCTGAGTGAGGTAAGATGCAGCTTTATTCCATAGTTCTAGCATCCCCCATGTAGTGAGCGTGCAACAAATATTTATTGAGTGATTGATGAAATAAATGAGTGAACAAATGGACAAATGAGATCAACTAATCACTTGAGTGTCAAGGGATAATATGAGTAGGAGAGAAGAGAGATCATGGCATCCATGACAGTAGGCCAGGCATGGTAGAGTTCATGCTTCCAGTAACTACAGGCACTAATGCTGGAGATGTTAGGACACACTGGCATTTCTGTAACTAGAGGCAGATGGAGGGTAGAGGATGGATGAGGAGGAGGACAAACCAGTTGCTAGGCAACAAGAACCTGCTGCAGATGTGAATGAGATACTGAACGGAGGAAAAGATGCTGAACTTCTTTTCAGGCACGCCAACTTTATGGCACCTTCAATGGAGTAGCTGGAAACACCGAAGAAAAGTCAGGGTCTAGGAGAGTCATTCAAATCAGAGCCCGTTGAGCAGAGAAAGCTTTTTAATAGCAATTGTTTGAAACCCATATTAAGATTTTATAACAAAGTAACCAAGGATGTTCTGTGTAATCATCATGTGCTAAAAGAAGATATTTAAAAACAAAACCATCTTAATATAAACTTAAATAAAATGTGCTGAAGATTGGATCCTAAATGCCACCTCTTCCCCTGCCGTTAGGACTCTGGGAGATGCCGGCTTTGGTTTTCTTATGTGACTCTTGAGAGTTACCTATAAGAATTATAAACATGCTTCAAATAGCAGCGAGGAGTCCTGATTCTATTATAAAACTGTTAAAGGGATAATTTGATAGCAGCTGCTCTACATTTTCTGAAATTGCTTTATCTATTAGGATGAGACTCCAATTTTGGAGCTACATATAGACACGAGAGGACAGGGTGTTCTATCTGTGAAATGTGGAGATGAATAACGTCACATTCTCTCCATCCTTTATGGCCATTCAGCTCCTTTACTTTCCAATACTGTTTTCAATTATGTACTCGAGTGACAGCTTTATTTTATAATTTAAAACAGCATGTTGGGATATACAGACATACATACGTACACACACATATATGTACATATATGTATATATACACACATATATGTATATATATACACACATATATATATCCATCCATTCAATCATCACTTAACTACATCAGAGTCAAAGGAAGTAAATCTTGTCCCCCCCCCCCAACTCTAATCCACTTAACTTGCAAATCTCTGCTAACCACAGAGACCTTGTGCATGCAAGAAGAGGCTTTTTTTTTTTTTATTTCACGTGATTGGGCCCATCATGGCTCTCTGTACACTGGTTCCAAAAGCAACAGTACAGTATGTCGAATGGAATCATGTCAGCTCACAGCCTCTCTGTACTTCAGTCCTGGTTTGCCTGTTGCTCGCCCTGCAGCTCCTTCTTGGCCCTGGATACAGCAGCTCCAGGTGGAGCATTGGGCGCCCACCAACCGCGCCAACAGCTGGATTCCTAGGCAGCCCTTTCGCTTGGTGAACAACTGTATGACCTCAAGTGGCTTAGAAGTACAGAATTATGGGCTCCCAGGGGCTCCACAGCCTGCTTTTGTGTTTCAACCTCATGTAGTGTTTGAGCCATAAAGAGAGGATGTCCCCCCCCCCCCCATTTTTAAACCACAAAGCAATCTTCTTGGCTCCGGCTTGCCTGAGTTTTGTGGGTTTCTCTTTTCCCTGCCCTTGCCGATCCCTCTTGGCTTTCAACCAAGCTTTAGCCATAAGACTCCCACCAGAGTCCTTAAAGAAGAAAGCTTTCCAGCATGACCACGCTGTATTAATAAATGAAACCCAACCTTTTAAAAATTACACTGTCAGAAAAACCCATTAGGTTGTAAAAGAGTTGAAGTAAACATTAGATTTTAATATCTACTGCTGCTTAGATTTTTCTGAACGGGAAAAAAAAATCCCCAGTGTGCACTTATAACTTCATTACTCCGCTGAAAGGTTGTGAAAGGCTATTTAAAGGTTTTCAATTTTGTTCAAGTCCAGAGGTTATTACAGCTGGAAAGACTACAACTCCTCATATGACAAGGAAAGAAAGGAATGAGATTTATGCTCCCATCTTCCCCGCAGTTTAATCCAGGTCTATTAGATGCGGTGCTAAAAATTAGGGCAGGATGAAAACTTTTTTAGAGGTTTGGTGAAAAGTGGTATTCAGACGCTGGAAAGCACGCCGTCAAGACTCAGGTGCTTTGCCTCTCAGAGCGGTGGTCTGAAGGTATTTCAAGATGGGCCACTGTTTGAAACCTCTCAGAAAGTCTGAAAACTGAAAAACTTAGTGCAGAAGCTGCAATGCCAACCCCGAATGCCAGCCTTCAAGATGAGACCTTTAATTAAAACTCACCCACCCAAAGACCTTGGTGGCTGTATTCTATCTCAGTGGTCTTTTTAAATTCTAATATTTTTAAAACAGAAGAAATTTATGACTTATTTTTTTTCTAATCTCACCCAACTTGACAACGATATTATTTAACCAAGAATATTAGACATTTAGGCCCCCTGTAGATCACTATTACCTCAAATACCCTCTTATTTTCTGCCCGCACTGAAGACTGAATTTGAGTTATATAATATAAAATCGTTAGGCATATGGTCTATCCACCTACACTCCCCATCTCCTGTTCCACCCTCTTTATTATAATAATCGATATATGCATGTGTATATGTCATATCTATCATATCTCGTATCTGTTCTCATTTTATCGTAAGCCTATGAAATATGCCTAGTACTATGTGTTGTACTAGGAAGTTGGTAGAGGATCGGGACAGCCGTGAATTCCTAATTTTAAAACTTTGGTGTGAGAGAGGATTAAAAAATGCTTTCTTAGAAGTAAACCTCAGGAGCAATAAACTTTTCCTAGGGAAAAACTTAACTTTTTCATATACTAGGAAGATTTCTTGGGATAGATTATTCAAGCTGGATTTTTAAAGAATGAATCATGAATAGCAAGGACAGGGTAATAATATATGGAAAGAAAATTCCAGAAAACCAGGTAGGCTGCCTACAAATTTGTTCCCCCAGACCCAATCTCCCAGGCTCATCAAATAGAACAGCAGCTGCAGCTTTCTCTCACTGCTTCCCACAGCCCCTGTGGACCCCGCAGACCATTCTACCCTCCTAACCACCCTCTCTTCCTACTTGTTGCTTTGTACCAGACCCCAATTCCAGCAAGCACCTGTGCTAAGCCAGGGGCAGCTCCACTCAGGGCAGGAAATAAGCTGATGAGAGTTCCACACCTCTCCTATGGTTCCTGAAATCCAGTTCACCTGGTCTTACCCCAAGCTCTGTAGCAGGAAGCCAGCAGTGGCCCTCTTTCCTTTCTAAACCCCATCCTCAATAGATCACAAAGACCTTCTCCTCCAAACTTCCTTCCCCCAACTCATTCCAGTTACCCAGTCTCCAGCACCAGCCAAGCGTTCCCCGTGAACACACCCGCTGAACCAGCCAAGAAAACATGCAATTCACACATGCATACCACACTCCAAAAGTCCAAAGTGGAAACAGAAACCAAGGAATAAAACACCCACATGGCAAAGACAAGCCCCCAAATCAGCCAATAGACATTTTATTACCCTAACCCCAGGTGCTATGATGCCAGTGTAAAAACACAATCAACAACAGCCAGGGCAATTTGTCTCCATATTGGTAGGAGCTATTCTACCACAGCAGGCTCTGACTATTCCAACATAGCTTCAGCACAAGAAAAAAAAAGACCTTAAAACCAACTATCTCAAGATGATAGAAGTTATTAAAGAGGAAATGAATAAATCCCTTAAGGAAATCCAGGAAAACACAAACAGTTTGAAGAAATTAATAAATCCCTTAAAGAAAACAAAAAAAAAAAAAAAGAACAGGAACAGTTGAAGGAAATGAAAAAAAAAGAACTGTTCAAGACCTGAAAATGGAAACAAAAGCAATGAATAAAACACAAACTGAGGGAATTCTGGAAATGAGCTATTTAGGGATGTGAATGAGCAGTATAGAGGCAAGTTTCATCAACAGAATGCAAGAGATAGAAGAGTCTTGTTGGGAGAGACTGCTTGTTCATTTCCAGGGTGCCCAGGCCCTAAATAATCTCCCAGATACTATATTAATTAAATCACTGCTTGGTCAATAACTTAAGTGCATTGCTAGCTAGCTCATATCTTAAATTAATTTCTATGAATGTGTGTATTATCACAAGACCAGGCAAAGCTTTGGCAAAGTTCCCATGTCTGTCTCCTCCTGAGGCTACATGGCATCTCCCTGACTCCACCTTCTTTCTCACAGCATTCAGTTTAGTTTTCTTGCCTAGCTCTATTCTACTAAGCCACTGGCCAAAAACAGTTTTATTCTTTAACCAATAAAAGCAACATATATACAGAAGGACTTCCCACACCAAAGTTTCAGGCACTGAAGATGTGATTGAAGAAATGAATATAACTGTCAAAGAAAATGTTAAATATAAAAAAAATATGAACACAAAACAACAAGGAAATCTGGGACACTATGAAAAGACCAACCCTAAGATTAAGAGGTTAGAAAAGGAGAAGAAACTCAGCTTAAAGGTCCAGAAATCGTTTTCAGCAAAATCACAAAAGAAAATTTCTCTAATATAAAGGAGGAGATGCCTATAAAAGAACAAGAAGCATACAGAATACCAAATAAATTGGATCAGAAAAGAAAGGCACTTTGCCATATAATAATCAAAACACTAAACATACAGAACAAAGAAAGAATTTTCAAAGCTGCAGGGGAAAAGATCAAGTAACATATAAAGGCACACCTATTTGAATTACATGTGACTTCTCAATGGAGACTAAAAGTCAGAAGGGTTTGGATAGATGTGCTGTAGACTCTAAAAGACTGCAGATGTCAGCCCATACTACTATACCCAGGAAAATCTTCAATTACCATAGATGGAGAAAATAAGATAATCCATGATAAAGTAAAATTTAAACAATCTGCATTATAAATTCAACCCAGCAGAAGGTGTTAGAAGGAAAACTCCAATCTAAAGAGGTTAACTAGAGACATAAAAACACAGAGAATAAACAATCTTACATCAGCAAAAGCAAAAGATGGGAAACAATCTCATCACATCCACAACCACCAAAAACAAAATAATAAGACTGTGAATGATCATTGGTTATTGGTATCTCTCAATAGCAGTAGTCTCAATAAAAACACAGAATAAAAATGGTGGCAAAAATAGGATCTATCCTCTTGCTACATCAAGAAATGCACCTCAATTTTAAAGAGAGTCATTACTTCATGGCAAAGAGTTGGGAAAAGATATTCTAAACAACTAGACCTAATATGTAAGCCATTTTAGCATCTAACAAAATAGACTTCAAACTAAAACTAATCAGAAGAGATAGAAATGGATACTACATACTCATTAAAAGAAAAATCCACCAAGACAAAGTTTCAATTCTAAACATCTATACCCCTAAGACAGAGGCACCAAAGTTTGTAAAAGAAACACTGCTACAGTTTAAATCCCATATTCACACCACACACACACACACACACACACACACACACAGACAGACACACTCAACAAAGAAACAGAATCAACAAAGAAACAGAATTACAGACCAGTTTAAAGAAAGAGAATTACAGACCAGTTTTCCTTATTAACATAAATGTAAAACTACTCAACAAAATACTTGCAAACTGAATCCAAAAATACATCAAAAACATCATCCATCATGATCAGGTATGCTTCATCCTGGAGATGCAGGGATGCACACTGAAGGGAAAAAAAACCCCATATAATCAGGTCAATAGATGGAGAAAGAGCTTTTGACAGAATCCAACACCCCCTTCACGATGAAAGTTCTGGAAAGACTTGGGATACAAGGGACATGCCTAAACATAATAAAGGCAATTTACAGCAAGACTATAGCCACCATCAAATTAAATCAAGAGAAACTCAAAGCAATCCCACTTAATCCTGTGGAAGAGAGGGTGGAACGATTGTAAGAATCAAAAGAGATTGAGGACACCAGGATAACAAGGCTCTCAATCAACTAAGCAAGGCACATCTGAACTCACAGAGACTAAGCAGCAAACACAGGTCCTAACCATGTCTGTTCCAGGTCCTCTGAATGTATATTATTGCTGCTAGCTTAGTATTTTTACAAAACTCCTGACTGTGAGAACAAGTGGGTCTCTGACTCTTGTGCCTGCTCTTGAGGCTCTTTTCCTATTGGTTTGCCATATCTGAATTTGACATGATAATTTTTGCTTCATCTTACTATATTTTATTTTGCCATGTTTGGTTGTTATCTCACAGAAGTTTATTTTCTAGTGAGAGACTGAAGGGCGTGGTCCTGAAGGTGAGGGGAATGGGGAGAAAGTAGGAGGTATAAAGGGAGGGGAAACCATAATCAGGATATAGTGTATGAGAAAAGCATATGTTTCAATAGAAGAAAGAAAGGAAAATATCTGCTATAAGTTTACAGCAGTGTCTACGAGCCCAGTGTCTAGTTCAGGACAGGTTGGTGACACGGGTTTTGTGTGGGGATGCCTCTTGATGGGGACATTTGATTTGGTTAGATTTTTTTTTCAGGCTTTTTCTTTTTGTCTGATTGCGGAGATAATTATGCAAATCTAATGTAAAGCCCAGGAATATAAGAAAAGGATAATGCTTTAAAATCACTTATAACCTCTCCAATAAGCCTGTAGAAATAAGCCTATTCTGGATGTCTGGCTAACTTACTCTCTCTGTTTCCCTCTGTTGTTTTGATTAGTTGAGAGAAAATCATGGTTACCCTTCTGCTGTACGGTCTTCAGTCACCTTGAGTAATATATGATTGTAGGTCAGGCCTTCATAATCATAACCTAAATGATTATGCCGTAATCTATTATTACATTTATATATTAAACAACCATTAAGTAGTTGATAGATTTTAAACATATTACCTTTATTTACTATTTTAGATTTTCATACACGTATAAAAGGCATTTGATCATATGTACCATCCCAGACCTTCCCTCTAAACTTTCCATAGGCCATGCTCCTACCCCCGCCCCTTTCTCTCAACTTCATCGCCTCTTCTTCTTTATAAATAGACCACAGAGTTTAATTAGCACTTTCCATAGGTAGGGCCACATACCTTCTAAAGAAAACCAAGTTTCCCACCCTTAACAACCATCACCTGTGTTCATAATCAAGCATTCTTAGCAGCCTGACCAGTTCTGAGTCTCTGCACTAACCACTGCCTACTCCAAAAAGCTTCTTGGACCAAGGTTGAGAGCAGCCCAGGTCTTTGTGTATAAACATATATTTGTTTTAGAAGACAGTGTGACAACATAATCTTTTATTTTTATTTATTTATTTATTTATTTTTGGTTTTTCGAGACAGGGTTTCTCTGCAGCTTTAGAGCCTGTCCTGTCCTCTTGTAGACCAGGCTGGTCTCGAACTCACAGAGATCCGCCTGCCTCTGCCTCCTGAGTGCTGGGATTAAAGGCGTGCGCCACCAACGCCCGGCCTACCACATAATCTTTTAGGAAAACAGCAGTAAGAGGTTACCCTAGTGCCTGTACCTCCTCCAGCCATGTTTATATTACAAAGCATGAATTCTCTCCTGTGGACCTGGCCTCAAATCAAGTAAAAATGTGGCTGGTTACCCACATACCAGCCGTGCAACTATTGCGCAAGCAGACAGGCACACCTTGCCTGAGAGGTCGGAGTTGAAATGTGCAGCATTCAACACTGGGTGAGAACATGGATGTCTTTTCTCCCACAACAGCCTGGGTAGCATCATCTTCTGGCATCATGAAATCAAGCGAGTAAGGAGAAATTTCCTGCTGAGTTCCAGATTGATTTGTCTGTCTCCTGCAAGGCAAGTATGGAGTGTGTTCGGGATTAGGAACCTACCATCTAGTTATGATGGGAAACCGAAAGGAATGACAATCCTTTGCATGCTTTTGGATGCATGGGTGGGGACCTCCTTCATCAATATAACTTGTGGAGAGATTTGTCATGCTTGGCACTGAGATTTTCACTTAATGACCAGGTTCTCTGGGAACAGTATCGTGCACCCATGAAGGGTACCTCCTAGTGGATGGATTTTACATTATTATGAAGATTCTGATACTATAAACAATGCTGCGGTGAACATTTTTGCATGTTTTTTTCTAAGATAATGCATATTAAATGCTTAGCAAACATTGGATCAAATATTACTGGCATTTTCAAGTGTGGAACTAATAAGGAAAGAATACATATATATGTTTGTATGTATATATATATATATACACACACGTGTGTGTTTGAAAATAATATTACTGATTTATTGATTTAGAGTTCTTTAAAACATGACATCATTGGGTCACCACCCATAGCAAACGTTATCACAAAAGCAACCCTGCAAATCTGATAAGGAAACACAGCCTGCCATTGTTTCTATTTGCCTTTATTTGAGTATAAATGGTGCCAAGTACTAATTCAGTATGCACGGATGTTTCTGGACTTCATCTTCTGTCTTCATGTGCTTTGCCTGTAGTTTCTAAAGGACTCTGAAAACCGTATGAGAGGACCAGGGTTTCATGCACGTGGAAACAAAGACAGCCATTTTCAGAGCTGCAAAACCATGGCAATAGGCCGGGAGGTGGTGGCGCACGCCTTTAATCCCAGCACTCAGGAGGCAGAGGCAGGCGGATCTCTGAGTTCGAGGCCAGCCTGGTCTACAAGAGCTAGCTCCAGGACAAGCTCTAGAAACTACAGGGAAACCCTGTCTCGAAAAACCAAAAAAAAAAAAATTACCCACCCTTAATCAGCAGAGAAATGCAAATCCAAAAAAAAAAAAAAAAAAAATTGACCATCTCAGGAAGCCACCCATAGCTCTTTGCTTAACAGCTCCATACACTTATGGTGGTGTTCACATTCGGCTTTAAGGGGATGCTGATAACCATAATAACGTGATAAAAAATAATAGCTGCTATTTACTTGATGCCTTTTGTGTACCCGTGTTATCCAGGCGGCTCCAGGATTATTTTAATTAATCCTCTCAACACTGTAAGACAAGTCGTCTAATCTCTGAACTATAGCTTGAAGTTTTAGAGGCCTAATTATTCATCATTCCTCCTTCCTAATTCTATCCGTTGGAGAATAAATGCAGCACGACTCACCTATAATAGGATTTCCTGACGGCTTTAAGGCCACATCTGGGATTTACCGTGTGATTTATCTGAGTGCTTAACCCTACGCATATAAAATATAAATCTGATTACTTGCATTCTGCATATACATAACTGCACAATTGGTTTTTAAAATGTTAGTGCTATTATTGAAACTGCTTCATAAAGGGAGATGATTTAATGAGTAGCCTCTTAGGGACATTTCTCATAGTAATATAATGATATAGGCTAAAGTATAGCATTGTTAGGGATGGGAAGTCACTAGAGTTTGTCTGAGAAGTTTTTCTTCAGTTTTGAAGAAAAGATTTTTAAGTGAAGAAAGACTCAAAATTATGTAAACCAAGAAGCATAAACAATAAAAATAAAACGGGCTGAAAATGCCAGCTTTGATTGTGGGTCACTCGTCAGCTTGATTCATCTTTCTGTTAAAGAGTACATCTTGGCCACTCCTGACAGCAACAAATAAGATATATACTTGAAGCGTGTCCTCACAGAGAAGAAATAAATACAAATAAGCCATAAATCCCTTTCTAATTTAAAAAAGCAAGAACTAGCTTTATAGAAAAATCTAGTGAAAGTCATGAAGCCACAGAGAAGACAGCTCCAAGGACTTGGTGTTGGTGGTGTTTAAACAGCCTGTCTTATGTGAGAGAAGGGGTGGAGAGAAGCAGAAGAGAGTGTGGACCACTTGAGGGAATGAAATAACGTGGTTGTGATCCATGTAAGGCTGAGGTTAAAATAGGTAAAAAGAAGATAGAGTAAGCCCTTGAAGGAGTTAACATTTAAAGAAAAACTCTATCTTAAGAACAATGAAAAAGTCATGATTTTTAGTTTTCCTTTAACTCCTTTAAGAGAGGACTGATCTTCTCTTAAGTGATCCTATTTACAAGTGGCTATATTTGGCCACTGTACAGTGAAGGACCAGATGGAGGAAAAAGATGGAGAGAGGCCAGTTAGGAGACAAGAAAGCAAAGAGATAGCAAATTATCATCGAAAGACATTTGCAAAAGAGACACTTATGTCATGGGAAACTGGGAGGGCCAGGATGCCATCAAAAGGGCTTGTAGATCAAAGAGGCAGAAGTTTGGGGCAGGGTACATTGGTGATGTAAGCAACCTCACATTTAAGGCATAGAAGGGAATTCCCTAAGTTGGATACAAAGCTTACAGACATAAAATGGCATAGGATTAAAATGCAAAGAAAGTAATGTGCAAAAGATAAATAAATGGAGAGTTGGGTTTCTTTTTTGAAAAGATAGACAAATGAACACTCCTTTAGCTAGACTAAGACAAAAGAAAGAGATTAACAAATAGCAAGAGACAAAAATGGATGGATTCTAGTCAACATTCTGAAAATGCGAAGGATGATAACTGATTAATGTGAAAGTGATAGGCTAACAGGGTGGATGACATCAGATCATCATTTCCTGGGCACACACAAATCACCAGAATAAATTCATGGCTCAATAGACAATCTGAGCAGAGTGGTAGGCTGGGGATGTGTTTGTGACAGTTTCAATCTGAAACGCTCCAGGTTCTGAGCAGTCTGGGAGGTAGTAGATCCTTCACGAGGTGGCCCAGTTCATGGCAGCTGGCCAGGAGGGACAAGAATTTGAAAGTAACAGCAGCCCCTACTTCTGGCCTCCTTATGGTCCATGTTCCACCATGATGTAAAGGACCTCTCCACATGTGCCTGCTGCCACACACACCACCTGGCCATCTTGGACACGATGCGCTGAAGATAAGTATTTCCACCCGTAAGCTGTTTCTCCAGGTGTTTTTGTCACAGCCATGTGAAAGTGACAAAATTCTGTCATAAAAAGTCCCCATTAGAGAAAACCAACAAATAAACAGGACAGGATGGCTCCTGGTGAATTCTATGGACCGTTTCAAATGACAATTCATAACTCTTCTCAATTTATTATTTTTTTAAATCGAAGGGGAAGATAATCTTTCTAAACCCATCTTCTGAGACCAGTTGTATCCCAAGTGCCAAAACCAAAAATAAAATGGCAGCAACAAGCAACAAGGAAAGAATGGGATGGAGGGAAAAAGAGAGAGAGAGAGAGAGAGAGAGAGAGAGGGAGGGAGGGAGAGAGAGATACAGACAGAGAAAAGCAGAGACAGACGGACGCACACAAAATCAAGAGAAAACTGTGAGTGAATGGCTCACACACACACACACACACACACACATATATATATATACAAAAATCTAAATAAAACAAATTCAAATGCACATTAAAAGTACAACTCGTCATGATTATTGAGATTCATGATAGGGCTCAAAATTGGCTCAACATAGGTGAATCAACATATGTGATGTATCATGGAAAGGTTCATTTCTGAAGCACAGTACTGAGGTGCTTAAATGAGTATATAATGTATTTTGATTATGACTCCATTTATATCTTCTTATCCTCCTCTTGGATCTGTAAGTGAGGAAAAGGGTGATACTTTTTGAGTTTGGGTTAATTCACTTGATAGGATAATCTCCAATATCACCCATTTTCTCACAAATGACCTACCTCTATTCCTTTTATGACTGAATAAAATACAAGTGTGTGTGTGTGTTTATGTGTGTGTGCCTATGTATTGTACTATACAATGTTTTCTTTATCCATCATTGCCAACAGATACCTAGACTGCACAGGCTGATATGTAGAGATCTCTGTAATATGTTGACATTGAGTCTTTTGGTTATATTCAGAGATGGTATCACCAGGTCATAAGGTAGACCCAATTTTAGTTTTTGGAGGAGTCTCTGTATTGAGTTCCATAATGGTTGAACTAATTTGTATTCCTACCAGAGGTTTATCAAGGATCCCTTTTCTCTGTATCTTACCCAGCATTTGTGGTCATTTGCTGGCATCATGACTGCCATTTTGACTGGGGCACGGTGGAGTCTCAATGAGCAATACCATGGGCATCTGAGGAACACATCTCTCTGACCAAACAAATGGCCTAATCTAGTCATGGATTCTGATTCAAAATTTGAAAAGATACAGTAGGTAGGGCCAGTTGGGAGAAGCAGGTGACTGCTGGGGAATACTTTTTTCACGTATGTGACTTTTGTTTACGCTGCTTTTGTTTAACTCTGTGAAGCTGTGTTACTTTTGCCTGTCTAAAACACCTGATGGTCCTAATAAAGAGCTGAATGGTCAATAGCAAGGCAGGAGTAACGTAGGCAGGGCTGGCAGGCAGAGGGAATAAATAGAAGGAGAAATGTGGGAGGAGAAATATAGAGGCACATAGAACACGGAGAGGAGGACCTCAGGGACCAACCACCCAGCCATTTGCGGAGTAAGAAGGAAATATAGGTATACAGAAATAGAGAAAGATAAAAGACCAGACAAAAAAGGTAATTGGGATAATTTAAGTTAAGAAAAACTGGTAAGAAACAAGCTAAGCTGAGGTGGGACATTCATAACTATGAATAAGCCTCTGAACATAGTTGAACATGTTCCTGTGGTATGATTGAGAATCCTTTGGGTATATGACCAAGAGTGGTATTGCTGGGTCCCGAGGAAGGTTGATTCCTAATTTTCCGAGAAACTGCCACACTGATTTCCAGAATGGTTGTGCAAGTTTGCTTCCCCACCAGCAGTGGAGGAGTGTGCCCCTTACTCTAGGTTGTTTCCAACCTAGAGATATCCTCTCCAGATGGTATCTCAGAATCGTTTTGATTTGCATTTCCCTGATGGCTAAGGATTTTGACCATTTCCTTAAGTGTCTTTTGGATATTTGAGATTCTTGTGTTGAGAATTCTCTGCTTAGATGTGTGCCCCAATTTTTAATTGGATTGTTTGGTATTTTCATGAGTTATTTTTTAATATATATTTTGGAGATCAGTCCTCTGTCTGATGTAGTGTTGGTGAAGATCTTTTCCCATTCAATAGGCTGCCTTTTTGTCTTGTTGACCGTGTCTTTTACTTTATAGAAGCTTCTCCGTTTCAGGAGGTCCCATTTACTTATTGCTACTCTCAGTGTCTGTGCTACTGGTGTTATATTTAAGAAGTGGTCAACTAAGCCGGGTGGTGGTGGCGCACGCCTTTAATCCCAGCACTCGGGAGGCAGAGGCAGGCGGATCTCTGTGAGTTCGAGGCCAGCCTGGTCTACAAGAGCTAGTTCCAGGACAGGCTCTAAAAAAGCTGCAGAGAAACCCTGTCTCAAAAAAACCAAAAAAAAAAAAAAAAAAAAAAAAAAAGAAGTGGTCAACTATGTTCATAGTAATAGCTATGAACCCAGAAACAACTTAGATGACCCTCAACTGAAGAATGGCTAAAGAAAATGTGGTACATTTACACAATGGAGTACTACTCAATGGTAAAAAACAATGACATCTTAAAACTTGCAGGCAAAAGGATGAAACTAGAAAAAAAAAACATCCTGAGTAAGGTAACCCAAACTCAGTAAGATGAGCACAGAATATACTCACTCATAAGTAGATACTAGCTGTAAAGCAAAGAATAACAAGCCTATAGTCTTCAACCCCAGAGAAGCTAAATAACAAGGAGAACCCTAGGCCCTCTGAATGTGTGTGACAGTTGTATGGCTGGGGCAGACTGGGGGGGGGGTCACTGACGGTAGGACCCAGATTTATTCCTAGTGTTTGTACTGGCTTTTTGGAACCCATTCCCTTTGGATGGATAGCTTGATCAGCCTAGATATAGTAGGGAGGGCTTTAGTCCTTCCTCAAAGCAGTGTGCCTTACCATCTCTGAGGAGTGGATGTGGGGTGGGTTGGGAAGGAAGGTGGATGGGATGGGAGGAGGAGAGGGAGTGGGAACTGGGATTGGTATGTAGAGGGAAAAAAGAGTTTTTTTTTTAATAAAAAGAATAAGCCTCTGTGTATGTTTTATTTGGAAGCTGGGTGGCGAGGCCCCAGCTCCCTGTTTTCTCTGGGTGTGTCTTGCCCTTTTCCCTTCTTATTGCTTCTCTGTTTTGTCACCGGTCCATCAAGGTTCTGAACATGGAGTAAAACCTCTGAAACAATGAGCAAAATTAAACTGTTTCTGGATGTACATGGCCACAGAGATGAGAGCTCTAGATAACACAGCACAGGAACAAAATCAAAGACCGGGAAGCTAATAATCTTTAAACAGATGCAAAAGATAGCTTTTGTTAACATTAACATAATTTTATGATATTAAAAAATCCCTACAATAAATTAGATATAGAGGGAAAGTAGCTTAGTATACTGAAAGCCTGTATTTGACAAACGAACATCATTCAGGAACTGTTTAAGGTTCAGAACAAGGCATTGGTTCTCACTTTCACCCATGTTTACTCAGCGTAGTCCTAGCCTGAACAACTCGGCATAAGAAAAACATAAAGGATATTTAAATTATGAAGGGGGAAGCTGAAATGTTCCTGTTTGTAGGTAACACATATTCATGTTTATAGAAAAAGCTAGAGTCAGTGAAAAATCTATTACTGATAATAAATAAATTCAACAAAGTAACTTGGCTCTGTACTAATTATAACCTATCTAAAAATGACATCAAGAAATTGAGAGAATTCCATTTAAATGTTACAAAAGCAGCTAAGAAAAAAATGATGTAGGATGAAAGATTTCTGTTCTGGAGAACAGAAAACGTGGATGAAAGAGATAGAGGAGACATACGTAAGTGGAAAGAGAACCCATCCTCTTTCCATTGTCTTGGCTACCTTTCTCATCATGGTGACAAAGTGCCAACAGAGGCCAAGGGAGGAGAACGCATCACAGCAGGGGAGGTGTAGCAGGGGGAGTATAAACCAGGCTACATCACCTCTTCCCCGATTGCATGAATAATCAAGGAGTTGAGAGAGGGGGGATGCTGTTGCTTTCTTCTTTCCATTTAGCCTGAGAGCTCAGGTCACATGATAGCGCTGCCCACATTCAGGGTGGGTCTTCTCACCTGAGGCAAACCTCCCTGGAAATTCTCTCTCTCTCTCTCTCTCTCTCTCTCTCTCTCTCCCTCTCTCCCTCCCTCCCTCTCTCCCCCTCTCTCTCTCTGTCTTTCTCTCTCTGTCTCTCTCTCTGTCTCTCTCTCTCTCTGTCTCTCTCTGACTCTCTCTCTCTCTCTCTCTCTCTCTCTCTCTCTCACACACACACACACACACACACACACACGTTCAGAGGTTAGTCTCCTAAGTGACTCCAGATCCCATTGAGTTACAGTCAACATTAACCGTCACACTTACGTTCCTGGATTAGAACAGTTAAAATAGCCATAGTACCTGACGTGAGCTATATATCCAGTGTAGCCCCTACTCAAATATCGGTGCTATTCTTTATAGATAGAAAAACGTGTAAACTTTGTGCAGAGCCATAAGAAAACCCTTAACCAATCTTGAGAAAAATGAAGAAAGCTAAAGACATCACACTTTCTAACTTCAAAATATATCTCAAAGTTGTAGTAATTAAATCAGTAAAACACCGGTGTAAAAACTGACACCCAGACCATGGAAAGAACAGGAAAGGCATGGAATAATTTATAGTCAACTTATTTTTGACCAAGAAGGTAAGAATACATAATGAAAAAAGGACACATTTTTCAATAAATGTTGGCAAGAAAATTGGATGCCCACACAAATAAAAATAGGCTGGCTGTCTTCCACCAGCTACAAACATCAGCCCAAATGTCAGACCTAAAGCAATCAAACTACTAGACAGAAATATGTGGGAAGTGTTTTAAGACCTCGCTATTGGCAAAGGTTTCTTTGAAACCACTGCACAAGCAGCAAGAAAAAAATTAAACAAACAAACTATTACATAAAACTAAACTTCTGCCCCATAAAGAATACAGTTAGCAAAGCTAAATACTGCAATTGAAAGGATGGGAAATAGTCTAAAACAATGCCCGGCAAGGAATTAGCCTTCAGAACTTAAAAATATTTTAAATAATTTAGAAAATAAGACAAAACAGCAGCTCCTCACATCCAGTTTAAAAAGTGAGGTGCATACCTCAGTGAACAGGCCTTAAAGAAAGATGTAAAGATGAACAGTAAGCAAGCTAATGGTGCCCACCAATGCTAATCGTCAAGATGTAGAACACAAGGAGATAAAGCCTCCGTGTCTACTACCAAAAAGACAAAAGGAAGATGACCGAAAGAGTACAGGGAAAGGAAAACTGACATAGGAAATGGAATTTTTCCCTGACTTCTGGAGAATAGTATTTCTCCAGAAATAGTATTTCGCTGACTTTCTGGAGAATAGAGGTTTCCAGAGATGCTTAATAAAACTATCATATATTTCAGCAATCCCACTGCCCAAAGGAAATGAAGTCAGCACATCAGAGATATACACACTTTTATCCTTATTGCAGCTGTGTTCACGCTAGACAGGATATGAACCAACTTTAATTATCACCAGTAGAAGAATGGGTAAGAGCAATGTGTCACACACATTCAATGGAATACTATAAATCCCTGAAAGAGGAAATCTCTTCATACACAACAACATAGCTAGACCCAGAGGATGCTCTGACCAAGTCAAATAATACGCCAGACACAGAACCGCAAGTGCCACGTGGTCTTATCTGTGGAATTTCCATAAGTTCATCCCATTAAGGTAAAGGGTTGTTCCCGGAGGCAAGGGAGAGGAGAAAACAATGGGAATGAGGCGAGCTTGGTCAAGGTGGTTCAGTCAGATGGGAGAGAGAACTAGGTGTTCTATGTAGCTAACAGTGGTGTGCTGTGGAACTCCAGACAGTTAGAAGAACAGATATTAAATGGATACACCATAAAGACATCGTGAATTTAAAGTGATATGTTAATCACCCTGATTAGAACATTGCCCGATGAATAAACGAAACAAAACCTCTATGGTACACCACAAACGTGCACAATTACGCTTGTCAGTCAAAATGCGAAAATTTAAAGATCCACCGTACATCTTACTCCTGGTTGTAACACATTGGAAGCATCTCTTCCAAAAGTCTTCCTGGAACTCCAAAACCCTCATTCTACCAGATGAAAAACATCCAGTGAGACTAAAGGAAAGGCGCTAGAAGGAGGGAGAAGTGGAAGAGTGGAGGGGAGAGAAGAGGGAGAAACAGCATCAGCAACAGAACTGTGAAGTCATCATCATTTGCACGGGGAGCAAGTTGAAATCTGAGAATAATCTAAAATGTCTGCGGGGGTCACAGACCCGGAGTCCCAGAGGCGTGAGGAGGGTCAAAGTGAGTTCCTCAGCACCCACTGTTAGAAAACGAAACCGTTAATTCCAGACCCACAGGGTGTCCAATCGTTAACGCAACAAAACTACATACTTGGGAGTAGGGGCATTGCAACCGCGACGGGAAAGAACAAACTGGCCGTGGAAGGGTTATGACGGCAGCTGGAAACAGTAAACTGTCCCTACTTTAATGCCGAAGCAATGATTTACAGCAGGGTGAGTCAGCTTTCACTGCAGTAACAAAGTACTCCCGCGGAACTTTCAAATGAGAAGCGACTTATTTTCGAGCTTGGTTCCTGAGGTTTTAGTCCCTCTTGGCTTGGCGCTGTTGCCCTGGGCCTGTGGAGAGTCTGACCATCCTAGCATGAGGCGGTGAAGCTATTCTGTCATGGTTGATGGTTGTTGAGGAGAGGAGAGGAGAGAGGGAGGGAGGGAGAGAGAGAGAGAGGGAGAGAGAGAGAGAGAGAGAGAGAGAGAGAGAGAGAGAGAGAGAGAGAGAGAGAGAGAGAGAGAGAGAGAGAGACACGCAGCAGTAGTCTCGAAATAACGTTTAAGGTAATTCCTAGCCAGTCACTTCTTCCCCACAAGCCCTGACTCCTGAAGCATGCCATCCCTCCTCATGACACAGTATTTCTAATACATAGGGGGAAGTGTGCTAGAAAATTGTCAAGCAAATTGGAGAGCAGAAAACGTGTTTTTATTTTTTAAGAAGAAAAAGGGCAGGTCCCTAGTGAAACTGGAAAAGCTTGACTATAGAAAGACAACTTTCAAATCTAATACAGGAACCATAGATAATACTGCTAGAACATCCGAGCCGATGAGAACAGAGTAAAGGGATTTGCAATGTTTTATTTCCATAGGTTGGAAATCAAAGCACGGCGAGAAGCCAAATTGGTTTTTGTGACTTTCTACTGGGAACCAGCCACTCTGTGGGGCTTTGACCCTATGCCAGAAAAGCTTAGTTCTCGTGAGAGCTATGACCCATAAGGCCTAAATTATTGACTATGACTTCTAAGAAAAAAAATGTGCCAACTCCACTTACAGTCATTTGTTCAGTTACCACCAATATTGGAGTGTCCATAGTACTGGAGGCTGAAAGTTTTCTTCCTATAATCTTTCTATATTCTTGTTTATCAGTTTCACTTAGCAATAATTCCACAAAGGTTTGTCAAATATATGTGCTGTGGGTGCAAAGTACATCAATAGTTCATGGTCCTACAGCTAGATTTTAAAAAAAATAAAAAACCTGCCCTTACAACGCATAAGTAGTAATTGAATGCAAGCCCTCCACTTTAACATACACCAACCCATGCAACCTCTCTATATGTTCTAAGCTCCAAATGCCATTCTCGCTTTTTAGAAATAGCAGAGCTGGGAATTGAGCCAAAGTCCCCAAGCTCAATGCTCGGTCATTGTAGCGCAATCTTGTTTCCTGTGATGGAATTCTTAGGCAGCTCAAAAAAATTGAACAGAAAACAGGTGACAGAGGAAATCATGTTGTGTGATAAATACTTTCAAGGTATGGAAAATTTTGGAGGAACAGTGGCAGGGAGGTATAGCTCCATCTTGAAAGATCATTCGTGGAATATAAGATCTGAATTGAAGTCTTAACGATGGGCAGCAGGGTGCCCAATGGGAGGAAAACAAGGTTTCTTATGTAAGAAGAGATGGGACCTGTAACGCTATGGGGTAACGCATGGCTTGTAGAAGGGAGAATGAAGCCTGCAGAGACCTTGCCATTGGGTGTACGTAGGTGAAGGAAGCCACAGAAGAAATCAGTGGCCAAGAGTTTAAACCACAGTCGTACGTTCCAAAATAATGGGAATTCATGGCTTGCGAAGAACTTTTCCTTGCAACAAGAACGAGAGTCATTTGGCAGAGACATATTGACATTTCTGAGAAAGCATGAATTCTGAGATAGATAATAGGAAGAATAATTTAGCTGAGACTGTTCAGAAATCTGACGTCTGAAATAGCTTTCTGCTCTGCGGCGTGGAATGTTTTGTTAGCAGCAATTTGACATGATCTGATGTGTTTTGTTGTAGGATATTTTACTCTTTTGGCTTTTTTTGAGGAGCCCACCATTCAGCTCCCAAATGAATCACACGGAGGCTTATTATTAGCTATGAATGCCTGGCCTTAGTGTGACTTGTTTCTTGCCAGCTTTTCTTACCTTAAATTATTCCAAGTACCTTTTGCCTCTGGGCTTTTATCTTTCTCTATTTTTGTATACCCTACTTTACTTCTTTCTCCATGGCTTGCTGTGTAGCTGGGTGACTGGTCCCTGATGTCCTCCTCTCCTTGTTCTCTTGCTCCTCCTTCTTCTCGTTTCTCCTTCCGTTTATCCTCTCTGCCTGCCAGCCCCACCTTTCCTTGCTCCTGCCTCACTATTGGCCATTCAGCTCTTTATTAGGACTATCAGGTGTTTTAGACAGGCACAGTAACACAGCTTCACAGAGCTAAACAAATGCAGCATAAACAAAAGTCACACACCTGAAAATAATAACTCCCCAACCCAGTTCCAACAGCATGACCAGGACACTAAGGGAAATTACTTTGAGGACTAAGCCTATGACATGCAGTATTTTGCAGACAGAAGATGAAGAGAGCTAAAAGAAGACATGAAATAGACTTTCTTTGTGTGTTCCTGGAATGTGGCATGTTCTGTTTGCATGGTCACGAACATCTGGGGACATTTTATAGGCAAGGGCATGCAATCTACTATACATATTCCTTTCTCATAAAGCAAGGTGACATCTCGACCACTCTCGTGGGTCAGTTTTTACCCACTGTTTCATAACTGCTGATCTGAATAAAAAGCAGAAGAAACTACCCTGCCAACACCATCCACAAAACCATACTCAGAGTTCTCAGCAGCAGCTTCTCTATGGTGGCCGAAGAGTCTCCAGTTATCAATCAGATAGGCTGCAGAGCCACATGGCAGAGCATAGCTCTTCCATGGGAGAAGACACACATCTCTTCCAGGAGAAGCAGCACAATGGAAGGGGTGATCAGTGAATCATTCATACTTTGCTGTCGGCATGGCCTTTCCCCCCGAGTCCTTTGTGATTAGGGACATAGCTGATGAGAAGCATCACTGGTTTGAATTACCACTGCATAGGAAGTTATGAGTTAATAAGATTACTCGTTTCTGCTGCTTTAGCAACTGAATACTATAATCATGATCCTAGAGGGTGGGAGAGAAGAGAACCGGTGCAGAAAGAAGGAAAGGCAGTGAAATAAAATAACTGGTTCATGGAGAGGAAGGAGAAGGAATTTTGGAGAGAAGCTGTCAACTTATCTAGTTTTGAATAGGTCTGACTTTATTAACTGAGTAAGTCATTATTTTTAGTGTAGCTCAAATAATCTTAGATGATAATGATGACAATGGTGATGATGATTTTTCATAAAGCCAAGGATGGCCTTGAACTGCTGACCTTCTTCCCTTTGGCTCCCAAGCACTACCATGCCTTGTCCATCTCAGATTTTAAAGGTACATTAACTATTCTGTCACCCCTCTGTGCCATGAGTAACCCTGATAACATTCCTAGCAGATGACCACATTCCTTCACCCCAAACACTTCCAGGAATCCTACCTCTTGGTTCGCCACGGCAACCTGTTCCTGTTGAGGCTAGGATTGCAATTCTGCAGGTGGAGCTCAAATCTGTGTGTTCCCAACGCCAATCAATGAAACTTTCTTTCACCTTATGTGATGCCCGTTGCCCACTTGTGCCTACATTTTACTCAAGGGCTGGCAGAGTGTGAAAGCTTTAAGTGGGGGGATCTCTGTTTGAACCCCACATAAGATAGGTTGTTGCTAATTTCCTCCGGCTCCTTGTATTTGATTTTTGTCTCACAACAGATCTGGAACTCCTTGTTTTGACAGCTCATTACAGAAATGGCTGCAGCTCCGTTGCCAGCTCGTAGAATCCCAATTATAAATTGTTCTCTTAATAACACTGTACTTTTGTCTAACTCAGAATGCTTTTATCTGGTTTTCATGAATACTGCTATGAAAAAAAAGCAGCTATGGTGTCACCATATGGATTTCTTATTATCAGAATGATAGCCATAAAATTACAGATCCATGATCTTCTAATAAATAGGTGTTCCCTGCTGTGTGATAGAAATATGAAATGCCCTCTTCCCAAATAGCACACTCAAACTTTGTCTTGAGAAACCTATGAAAAACATGTGTTTGGGGTTCCTCCTGCCATGTGAGACACTTGGCCACATGGCTTGGATTGGCTTGATCTTGGAAGCGAAGGTGCTGCACCCCCTACAAGCATGTCCTTACTTTGGGACTAAAACCCAACCTGTCTCCAGTTCTTAAAACTTTCTGGCTACCGGTCTTTGCCCTTGGCTTCTGTTATCTTTATACTTGTCTTTAGATATGTGGCTCATTCGCTGATACATTATCCTCATACCCCTCTGCACTAACACCAGTAGGCTCTCCTCCCCCTGAGAGTCAATTTACTAAATATTTCTTCCACCTTTCAGATTGATAACATCTCTAACTTGTATAGATGGTACGCAACCTTATCTCGAAACAGGTTAAGGATCATTGCCAAAGGAAAAAATCAGAAAAAAAAAATCATAATGAAATAACGTTAACTTAAGCATCTTACAACTGACTCGTGACTATATGTCCATCACATCATTTTCCTTCTAGGAGGTCATGTGCAGAGACACAGCCAGTGAGGTGCACAGAGGAAGCACTGGGAGCTTATAGGGCCTGTGTTGCTGTCCAAAGCTGGAGCAGAAGGTGATGCCTTCCCTCCCTGGCCTTTCCCAT
Organism: Arvicola amphibius; assembly: GCF_903992535.2. Classification (NCBI taxonomy): domain Eukaryota; kingdom Metazoa; phylum Chordata; class Mammalia; order Rodentia; family Cricetidae; genus Arvicola; species Arvicola amphibius. Next base: position 7,891,558 of record NC_052063.2, read on the forward strand.
CATTCCTACTTGAGGTGTTAGAGGGTCGGCGGACATAGGGTATGGCAGATGCCATACCTACTAGAATTTGCAACAAACCATCCATCCCAAACTTAGCAGACTGATTCGCCTCGCTTGTGATTTTTCTAGATTGCAATTTGGATTGGGCTCAGGTTGGTAGGTCTTCCACATTTTGTCCACTTGACATAACAAGTATCTGGAGTCAGCCGCCCGGTCAGCCAGGAGCTGTTTGGTCTATAGAGTTGGCAGAGTGCACAGTCGTGGTCACCATCTCTAATCCACAAGGCCTTTCATCCTCCAATAAATTATCTTGGTTAGGAACGACAGCGCAAGAACAAAAGTGGAAGTCCCCAGATTCTCTACCAGTTCAGACCCCAAACTTGTGCAGCTGAATTAGCTCAGGCGGGATGCCAGGCGGTCCAGATCCAAGGGCTGAACATTTCGTTTTGGCCTCTTGCTGGGAAGCATGCGCAAAGAGACACGTCTGTCTCTTCCATCTATCGCAAATACCAAAATGGCTACCTCTCGCCTTCCTGCAGCATAACTGATGAATGTCTTAACTTACCAGCAGGTGTTGTTTCTGTTACGCTGAAGGAACTCCAGTAGCCGAGCCTCAACCTGAGGAAGAAACCTTCACTCTAGAGGAAAATATCTCAACTCTTTAATTTCAGAACACCCGTACTCTGCACACTACTTGGAGTGCTGGTCCGCTCGCTGAGCAGGTGGGTCCTTTTCTAGTCAATTCAGAGAGTCTGCATTCTCAGGTCTGAGCATAATTCCCACTTCGAACTGTCTGTCTTTTGAACTGTCACAGCTCCTGTCAGAGGTGACTGGGACAATCTGCATCCCAGAGGAATTGCCCTTAAAGCTCCCTTCCTCCAGACTCTGTGAGCCTCCCTTTCGCCTCTCTTATTTTCCAAGCAGTGGTCTGTGTGCTGGTCTCATCGTGTGACTCAGAAATACCCAGTCTGCGTCACGTTCCTTCTCCCATTGCGTTTCCTTCTTGGGTACTTTTCTCATCTCCAGCATGTCACTGTGCCTTGTATGCACCAGGCACTCAGATTTTGCTGAATTGAATACCAGGATAAATTTTCCAACAAGACACAATAAGGATTCTATCAACTAGACAGTCACTTTGTTCTAACAAATATCTACTTAGATTTCAAAAGCCCCAAGGAAGGACAGAAGGGCTCCAAGTAACTTACATCTCTTTATGAATTTCTTTTCATCGTGTTCCTATCCATGTTCTTGATGCCTTAACATCTACCTTACAGGTACATGTTAGATATACTTTGTTCTGGACAATCAATAAAATGCCAAGGGCATCTTGTATGCATCTTCTTGAAAGGGAATTCTCTTCCTAGGGGCATGGTTTTCAAACACACCCCAAGTGATCCGAAGTCTACAAAGAGAACCAACTCTTTTTCAGCGACCAGTAGCTAAACTAGTGTAAACCTGCTTTAATAGCCCCAAGGTTGGGTGAAATTGGGTCTTAAGCTTAGAAACCCTGAGTTTCTACTGTGACATTTTATTCTCACAGAAGCCTCCATGGAGGGCCTTAGCTACCATAACAAACCTGGACTGGTGTCCTCATATGCTCTGTCAACCTGATCATCATGAAAAGAGTCTCCCCTGCAGCTGAGCTTACCTATTGGTTATCCAGTAAATAGTGAGCCCTAAATCCATACATATGAGGGACATTATTCGATTGAATAGGTTGTACTTATATATTTAGAAATGTAACAACTAATGAAAAAAGAGGGAATGGAGTCACAAAAAATAAAGGAGAAGTATAGGGGAGGGTTGAGATGAAGGAAAAGGAAGGGGGAAGTGATGCAATTATAATATCAAAATGAGAAATAATATTAATAATATTAAATAATATTATTAAATATTAAATAATAATATTAAAAACTGTTACGGGTAATGTTCATATAGAGCCAACACTGAGACCCACTGGAAGAGAGGCTGCCTAGTCAAAGTAGGACCACATGGGCCAAAAGTACTTGACGGTACTACCTAAGAAACCAATGTCCTGGAGTTAACAAGAAAGATCCAGTTGGTGTTTATCTATGCTACTTCATGGGTAGTTGAAACAGAAGGGTAGAATTACAGCTGGCCAATCCCTTCTAACCTCTGGATCAAGATCTAGGCGCTAAATATTAGCAGCACACCAAGGAGGAGCTGCCTAGAAATTTAGCATCTCAATCTCCCCCAATCTCAACCAATGCTTTCTAATTTTAATACACTCACGAACTATATGAGACTCTTATGAGGATGCCCAAACCTTTAGCATATGTCCCAGGTACTTTCAAATGCTATCTGCAGTTCATACCCACTGACGAAGGAAAATTTAGTTTTCTCTAGTGGAGTCTCACTGAGGATGTTAACTACAACTCAGCGTAGGCCCAGGCCCAGGGGTAATTGGCCAATCCAAAACAAGCTTAGTGGTATTTTTATAGGCCTTTTGTCTCATTTTACTTTGGGCATTTTTTATTGTCTTACTGGTCATTTGCTTATAGATTTTGGTTTCTGCTTCTATGGTTTTGTGGCATTGTGTGTGTGTGTGTGTGTGTGTGTGTGTGTGTGTATGTGTGTGTATGTGAATCTCTGTGTTTCTTGGTTTTCATTTATTTGTTTTTTAAAAAGGGGGTTTGGGATTGGATGTATGGGGAAGAGCTAGGAGGAGTTGGGGGGAGGGAAAAAGAGTGATCAGAATATAACATATGAAAAAATTTTTGTCAAAAAAAATAATGTAGCATCATAGATCAACCATGAGGAATAGACTCCAAAACTCTTAGTGGGTGGCTAAAACCATAGAGAAGTACGTCTATCACATAGATATTGCATTTTGAGATGTGAGAGCAAAAAAGATGCCTACATTTTAATTTTCCTTCTTTATTATTTCATAAATGTAGTCTGGTTCTTGCCAGAGATTTTAGCATATACTTTTTCCTTATGAAGTCAAGAACTTTCACCTTTCCAATGAAACAAACAAACAAACAAACAGGAACCATGATGTGGCTTCACTGGCATGTCCAAGTTGAAAGCATGATGCATGATGGAGTCATTATGACTTAAAATTTGGGCTCCTGGAATATAAACATTGAGATACTCCAGCAATCCAATACCTCATTAGATGAATATTAAATGAGGAATGCACAGGTAGCACACACGGCATGAAACATAAAGGTATATGTGCTCTGCGATACTTGGGATGATGCCCAACTTAAAACTGAGAAGTCGTTCGTGTCTGGCATTTTCTGTTTGTTGTCTTTGGGTGACAAAGTAAAACTACATCTGAGAGGGGACTAATATGTGCTGCTACTACCGTGCTCTTGTTACACTGAGTCCCTTTCACCAGATGTCCTCAAAGAACCTTCAAACCTTGTACCTACGTTTTTGGCCCTTGTAGGTTATTTTGCTGTTTATTCTTGCTGTTAAAATCAAATATAATCTCTACTACGTAAGAAGTAACTGTTCTGCTAATTTTGCTCCCTACCTTCCATCTAGAATTCTCTTGGGGTTAGTTCTTTAATTACTTTTTTCTTTTGTGCTTGTTAATCCATTTTTGGGGGGGGGGGGTATAACGATAGACTCTAACAGTCTGGGCAGTTTATAAACAGTAGACGTTTGGGATCTGGAGAGATGACTCAGGCCAGAAGGCACTTGCCACAGAAGCATGAGGGCCGGAGATTAGGTCTCTACAGTTACAGAAAGCCAGCTGAGGTGGGTGACACAGGTCTCTAATATCAGTGCTCCTACCATTGATGCAAGAGCCTAAGGAGTTTCTGGAAGCTCTTGGGTTAGCTAGCCTGGCAGTGCACAGCTATGAACAAGAGACCCAGTCTCAGGCAATGTAGTTGGTCAAGAAGGACAGCGACGGTGGTACTCTGACCTATATGTGCAGCGAGAGGAAGAGGAAAAACAAGAAAGAGGAAGAGGAAGAAGAGAAGGAAGAAAAATCAATTTGGCCGTTTGTTCCAAATAGCTGGGGCTTCTTCTCCAGTCGGAAAGAATTGTCCTGGCCTCTGGCAAGGCCTTCATGCTGTATCAGTCCGTGGAAGATGATAGAAATACAAGACAGGACAAGAACCGAAGAATAAACAAAGGCCAGCATACTTCCCACCACAAATACGCTCTGGAGCTTACTTCCCCAACATGTGAGGACACGATCCACTCACAAGGACAGAGCCCTGTGATCTGACCGTCTCCTTTAGGCCTCCCCTCCAACACCAGAACACTGGAGATTAAGTTCCTAACACGTAAGCTTCATGGAAACATTGGAGCCAGAGCAACCACTACGGTCATAGTCCACCTGCCAAGTGATCAATGACCCTGCAGAGGCAGACACCAGGGCTTCATCTGTGACCCTGTGCACACAGTAGGGGCTCAGCAGATGCTCATTAAATATGTAGGTTGCTGCACATTCATCTACAAACCTGCTAAAAATGGAGTTATCTTTAATGACATGTATCTGGGACAAATGTGGGGGGAAACCTCAGTAATAGGTATAAATGACAGAAAGGAGTGTTTTCCTGGCTATGATCTCTGGCTAAGTACTTAGGAATAACGGGAAATTAAAGGCTATCGCTGCTTGTTTTGTTGAATAATACATCGGCAAACTAGAAAACTGCATGTCTATTTTATTTACCAGCACAAATGCCCATTTGCTCACAGACATAGTTGTTTGCAAGCAAATTTTGTTCCCATGCAAAACAAATGTAAATTTGGCATTAAACAAGTGCCAATTATTTTCTGAATGTGGAAGGGAGAGGACGGGTGATTTAGCAGACAGAGGATCTGGATGAGGAAGCAGAGAAGGCGGCCTAGCTCAGCTGCACAGGGCTTTTTCATCATTCGGAGGGAATGTTTAATCCGCTTAATTGGGTGGGCACTCACTGGCGGTGCGCGGAGGCCCAGCGTTCCGTGTCATTTTCTTTCCCGGGGAGATGGCTGCTGTGACCTTCGACAGTCTCCTCCACCGGCTGCTGGAAAATAGGAAGCTAATTTGGGTTTATTCTCATGTTTCTTTCATGCGGTGGAGAGAATTCGTTTGATAAGCCCTATGTCAGTTTTTATTGTGAGGCCTGATTACTGTGATTAATTTTAATACTACTAGTTACCATTTATTAGGGGCCTCCGAGGTGCCAGGCAGGATGCCGCTTTGGGTTTTGTGTCTCTGGCTCGAGTTTAACCCTCGCCACAGGCTTCGGAGTGACGCTCTCTGGGCCTTTTGTGTAGAACAGGAAACAGGCTCACAGCAAGTCATACATAGGTTGCCGGAGTTTAGACACAAACTGGACACCCCCAGGCCTCTGGTTCCATTCTGGCCTTAGGTAGACACTTTCCCTTTCTTCTGTAGCCGCCCCCGCCCCACCCCCCGGCCCCAAATACAGAGTTCTTTCTCTCTTTTTTTTTTTCTAGGCATGCATTCAATGATATGTAGAGTACTGACTGGGTTCTGGGTAACCCGGCAGGCTCTGACTATTCGGCCGTCAACAAGGGAGTGGGACCTGGCTTCACGCAGCTCTCCCCAATTACCTGTCACACACCCAGTGCCGTTCTGAAATCTGAAGGAATGAATAGAATCGGGCTGAGCATCTGCACGTGGGTGTTCACGAACACCCTGAGCTCTGTCCTTAATCTCCATGGAAATAATGGTAGTATTCATCGAGCCTGTGTTATAGGTGGGACTTTGATAAGCTCTTTGCAGATATTAAGGGAACCAGATTCATTGGGTTTCTTCCCTCGGTTTGGTAAAAGAAGGAAAACACCAGAGAAGTGAATTGCGTCAAGCAAATGCTTACAGAGAAGGGGAGTTACGACGTGAAGAAGAAAGCAAATCCCAAGCTAAGACTCCTTGTACCGGAGGAAGTGAGCAGATTTCAGCAAACCTTTCAGGGGCAATGATGACCACTGATGACTTCCTGTTAGGAGCAGAAAGTTGAATCTCACCAAAATGTCTAACCACGGAAGAATATTAAGTAAATGTGAGTGCATTGAAATCTGGAAGGAGGCTCTCCAGAGACACCTGCAGGAACAACACACGCCCTGTGCTCCTCACCGTCAGTACCTCCGTGCATCTTGGCTGTATATCCTCAGGTCAGATATTTCGAACATCGTTCTGCTTTCCTTTTTAAAAATAATTATTGTTAGAGAATTTCATGCATGAATATGATGCGGTTTTTAAAAAAAAACGGTTTGTTTTTATTTCGTGTGTATGAATGTTGGCTTGTGTGTGTGATTATGCATCATGCGCATGCAGGGCAGTACCTGCGGAGGACAGAAGAGGGCGATAGATCCACCGGAACTGGAGTTGCAGACAGTGTGAGCCGTCATCATGTGGGTGCCAGAAACCGAACCCGGTTTCAGCAGTCCGTGCTCTTCACTGCTAAGCCATCTCCTCACTGGTCAACCATTCCCCTACCCCATTTACGCTTTTGTTTTGTTTCTTTTGTAGTCTCGACTCCTTTTTTTTTTCATTTTTTTTTCATTTTTTTTATTTCTTCATAGGTAAACATTCTTACAGATGTAATAACCAAACACACCAATGGCATCCAAAACTCAGGAAGCACAAAAAATGGAAACTCGGAAGCCGGGATAATATAGTTCCTTTCCTCTATTTAATTACAGGCTTTCCATGGTAATAGAGAAGGGGAGAGGAGCTATTATAGATCATCCTCATGTTGAGGTTTGTAGTCTCGCCAATGGCTCTTCTGTCAGATGTGAAGTGGACATTACCTTGGTACCCTTAGTGTAAGATCATTCCAGTCTAACAGTATCTTTGATATGATCCCATGGACAACTAAGAAAAAGCAAATGAAGGCAGAGGAGAAGGGAAGGATGTTGTGTTTCTGGAACTGGGTAGGTCTTTTAATTTTATTCAGAGGGCAATGTAGCAAAATGGGAAAATTTTAATGACATGCATGGACTTGTCTGAAAACAAAACAGAATAAAAAATTGCACGTGCAGTAAGATAAGCCCAAGGCCAAGTGCATGCTTGACCTCTGACCATGGCAGCAGCCTTAGAAGGAGGCGTCTTTTGTAAATCATTCGAATTGATTGCTTTCCCCAGTTTTCTCACCTGTTTTTACTTTGCCTGTTTATCTAAGCTTGATGTATTTTTATATCTGAATGACCTTAATGCTGCTTGGAAGGAAAGTAGGGTATAAATAAACAAATTAAAGTATGGCTTTTTGTGTCTCATATTTTCTTTCTTGCGCTGCTATTCCAACTTCGCCCATTTCTCTCTTATCAGCGTAGGCTCTTATCTGTCTGGGTCTGAAGATGCTTTTTCTTTTTTTTTCTTTAGACAGAAAGCAAATGATAAGGAGTTGAGGGGTAAAGAAATACTTAAATTCCTTGCCTATGTCACACAACTTTAGTTGAATTCGTAGTTCTGGAAAGAGCCAACAGCTCAAAAGAAGCAAATCCTTGGAGAGACTAGCTCAATCCCCATGCTCTGAGAGCAAAGGGCAATGAGCCAGAAGTTGAGTTGGGGGCTAAATGCATAGGTTAGGGTAGGAACTGCAAAATTAAGTCGGGTTGCCAGGTCAGGCACAGTGAAAATACATTCACCCTGAAGACAATAGAGAACAGAGGCTAGGGAGAGGCTGAGATGTTCTGAGAACATACCACAGCATGTGTATACAGTTCCCTTTACCACAGACATTCTTCTTCCTCCTTTCCTGCATCTTCCTGAAGCCAGCATGCTCCTGGGCTCCCATCTCTATTGACTATGACTTCTCTCACTCCCTGTAACTTCCATAGGTTTCACAAGATTCTTACTTCGTCTTGCCTTGCCTTGTGTTTTGGTTTTTGATGCAAAGTCTAATGTAGCCCAGGCTAGTCCCATAGTCCTCACATAGCTGCAATGGACCTTGAACTCCTGATTCTTCTGCACCCACCTTCCGGTACTGGGGTCATAGGCATGCCCCATCATGTTTAACCTTTCTCAGCCAGCTGCAGGAGATTGGGCAGCGAGGAGCTCCACGTGAGGCGGATCTCCAGTCTAAAAGACTTCCAGCGGCAGAAGTTGGGCTTTCTCAGGATACAGTGAGACTTCTAAGTGGAATTCATGTTACGTTTTGTCTCTTCTTTGCCCCTGTGGACAGCACATGAAAGCATTCATAGTAAAGGGGCACGTTTCATCCCCATACTGGCCCGAAGCGATTTCTATGAAACGGTTGTCATTTTTCAACAAATGTGCTCAGCATCCCTTTTAATGTTAATGCGATTATTATGCAGAGGAGACACTTTTCAAGTCTACAGATAATTTTCTTTTTTCTTTTAAGCATCAAAAGAGCTAGTTTCTTAAATATATTTTTAAGACATACCACCCACCAGGCTCTCCTTAGTAATGCTCCCCGCTCTGTGCTCCAATCCCAGATGGAAACATCAAGCAGTTTTGTTCATTCATTCATTCATTCATTCATTCACTTATGCATTCACCTACGAGAACCATACAGTGAAAAATATGATTTTCTGGACACTGTATTGATTCATTTATAGCTTATTAAAAGTTAAGAAGCCATTTTGTGTCAGTTGCCATTACAGATTTGAAGGATCAAAGGACCACCCTAGGGCCTGGGACTGGGGCTCAATGATAAAGCAGTTGCCTCCAATGAATGAAGCCCTGTGTTCAATGTCCTAGCATGACACACAGGACTGCCCTCACAGAAGGTCATAGGGGAAAGAATAAAGGATACAGGGAGGTTAAAACGTGAAGGTGGTGAGTGATTCCCCACAATGGGGAAAGGATTCACGGGGTGGTTCTGGCATGGTTTGATATTAACTTCACTTCTTCAACCTATGAAAAGCAAGGTTTCTAATAGCAGGAAGGAAGAGCAAAGCTCCAAGGACAGATTAGCCACAAGCCCACTAGAATAGTAAAGTCATTTACCAAAGTATAGTAAAATAAGGGATGGACAACATGATACGAGAGAGTGGCAGAATCTGTCCTTAGGTTTGATTACAGAGGCACGTTTTCTGGGATGTAACTCTACTTTGCCAGGAGGAGACTCACTGCTGAGGACTGCTTCCATATAGTAAGGAACCACAGATAAGATGAGAAAGGAGATGGATAGAATCACGGGTCAGGCTGGCATCTGGGGACCATTCTACTGTGGGATCAGCCACCACCCTACAGAGCATCTTCCGAGGATCATACTGCTCCAACTGTCTTCTGATTGGTGAAAGCAATCTAACTGCCCCTTCCTGAGGATGGAGAGCAACTTTATCCACAAAGGAACATTCTTGACACATTTGTATATCCATCTCCATGGAGAATGCAGGAGGGGAGAACCGAATTTTCAGGTTGAGTGTAATTCTTTTTTTTTTTTTTTTTTGATTAGATTTAAAAAAAAAAAAAAAAAAACAACCCAAGTTCCAACTACCTCCTCTCCTCCCATTCCCTCCACACACCCTCCCACCCCACCCCCATCCACTCCTCAGAGAGGGTAAGGCACATTGCTTTGGGGAAGGTCCATGGCCCTCCCCACTATATCTAGGCTGAGCAAGGTATACATCCAAAGAGAATAGGATCCCAAAAAGCCAGTACAAGCAATAGGGATAAATCCCAGTGCCACTGTTAGTGACCCCTCAGTCTGCCCCAGCCATATAACTGTCAACCACATTCAGTGGGCCTAGTTTGGTCCTATGATTGTTCCTTCCCAGTCCAAGTGGAGTTGGTGAGCTCCCATTAGCTCAGGTAACAGTGGGTGAACCCTTCATAGTCTTGACCTCTTTGCTCATATTCTCATTCCTTCTACTTTTCAACTGGACCTTGGGAGCTCAGTCCAGTGTTCCGATGCAGGTCTCTGCTTCTGTTTCCATCTGTTGTTGCACAAAGGTTTTATGGTGATACTTAAGATAATCATCAGTCTGACTACAGGGCAAGGCCAGTTCGGGCACCCTCTTCTCTATTGCTTAGGGTCCTAGCTGAGGTCATTTTTGTGGATTCCTGGGAATTTTTCTAGAGCTAGGTATCTTGCTAACCCCATAATGGCTTCCTCAATCAAGATATCTTTTTCCTTGCTCTAATATCTGTCTTTCCTCCACCTTGACTAACCCGTCCCCTCAAGTTCTCTTCAACCCTCCCCTTCTCTCCTCCTCTTCCCTGTCTACCCATCCTTCTACCTCCTCCCACCCCATGCTTCCAATTTTGTCAGGTGATCTTGTCTGTTTCCAGTTTTCAGTTTGGGTTCACCTTATTACTTAGCTTCTCTAAGATCATGAACTATATGCTCAATGTCCTTTGTTTATAGCTAGCATCCACTTATGAATGAATACATATCATATTTATCTTTTTGAGACTGGGTTGCCTCACTCAGGATAGTGTTTTCTAATTCCATCTATTTTCATGCAAAATTCAAGATGACATTATGCTACTAGGGTTATATTTAGGAAGTAGTCTCCTGTGCCCGTGCATTGAAAACTACTTCCCACTTTCTCTTCTATCAGTTTCAGTGTGGTTGGACTTATATTGAGGTCTTTAATCCATTTGGACTTGAGTTTTGTGCATGGCGATAGATATGGATCTATTTTCATTCTTCTACGTGTTGACATTCAGTTATGCCAGCACCATTTGTTGAAGATGCTTTCTGTTTTCCATTGTATGATTTTAGCTTCTTTGTCAAAAATCAGGTGTCCATAGGTGTGTGGATTAATATCTGGGTCTTCAATTCAAGTCCATTGGTCAATGTGGGGGCAAATCTTGACCCCATAGCTTTGGCACAACTTTTATCCTCACCCATCTCCCCAGAAGAACAGGAGGGGACCTTGATGCCTCGGTGACGTTTTTTGTTCTTTTGTTCATTTGTTTTTAAATACACTGCCAGGTACATATTGGAACTCAGTGTTTCTCTCCATTGGTTTTCATTACTTTCAAAGTCTAATGTTTCTTAAATTTCACTCAACTTGCTTCTTCTGGAATATTTTAGATTTCCCACTATATGGTCCTTCATTTCCCTCCCCCCTTTGATATTGGAAGAATATTCCTTTTTGGTGGCTCTCCTAACTTTGACATCTCTTTCTTGAACAACTGGGAAAACCCTTCCCTCTGCATGGCACTTTTAGGATAATTCCTCAAGGAGGAAACTGTTGCTATTCCCACTTTGCACGTGAAGAGCTTGAGACTTGTTTTGCAAGGCTAGTGCTTGTGTTAGCTTCCATCCATCTGAGTCCTGTTTCAGTGTATATATGCTTCTGTTTCTCCAATGAAATTGAATATGATCATGAAGTATCTTGGGGACCTTTCTAAAAACGATCATACGGCTAAAAATCCCTCATCCTTACATAGTGTTCACACCATGTCATACACAGTTAGTTCTTAAGCTACGTGTATATTAAACTCTTCAAGGAGCTTTATGAAATAGGGTCAATTAAGAACGTGAAGCAATTGATATTTCTCTGCAGGCAACAAGAAACTCCGAGTTATTTATGAGAGAGAGTTTGGTGGGGGAGCATGACAATGTTCAACTATGGTAAAAACATAAATTCCAGGTCCGGAGAGATAGCTCAGCAGTTAAGACTGCTTGCTGCTCTCCCACAAATCCTAGTTTAGTTCTCAGTACCCATGCTGTGCAGCTCACATGGGCATCTGTACTCATATGTACATAACCACACAGAGACGCAAGCCTGTCACTATACCATGAAGGATGATAGAAGCTCAAATTGCCAAAGCCCTAATTAAATCCATTTGTGTTAGATTGGTTGTTTGGCCATTATGCTGCTGCGGTAAGTTATACTGGAAGATCCAGAGAGGGATGAGACGGTGTTGTTGGGAGTCTAATGTAGCCATCCAGGCAAGTAAGAGCATATACATAATACATATTCCCGTTATTGGGGGATAGATTGAAGGGATTATATGGTGCACGGAAACACATCACTAGGCTGTTGGGGATGGCATAGACTCAAATGGTCAAGTCCCTAATTCAGGCTAAGACTAGGTCATATGAGGTAGGAACCTCTGTAGACAAATGTTACATAACCATCCAAACGCAGTGGGTGGCTGGATGAAGGCGGTGGGAAGCCAAGTGTGGCTGTTTTTGAGATTCTTTGCAGGGGAGACTTGATATAAGCAGGGTGTTTGTTTAGCTGCATTCTCAAATTTGGGTATTTAGCCTCTCACTCTGGCTCTGTGCCCTGTGAGTCTTAATTAACAGAGTTCTCCTGGGTAAGCCGTTACCCTGCCAGGAGCTACCCTGGCCTCTGCTGCTTTCCACAGATGATGCTTGCCGCTCTGCCCTCTTTTGCCTGGAGCCCAATCTGGACGAGGGAAGAATATTCAGGCTGCTGGCTCTGTGGCCACTCCACGGTTGTTGTTCTGTGACACAACAACACCCTTCCCCTTCTGCCAGGCACCAGCTGCTGCATGCTGGGAAAATAGGAAGGGAAACATGTTCTTGGCTGAGTCTTTCAGCTCCTTGGCAGCCCTGAACTCACATATATTTTGACACCTACCACACCCTGCTTATTGTACCTATACTTCTCTGACTGTTACTAACGGGCCACAACTAGTATTCGTTCTGGTAAGCGTAGCTTTTCATTGTGGGTTTATTGTTCTTGACATTTACAAGGTTATTTGAAAGTTAGCAAATGTTTATTGTATGGCCACTAGAATTATTCCAGAATCACATGGGATGCTGCAGATATAAGGTCTGAATGACATATATTTTGAGGTTAAGGAACTCTTAGGCTGGTTGAGGAATAGAGGAAGAAGTTAAGGTACATAATGGCGTACCTAGCAGTGGGGGCACAAGAAATACGATGAAAGCGGACGGTAGGGATGCACCATGAACGGCCAATAGTGGTTGACCAATATTGGGTCCTCAATGGTGAGGAAGGATTGTTTATATAAGATCATAGTGGCACTGAGGGACAAAGCCAATAGGATAAGAGGGTCTTTTTTTTGGGAATCGTAGACAGTGCTTTCAGTTTGGACTTCAGCAAACCATTTCACGTGTCTGCAATACAGAGTAGAGATGGTAGGAATAGGGAATGTTGAGAGATGATGCCGGAGAGGGAATTTCTAGTTTGGTTTCCAATGCTGGGATAAGCATCATAAAGGAATGGACTCTGGAAGGAAAGGGTTTATTTCATCTTACACCTCCCACATCACACTCCATCACTGAGGGACGTCAGGGCAAGAACTCAAGGCAGAAACTGTCACAGAGACAATGGAGGGATGCTGTTTCCTGGTTTCTTTTCCATGGCTTTCTTTGCTCACTTTGTAGTACAACCCAAGATCACCCACCTAGGGGTGGCACCGTACACAGTGAACTAGACCTCTCATGTCAATTATTAATCAAGAAAATTTCCCACAAACATGTCTACAGGCTGGTCTGATGGAGGCTGTTTCTCAATTGGAGCTCCCTGTTCCCAGATGGCTCTAACTTATAATCAAGTAGCTCAAGGAACAAAGATGTAAATCATCGGAACCTTCAATGTCATAATTCTTGAGCTTAGAACTGATCTACAAGATGACAGAAAGCCTTTATAAGGTTTAAACGAGGGTAAAATGTGCTATATTGGCCCTTTAGATATTCCACTGTCACAGTGTGAAGGTTAGATCTAAAGACCTAGAGACAGATGAAGGAGCTCCGTTGGGAGGCTTCTGTAGCCAGCCAGCCAGGCAAGATACATGGAAGATGCGTAAAAGACACCGTGAGAGTCAAAAAGGAAACTCATTAATTGGTTTATCAGAAAGTAAATATCATGAGATTTGATAACAGAATTGAATGCAGAAAAAATGATGACAATGATTTCCTAGGCATTTGACCCATTCTGAAAACAAGTTCTATAAAATATACCCATCATGTTGTCACATTGTCTTCCAAGACACCATGATTAATTTCCCTCGAATTCTTTGTCTTGAGGTTTCTTTTATACTAAAGTTCTCTAATAATATTTAGAAAATCCTTAAACCCTGAAGGAGGGTCTGTCATTGGCAAAGACCAAGCCTCTTGATGAGTGTTTGTGGATGATCTGTGGTTGCTAGAACCTTCCTAGCCATCACCCCATGAAGGAAGCCCTTCAATGTGAAGTCTTTGAGAAGCATATCTGGTCCCCCTAGAAGAGATTGTATGGTTTCTCCTTTGTAGTGCGAAGAAATGGTTCGAAAAGCTTCTCTCCAGTAAGACATCTACCAATTAACTTGATAACTGTTTAGCATCATTTTTCCCCTCAATTAAAATTTTGCTTAATCTTATTTTGACATCTGTGAAGCCACAACCATTATTCATTCCCGGAAGCCTCTTCTCTCTCTATCTCTTTTCTCCTGAGAGTCTATCCTAGCCATTTGTTCATTTTGATCACTGTCTATTAATTCAAGGATTTATCGAGTCTCAGGCAAGGGCTGCCCCTGGTCTAGTGTCTGAGCCTAAGCAGGGATTAGGACAAAGCAGAAAAACACAGGCTCCTTACCTGTGGTGAGAGAAAACAGAAATAAGTAACTGAAGAAATCAGTGAGCCAGATAACTTTAGAGACAGAAATGCTCCAAAGAAAATAAACAGGATGTGTACAATTGGAGAGGAGAAGGTAGAGAAATTGAGATTAATCAACATGAGTCAGGAATGAGCAGACATGGACAAATGGCGGATTTGGGGTAGTACATTTTGGCCAGATGTCCCAAGGAAGGGCCTTCTTGGTCTTGTCCAGTGCAGATGAATGGGCCATTACATCTGTAGTCTGTTTTATAGCCCCTTGACTTATTTTATTGTCTACTTTTCCATATTTGCACTCTGGGGTTCCCTGGCTAATTGGATTATTTGCATACATATTGTTTCTTGCGAAAGTTCTACACCCCTTGGGGGCAAGGGTGTATCCTATACTTCATCTGTCCTCTTTACTGCTCTAGCACAATGCTCAAAGCACTACTAGGTGCTCAATAAATTCTTACTAAGTTCAATTGAATTTGCGGTAATAGGATTGTTTTTCATAACGTAAAGACTGAACCAACGCAATATCCACTAAACAACTCAGGGACACCGTTAAGAAAGATTTAAAAAAAAAAAGGTAAGTTTTCCCACAAAGACTTGAAGCATGTACTTTCATTTTAAAGACTGTCATTCCCAAAGTTCTTAGACAGACATCTTGAGTTGGGGAAATCATCTGCGGTGACAGCTGTCCAGTTTTCAGAAAGAAAACTTTGTGATGCCATTTGCAGCTGAAAAAGAAGAGCAAAAAGGAGGAGAAAATACATCCAATTGCCGGGAGGATAGGGTAGGGAAAGGATACCATGGGCAGAGAAAGAGGAAAGTCCCAGACTACTGATCAGAAAGGCACACTGAGAGAGAGTGAACTTGAACGCTGAGTAGGAAAGGAAACCAGACAGAGTGAACTCAAGACAAAAGGAGTTACCGAGCTAAGGTGGCCAGATCAGGACAGGATGAAAATGGACAGACAGGAGAAGAATAAGACTGGAAGGAGGAAGGCCTGGGAACCAGAGGATCATGCCGGGTGACGTCCATGGGAGCCGGGTTGCAGTCACAGCATCTTTCTTCCTGCGTCCTCTGGTATGCTCCTAGATGCACATTCTGCCTAGATGAGCTCATGGTCTGCTATTTTTTATTTTGTGTATTCTCTTGGCATATCTCTCTGTTATAAGGATCTTTGTGGCTATGACCCCTGCTGTCATGGGGAACATCTAAAAGCATATTATCATTTCAAAGTGGTCCACCTTCACAGTCATGGTCTTAAAATTTCCTCTTCCTGATTCCACTGCGTTTCCCTTCAGTTATTTAGCAAGTCATTGTATCTTTGTCATCCATTTTCCCCCAGTCATTAAAAATTAATTAAAGATCTCAGTATAGATCAGGTGCCACTTTAGAACCTGAGAATACAGTTGTGAAATAGACATTGTTTTTTCCTGCAAGAGAAATGTACTCAGTGGTTAAAAAGGGAAAGTGGTTCTAAATAAATAAATGCTCTTTATAAAAGAAAGAAAAAAAGGGGTAAGAAAAGGAAGGAAAAAAGAAAGGAAAGAAGACAGAAAGATCATAACCAGTTAAGAGAAGGTAGAACAGTATGTTGAGCTACCATTTTCTTAATTTTCAAATTGGTAAGAATTCACTGCAGGGCAGAGTATGGGGAAACATGACTGGTGGGAATGTAATTTGGTTCAATCCTTATGGAGAAAAAAAATGTATGTCTAAAGCTACTGAATAGTAGAGAAGATGTCTAGAATGAGTACAGCAGGTAGTTATCTTAGTCAGTGTTTTATTGCTGGGAAGAGATGCCATGGCCAAGGCAACTCTTAGAACGCATTTTCTCAGAGACTCGCTTACAGTTTCAGAGGTTTAGTCCATTATCATCACCGACAGGAGCATGGCAGCAAGCGTGACCCTGGAGCAGTAGCTGAGAGCTACATCCTCATTTGCAGAGAGTGCAAGACACTGGGTCTGAGCTCAGTGTGGGCTTTTGAAACCTTAGAGTCCATCTCCAGTGACAGGCTTCCTCCAACAAGGCCACACTTCCTAATCCTTCTAATCCTTTCAAACAGTTCGACTCCCTGGTGACTAATCCTTCAAATGCATTAGACTATGGGAGCCATTCTTATTCAGAGCACCACATGGTAGTCAAACACCATGTGGGCCTGGATCAAACAATCCTAAATCTCTAACTATCAAACTTTGTTTTGTGTTGTCCTTTTCCTACACTGATGACGTAGACCCTACCCATTGTCCTACCTTGCCTGGTTCCTTTCCCTCCCTCTTCAATTTTGAGATCACAAGCATTTCCTTACCCCGTTTACCTTTCCCTTGATACAACTTTCTCCCCTATAATGATTCATTATTTAATCATATGTCCTGCTCATACTCATGTACTTGTATAACACACACACTACACACTGCACACCTACATACACACATGCATGTGCAAACATATGTACACACAATCCACATAACATGCGCACATACATACATCAAACACACATACACATGCCAGCACACACATATGCACACATGCATACATACAAGAGACTGTTAACACCACCTCACAGACCACACACAAAACATACACCACACACATTACACACACACCACACAATCCATACACACACACAAACATGCAAGTATATGCACACACCACAGACACATACTGTTGGGACCATTTGGAGTCCTGGCCTCCAGCTGCTCTTCCCTGCTCTTTACTTTCCTTCTGATTTGAGTTACTGAAAGCTGTGTCAAAGTTGTTTACCAGCTCTGCTTCACGAGCACGCGTTGCCTTAGCCTTGAGGATCAGAGGATAAGGTTTTCACCTGCTGGCCCACTTGACTGTTGGGTATATAAGCCTCCGTGGTGCTATTGAATAAAGGGCTTTTTACCAGAGACTAGATGCCTGTGTCTCTGTCTCTCTTGTCTGTGTGTCTTTGTGTGTTTCAACCTCCAGCCCCTTGCCTGAAGCTCACGAACTGTATGGTAGTGCACAGAGTGCAGACAGGCACTATGCGCTGCAATATACATATGCACTATACACACCATATACACACAAAATACTCTTGTCCATATGCATACATACCACATGAGGACAAACACATACACACATTGTCTTAGTCACTGTTCTATGGCTGTGAAGAGACATCTCAACCAAGGCAGCTGTTATAAAGGAAAGCATTTAATTAATCTTCAGAGGCTTGGTCTATCATTATCATGGCGAGAAGTGTGTCTCAAAGGACATAGTGTATACATGTATACATAGCACTGGGGCAGTAGCTGAGCGCTACATCCAGATCCTTGGGCAGAGAGAGAGAAAACCTCTGGATTTAGCATGGGCTTTTGAAACCTCAAAGCTGATAATAGGACCACACCTAATAATCCTTCTAATCCTTTGACCACTCCCTGGTGACTAAGTGTTCAAATATATCAGCCTCTGAGTGCAATTGTTAGTCTAACCACCACACACAGTATACACACAGAAACACATACACACAGAGACACACATGCATGCAACCCCAATACATACCCCACACATATAAACATGTATGCACACACACATACACATCACATATATCTAAATGTGCGTGCACACACACATGCATGAATACACAAACTTACACATACCACACACGTGCTTCACACACACGCCTCATACATATATACAAACACTTACATGCCCCCACCCAAACCCCCCTACATACAAAAAAATTAAATCTAGGTTTTCCTTATGAAAGAAAACATGCAGTCTATGTCTGCCCAAATCTGCCTTCTTTTACTTACCATAATGATTTTCAGCTGAGTTCATTTTCCTGAAAATGTCTGAGTTTCCGCTTTCTTCATTGCTAAATAAAATTCCATTGTGGTTATATGATGCATATTTTTAACCCGCACATCTGCTTTGTCAACACACACCTAACTATCTCTTCATTTTCTTTCCCTCTTCTTTAACCACGTTGCTTCCTGGTTGTCCATGGCCTTCTCGTCTAGACGGATGCAGTATCATCAAAACGGGACTGAGCTGTTCTCTGACCTTACTTCCTGACCACGCCCTACCAGCACATGCACGTTGTCCTGCATTTCCAATAAATATGATTTCTCATGCTCCTCTTCAGCTTGAATATCCACTCTGCGTCTTTTCAGGTATCAACTAAAATTTCTTGACAAGGAATACGAAGTTACTTCTGCAAGGTTTCTGTTTATGTACCTGGGGAAGCATTGAATCTCATTCTACTTCTTTATCTGAAGTCGGGGGTCAAAATAGAAATAACTTCATGGGTCTCTGCATTCCTTGGCGCCATTCCTGCAACTTCCATGGAAAAGAAAATGATGGCAGGGAATGTTCTGGAAAACAGTTCATTACAATTGCCATCTGTTTCCTATGGGACGGGTTGTTTGTTAAGGTTTCATTTATTTATTATATATACAGTGCTGCCTGCAGACCAGAAGCAGGGGCCACATCTCATTACAGATGGCTGTGAACTGAGCCACCATATGGTTGCTGAGAATGGAACTCAATACCTCTGGAAGAGCCGTCAGTGCTCTTAACCTCTGAGCCACCTCTCCAGCCCCTATGTGACAGTTTTAATGAGCACTTAACGTTCTCTCGGGAATATTTCTTCTTTGGCTCTGGGTTTATGAGCTTTGTGTGGGTAACAAATCAATAGTTTCGGGTCTCAGCTTTGGGCTAGAGTGTAATTCAGAGAGTCTTAAGGCTGTCCCCACTTCTGTTTGGGGTGGCCCTTCCTCTAGCGTATACACAGATGCTGTAGTTTGCTCCCGGACATACAGAATAGGTAGGCACATCAACTTGATTATGTTGTACAAGGCTGCCGTTGCCCAACTTTCTGCAGCTGCTCTATCTCTAACTTTATTAAGAGCAAGCTGTAATGATGGGCTATAACACTGGCAAGGCATTGGGAATATCTTCCTGTTGCCATACATCAAGAAGCTAAGGTTGTCCCTAGAGCAAGCTCTAAAGAATTGCATGCAGCCAACAACCGTATGAATCTGGATTAGGACCCTTCTTCAATTAAGTCTCAGATGAAGCTGTAACTCACTACCACCTTGGTCATCTAAGACTCTAGAGAGCATCTAACCAAACATGCCCCCAAATTTGACCTAAAGAAGATGGTAGGTAGCAAACATGCGTTGTTCTGTTTTAAGACTGCTCAAGTTCTCCCAGGGCTGATATGGAGTAATAGATGCCTAGTACCTTACATGGAGGTTTCTAATCCCCCCAGTGGCCTTGCCTTCAATATTTAAGTGCCTGCTTACTTGTGTGGCTCTCCTCTGGCTTTGAAGACAGACAGTAATGACTAGATTTCTCTCCACATCCTGAGAGCCTTCCACAACATAACGCAAACACCACAGGACTTTATTGGTGTTTGGTCAGGTTTATTGAATACATTTTTCTCCTACAATACTCCTGAATGCTCTGTACCAATGTGATTAAAATGTTGATTGGGTTCCAGAGGACAGAGGTTGTTTTTCAAATGTCTGAAAGTGTAATGGATCAGAGCAGGGGAGAAACAACGGATTGGTGATGTGCGCACCTTAAACTGGTTTTTCAATGGAGTCACTTTGATTAATGAGGTCCATCATTTGTCCGGTCACTAGGGAAAATTCTAAAGAGATCTATTTCCTATGATGGCCTACTTTCAAAAGCATGGATTCCTCATTATGAATAATCAAATACCACTCAGAAAAAAAGGCCAAACTTGAAAAGACAAACTTTGAACTTTTAAGGCCTTACTATTCAAGTGAAGGAAAAAACCTCGTAATAAAACCAACGCCTTGCTTTTGCTCAGATTATTCTATACTTCCAAAAGTAGCAGTGTTCTTAGATCAACTTCTGGTAAACTAATCCATTTGGAAAATCTCATGGTTGAGAACATTCTAATCATCATTTTTTTTTGTTATTGTTGTTGTTGTTTTGAGACAGAGTTTTTTTGTATCTTTAGAGCCTGTCCTGGAACTAGCTCTTGTAGACCAGGCTGGTCTCGAGCTCACAGAGATCCATCTGCCTCTATTTCCTGAGTGCTGGGATTAAAGGTGTGCACCACCACCACCCGGCTCATTTTAATTTATTTAAGTGTGATAAAGCCAAGTATTATGCTGCTTTGTTTTAGTTGTTAGGAGTGCATTTCCCCACAAGCTTGCAACATAAATTTCAGGAAGAAACCACATGTGGTTTACCATGTTTATTTTCTTCATTGGGTGAGGAATAAATATTTGCTGACGTGAATTAAGTGCCATGTACCCTGAGCACGATGCACTGATAATGACTCAATGAGGTCTTCAAAGTTAAACAATGGAGGTTTGGCCACCTTTCCAAGTATTGCAAGCTGTGTCATTTCAAAGCTGCGCATGCTGTTTCCTAGGGGCAAAGGTTCCCACAGGACTAACAGGGTCTGAGGTCAGACCAAGGGCACTGTGGCTGCTTTGTGACGTACTGGAGGTTTCAGCTAATGTGAGGAAAGGAACAGCAAACGCAGAGACAGGAAATGAAGACTGGAAGAAAAGAAAAGACTGAACACACAAAATACTAATTTGCCGAAATGGCTAGATAGAAACAATTAATAATAGTTTTCTATAGAAGTAATTCACAACCAGAAAATTTGACAAATATTTTAATATCAACAATGAAAAGTATAAAGAATACTGAGTAGGGGTATTCAAGACTTCTACGGAGAAAATCCTGGAGCTTGAGTAAGACGGGGAACGAACGTGCTCTCGATAAAGGAAGACATGTTTTATGCATGTGCAATCTCAACAAAATCTTATAGCTTTGAGAAATGTAATGAGCAATCTAAAACATATGTGGAAAAATAAATCTTATAGTAATGGAGACATTAAGTTAAATTAAAGTGATTAACTTAAAATTGTTAAATTTAACTATGATTAAGATCATAGTTAAGAGTTAAGGGCTTAGCTGGGCGGTAGTGGCGCATGCCTTTAATCCCAGCACTTGGGAGGAGAGGCAGGCGGATCTCTGAGTTTGAGGCCAGCCTGGTCTACAAGAGCTAGTTCCAGGACAGGCTCTAGAAACTACAGGGAAACCCTGTCTCGAAAAAACAAAAAAAAAAAAAAGAGTTAAGGGCTTTCCTTGTTGACACTGAGTCATAGAAAAGCCATAGTGAAGATATCAGTGGTATTATACTTAATCTGTGGAACTAAGGGCATCACAGCCATGGTCTAAACAGGGTGTTTTATTCTGTGTATGTATGTATACATGTATGCATGTATTATGCATGCATGTATGTATGTGTGCATTCAAACTATGACACAAAGATTCAGAAGTCTGGATGGAGGGCCTGGGTCATAACTTAGGCAGTAAAGTGCTTGCTTCACAAGAGTCAGAATTTGAACTGGATTCCGTAAGAATTTGAACTGGATTCTCAGAGCCCACACAAAAGAGCTGGGGATGGCGGTATAAACATCCCGAAACTGGGAAAGAAGAGCTAGGCAGATCTCGGCATCGCACTGATCAGCCAGCTCAGCCCACCTGGTGAACTCAAGACCAATAAAGAGCCTATCTCAAAGTAGAAGGTCAATGGCTTCTGAGAATCAGCACCTAACGTTAACTTCTCCCCCTCACATGCATGTATACATATGTACACATGTACTGTCACAAGCATGTATACCTATAAAGACACACATAAACAAACACACACAAAGAGCAAGAGGGGAGGAAAGGACGGGAGAGGGAGGAAGGGACAGGAAGAGGGGGGGACACAAAGATTTCCCCAAGAACCAAAATGTTCTTGAAGGAAGAGAGCTATGCAGGAGAATAGCATACAAACGTAAACTTATCAGGAAGCTATACTGATGGTGACAGCGTGTCATTGTCGCCAGGACAGACCAAGGGGCCAACGCAGCAGAATATAGAACTCCCTCAGCTGACTCACAGCTACATGAAAAAGCTGGTGGCAGAGCTGGCCTTGCAGAGCAGCGAAGACCAGAGAGCTCCTGCCATAAATGGGACTAGGAGAGTCACCCGTACGGATAAAAATGACTTTTTTTTTATATTGTACCATTCTTAAATATCAATCCCACTTGGATTAGCAACTTAAAGGCAAAAGGCGAAACGATAAAACTTTTTAGAAGACATTTAATTGACCTGGGTTTGGAGGCCCTTTACTAACCAAGACTACAGCACAAATAAAATCAGTTACACACTGAAAGATGATATCGAGAGTCATAATTTTTTTTTTTTATTCCTCAAGACAGAGTTTCTCTGGGTAACAGTCGTGTCTGTCCTGGAACTCGCTCTGTAGACCAGGCTGGCCTTGAACTGACTGAGATCCGCCTGCCTCTGCCTCCCTGGTGCTCTGGGAAAGGCGTGAGCCACCATTCATAATTTTTGATGGACTCAGTGTTAGGGCGCCTGCGCAGCTGTCTATCTGGAGAGAGGAGGAGAGAGGACTGAAAATTAAACAAGTTGATGGAGAGATGCACAAATGGCGAGGTGGTGTGAGTCAGCAATATAAAGAGCTGTTAAACCTCAATAATCAGATGAAGTTAAAAGCATAATGTTCATTGATAGTAGAATGGGCAGACAAATCGTGGTTTGTTTATACAATGAAATAGTACAGAAATAACAAACCACACCTACCTAGGACAAAGCTGATTCGGACAATGAAATTAAAGAGGACTCCCAAATGTTCTATTTCTTAAACAATGTAATACATATTTAAATTTTCACCATGTTATGGATCCTTAGAACTTTTATAAATCATAGACTTTTGTAGCCAATAAATATTGTCTCTAAACTGAGGGTTTAGGAGTACTTTTTAGGCATGAATATCTGCTTCCATCTTGTGCTGTAGGCTATAGACAAACAAGAGGTCTAACCTGGGACAGCATGTGTAAGTCTCAGAGTTCTTTGGGTGTAAGAATGGTTCCCACCTCACATGGGCCTTCTGCATACCATAGACACCAAACATGTGATTACATTTTTCTTTTTACAGAAACAACTGTGGGGTGTTGCTTCCCTAAGAGGTGTCAGGGAGACTGTAACATGCGACCCCATCTCTACAAAGGGTCAAAAGAGCTTGCGCTTTGGTTCTCATGGTCATAGTCAACATCGGGGTCGAAATTTAATCCCCACTCAACAGTGCTGGGAGGTGCTTAGGCAATATGGGGGATGGAAGAGGAGGTCAGTACCAGACAAATGGCCTTAGGGAACTGACCTTTGACCTCTTTTGCTTCTTTGATCTAAGTAAGGACACGGTAATGTTCCCTCTGGAGGAGGCAACCCTCCTGGGACACAAAGTGGACCTGTACCTGGATCTTGACCTTCCCAGCTTCTGGAGCTCTGAAGACACTGTGTAAATGATAAGCACCCAACAGAGACCCCCACGGTTACACACTGTAAGGTAAGTCTGCTCTTTTGGTAAAATATGGCCATTTTTTAAAAAAAGATAGGATCTCACTGTGTAACCTTGAATCCTCAATTTTTAAATTCCAACTTCCTAAGTTCTGGGATAGCAGGTGTTTACAACCATGCCTGGCAAATTCTGCTCTTTCAACCTGCTTCTCAGGACGGTTAAGAAAAACCAAATGTGATGATGATTATAAAACAGCCTGGCACCTCGTAAGTGCGAAGCATTAGCCTATATAGTTATTACTACCTCATTATAGAGTGGGATTAGAAATTGATTTATTGTCTTCTCTGCATTCCCATTATGGAAGTCTCTACATATACAGAGCGCCTGAAATGTAATCATTGAATTTAGGAAAATTAATTTTTGCCAGATTTATGTTCCATGGGAAATTGTGGGTACTGAAAGTTTTAATATTTGCAGTGTTCAGACAATTTGCTTGGTTCGGAATGGCCATCAGCGGTCATCAATCTCCCCCAGGAAGGAAGCAACATCTCCTTCTGCCGGTTGTCTCACTACAAGCCGATTGCTGACCTTGATGTCTTAACAAAGCCATCATGGCACAGTAATCATTTCTCGACAGATTGCGTCTTCAGCTATTCATTTCGTTATTCTTTAGAAAAGGGTTCTTGGGAAGATACAAATAATATATTCCTATTTTCGTTTCTTGTTTTATTATATTTGTTTTAGCTATATCATAATGAAGCAATTGAAAACAAGACAGGAATTGGAAGCAAGTCGCAGTTATTAACCCTATCCTGATGGTGACCATATCTTTGAATCATCAGATCTAAGGAGAAATGTGGAATATTAGCGATCTAAAAAATAAATCAGAAATAGCAATTTAGTACCTTAAAATTTGTATCTGATTGTGCTTTATGGATTGTGTTCAGATCATTTGAAGAGGCAATGAAAAGATTTAGAAGGTTATTGTAGTCATTGCAGAAGAGAGTATCTGATGGCCCTTTAACATGTGATAAGGAAAAAGGCATGTTGTGTGTTGTCTTATGGCACATTCCCCCGTGGCAGCTCAGGGTTCCACAGTGAGAGCACTGCCTGGCATAGTGCTATATGAATTCAAATCATGCCAAAATGTACACTTGTCCACATTACCATCCTGCCTTTTCGTTCTTGCTTTGATGTCAAGGGTTCCTTGAGTGTGTTCCTTTGGTATCTCTGTATCATTGTATACAGAATGAAGACAAGACAAAATCAAACCATATGTCTGTAGATTGCCTGATTCCAGATGAAAAGAGGAAAATTCGATGTCTATATGTTTGATGTATTTCCTGAGACCCAAATGTGATTTTTCCAGCTGTTACCACCTCGCAGAAGAACATATTCCCTACTGAGCAAATGTACTTCCATTCTGTTCCCTTTGAGATGGTTTGCTGGTTCTGATCAACTCCAGGTCTGGAGTCTGGCAGAGAACCATTGGGATGATTGCCCTGATTTCAGGCTGTGCCCAGTCTAGGGATGCTCAATTCTAAGCCATTGTCCTGAGCATCATTCTTACCTCTGACTTATGCGCCAGATCAGTGGTCCTCAGCCCACTGTCCCCTGTCATTGCATAGTTGAAGCATATTCTTCCCCATTACTGTCATAGAATGTCAATGTTGTAATCTGTTTGTAATTAGGAACACTATAAAAATCCATCTTTTCTTTATCTCTTCCTCCACGAGCTCTATAGAAGAATAAATCCTGGCCCACAAACAGAAATCAATTTAGATCAAATTCCCTGGTGTGTCATGTATTAGCTTGTCACTGAAGACAAAATTTGTACTTATTTAAAGATGTACCACTTTTTCAAGCTTTTCGAACCTGCAGTAAATAAAAAAATGCATGCCTATTTAAGCCTTGGAAACAAAGAATCACTTTGTGAAACCTAATGTACTCAAACAATGAAGAGTCAGGAAATGAATCTCCCATATGCCGAGAGTGGCATGCCTAGGAGAATAATGAGTTTGATTTTGATGAGCTTGAATCAAAGTTCATTGACATTATAACTTATTTACGGCTGGTTTATGCACAAAATGGTTTGAACATGGTGTGGAAGGACGATGTAGCAGAAGGATGCAACTTCATGCACCTTTCTGTTATTATGTGTGGTGGTGGTAGTGGTGTGTGTGTGTGTGTGTGTACTTGTGCATGTATGTGTGTGTACGCGCGCGCGCGCGCGCGCGTTCGTACACACACGCCCACACTTAACTAAAGGATTTTAGTATGTAACCTTGGTTGCCTGGAACATATTAAGAAAATAAACCAGGCTGGCCTTGAACACACAGAGATCTGCCTGCCTCTGCCTTCTGAGTGATGGGATTAAAGTTGTGTGCTGCCACATTCAGCTTTACCCCTTATCTTTATTTTTCCATTCAAAAATTTACACTTCCTCCCCTCCTCCCAATCCCCTCCCGTTCTCCCACTCACCCTCCTCCCTCCACCTCCTGGCTTGAGAGAGGGCAGGGAACCCTATCCTGTGCCTGTGGGAAGTCCAAGGCTCTCCCCCCCCCTATATCCAGGCCTAGGAAGCTGTGCATCCATATAGACCAGGGTCCCAAAAAGCCAGAACCTGCTGTAAAAACAAGTCCCAGTGCCTTAATCAATGGCTTCTCAGTCAGCCCTCATTGTCAGCCACAATCAGAGAGTCCGGTTTGATCACACGCTCATTCAGTCCCAGTCCAGCTGGATTTAGTGAGCTCCCATTAGATCAGGCACACTGCCTCAGTTGGTGGACCAACCCCTCACAGTTCTGACTTCCTTGCTCATCTTCTCCCTCCTTCTGCCCTTCAACTGGACCTTGGGAGCTCAGTCCGTTGCTCTGAGGAGGGTCTCTATCTCCATCCAAAGGTTCTACGGTGATATTCGAGATAGTCATCAGTGTAATAGTGGGGCAAGGACAGCTCAGGCACGCTCTCCTCCCTTATCTTTCAAGATAGACGCACACCTTTTTATGGCCTGGAACTCACTGTGCAGACTAGACTGGTCTCTAGTTTACAAGCATCTGTCTGTCTCTTCCTCTTGGCTCCACCTTCTCTTGAGTTGCTTGATCTAGGCTGTCTGGCCAGTGAGCTCCTGGGATCTACTTGTCTCCACCCACAGGCACGCCCCCTGAGCCTGGCTTTAATAGGGTTACTGGGGATCCAAACGCAGGCTCTCATGCTTGAGAAGCCAGCACTAAGCATCTCCCCAGTCCTAAAAGCTTATTTTAAATAAAGAATCCCGACTTACTGTCTTTAGGGCATTCAGGCCATTAGGGAAAAACAAAAACAAAGACTTAATGTTTTCCGTTCAGATTAGGATACTTCTTTGGCTGGCTGTCTTTCAGGATGCCTATTAGGAAAATAGATGTCGCAGCCGCTGCTTCTCACCAGCATTGGCCTCGTTCTAACTCTGCCAGAATGGACCCGTGTGGAATGGGAATAGGAGAGACATGTGCTACTGGGCACAGAGTGTTCATTTTCAACACACTATATTTTCTGGCTTTAAAAGTTCATATACTCTGACAACTGGCTTTTAAAATTGTTAAATCATAGTTTGAAGCCACCCTAAAGCAGGGGTTGTCTTCTTAGGGTCAAAGGTTCCTAGCACAAAGGGAAATTTACCGTTGGATGAAAGAGATTGTGCGCTGTATATACCCAAGCACCGTGAAATGTAATTAACTCTTCTCTTGGGGAGAAAAACAAAACAATAAACAAAAAAGAAAACTAATTAGAAAACTGAAAGATCTCCTGACCACAGGCTTCGTGGAGCTAATTATCGAAAGAAAGAAAACATAATATGAATGTTAGCAATATCCATTTAGACAAGGCATCTTAAAGTGACACACCACAATTATAAAAATTCAACTGATGCCAGATTTCTGAATTATATTAGCTGAAACTAACTGAGAGAGAAGCATTCATTAAATAGTTCATAAGCCAATCCTCAAAAGCCTGGTCTTAGCAGAGAACAGCTCTTTCTTCAGGTGTGTAATTTGATTTCTTCATTATTGGAATTCACAGGAGAAGGTAGGAATGTTTGTAGGAGGCAATGCCTATTGTTTCCTATGTATTCTACATCTCGCGTTTACAGGTAAAATGAATTCATTCGGAGCTAGAGAGACAGCTCACCAGAGGAGTTGGGTCCAGGTCGGGAATTAGATATGAGAGGCAACGGAGATGGGGGGATGGGTGGAAATGGGGTACCATGAAAGATGTGCTTGACCATGAGCAGTGAAGACAAAGAAGGCACCAGGATTTCAGATGGCATCCTCACATGTGAACATGAGAGATAAAGTCCCTACCACAGGCAACGCTGTGTGGTGTTTGAGACAGACTTGTGTCAGCGCTGAGACACCTGGAGCGATAACTTCAGAAGTATTGGTGGATTCCGAAGAAATAGCTGACATTCTTGCTATAATATAGAGAACCAAGACATAGGTGCATGCAATTATCAGGGCATTTGGGTCCAAGCCCTCTACTCTGCTCTTTTGTTACTTGACAAATACTTATTTGTCTTCATTTAAATTTCAGGATTGACAAGCTGACCAATGAAAAGTGAAAATCCTAAAGAAGTGTGTGTGAAAGCGTTCTGTAGAATACTAAGCAAAAATAAGCTTTATTAAAATACTACAAATACATTCTATCTTAAACATTTCAAATAGGAATTTTCTAACATGGCAATACAAAAAGGGAAACTTTTAGCAAACAACCAGAATTTTCTGCCATGTCCTACCAAGAGATAGTTGCTTAACACCTTACATTGTCAAATAAAGCTTTTGCTGAAACAAAAAAAGATAGCAATTAGCATCATTTTTAGATATGGCAAAAATGTTTTGAGAGATCCTCTGTGAGACTATCATAATTTAATAATAACCATGAATAAGGTGTTCTGAGTTAGTTGTGTAATGTGCACTTCTTTCTATTTACTTTATTAAAGTTTTAACTTCATGTGCCTTCCAATCTCTTGACGTTTTTCTACCACAAGGTAAAAATTAAATTTTAAGTGGAAAACATGCCCTGAGACCACAAATTACGATTATCTGCATGAGAGATGGTGTGTATGTGTGTATTGCGTGGGTGTGCATGTGTGCAGTGTGTGTTTGAGCTACACACAGCAGGATGGATAATTTCAGATGGAGGAGGTCTTAAAGGAAACATAATTCTATGCTGGACCAAGTCCTTTATGACTATAATGCCGCTAACTAATTATCCTGTGTGCTGAAACACATTGCTGAGATCCACTATGGGAAATAAAACCTGGTACTGAAACATACTCTCCACATGCTGTGGAGAGTTAATTATTAAATATATTGTCCGCCGCAAGAAAGAAAACATTACGGATAATGATGTTTTTGCAGGGTCCAAGTGTGAAGGCGGGAAAAAATGTGATCAGCAGCTCCTTTCACAAGGATACAATCACCTGCTTCCATTTCCTTCAGGGGTATCCTTTCCCGAAAACTCTGAAAATGAGTACATTCTTATTGTGTGAAATTGAAACAGTACAAGAGACTATTACCAGGAATCCCTGTTCTTTACTATTCTACTGCGAAAAATCCCGAGCACTTTAAAAAGTATTTTCAAAGAAATGTCCCTATGTTTTTAGGAAATAAAATTGTGCTTGTAACTTCCTGTCTTCCTCCCTCTTTCTTCACGGTGTATCGAACAACTTTCCCCACACAGGGCCATGTTCCTCTCATTATCCCTTGGGTAGTTAATTCCCTCAGAAGGTCTGTGAGAATTTCTCTAAACATACTAATTTATGCGTATATAGTTAGCATTGTCCCATGGGCCGTGCTTGTCACACAGGGTGATAACCTTCTCCATCTTCCTACCCTTGTAGCGTTCTGAACTTTGTGACTCAGAAATTATGATGGCTTCTTCTTCTTGAGGATATTCACTTCTTGCTTTGCAGGTTAGAACTCTTTTCCTCTAGTAACATCTTATCAGTCATTATTAGGAGGTAGAAGAAGCTATGGACCAGTCTTTGATCGGCAGGCTTCTTAGCAAATTGTTTTACTAACAGAATCCTTTGGGGTTTTGTGGGGAGGGGGAAGTGGGTCATAAGCAAATAATGAATAACTTCACTCTCGGATATTTTTAGCTTATATGCTTTTCTTGGCTTATTGAATCATTGTTTCCAATACAGGAAAACCTGTTATCACAGCTAGAATTTAGCATTATTCTGAGAGTTGTCAATGCTCAGAATAATGCTAAATTCTAGCTGTGATAACAGGTTTTCTTGTATTGGAATGAATAATAATCCTAATCCTGCCGATGCCTCACAGATGGTGGCGATTTTGCCTCCCGTTTCTGTACAGCTCTTCTTTATTTTATTACATCCCTTCTGCATTAAATATATAAGAAGTTACATTTTTAAATAAAGAAAAGCCATTAGATTTTACAACAAGATCAGTTTTTCTCCAGATGCTGACACTTTACATTTAATCTATAATAAGAAGAATTTAAAAAAAAAATTCTAAAAAACTTATTGAAAGTTACTACTGTCCGGGTCCTAAGACAAGAAATGTCACAAATGTTACTCTTGTTGCAGTGTGAGAAAATTTTATGACATTAAGTGGCAACAAAGATGGATTATTGCAGGTCTTTCTGGATTGTTTATTCTTGTATTTCAATCACCCTGAGCTCCCCTTTCTCCTTCCTGCCTTGTCTCAGGGTATATACATGCTCTTGTTTTGCTGTGGAGTAGAGATGAAAATAATTCCTTTTGTCCTTTGATCTCTGAAGACAATTATATCACAACTCTTTCAACCTTTCCTTTTGAATAGTTACTATTTCGTTAATTCAAAGAAAATGGTAAAATAACATTTTAAATAGCCACGAGACTCTACTAATTAATGTGGTTTAGACACTATAGTGTCCTTTACTCTCAGACATGAGCTAGAATAGGAAATGCCCTTAGCTGTAAGGTAACTTTCCTCATTAATTTTGATTTTTTTGAGCAACATTGGCACAAATTTAGTGGTAAAAGTGGAGAGTAGACAGAAAATTCTCTTCCTCTGGGAAATACTCACTTAACTTCCTGAACATATGGGCTCTAAAATATATCCTGAAATGTATAGATACTAAGCAATACAAAAGAGAGAGGGAATTTGGGACTGGGCATTTAGTTAAATTAATATAATAATGTTGCCTATCATGAATGACACTCTGGGTTTGATTCCCAAGAACCACATAACCTGGATATAATGGCACATACCTGTAATCTCCGTGCTTAGGAGGTTCAGGCAGGTAGACCAGAAGTTCAGCATCATCCACAGTTGCCAAGTCTGAGCTTGAAAACTTCTGTCAGAATGAAGAAGTGAATGAACAAATAAAGAAAATAAACTTACAAGTCATAACTACTATTTTTGATGGCCAATTTTGCTAATCAACTCCACTGGATTGAGAAAGGCCTATGAGATTGGTGAAGGGCAATTGTGTTTATATGTGCGGAGGGAGGTCTATGAGGACGCTTCCAAAGACGATTGGCCATTCTGAATGTGGCAGCACCATCCACTCACAGGCAGAACTTAAGCAAGTTGCAAGTCTCTTACTCAAAGGAGGGCAGCCTCCTAGTTTGGGCAACATAGTCTCCAAGCGTCCTAAGCTGGTAGCCAGGACAGAGGGCTTTGTGAAGCAGCTGTTCTAGAATAGGATCCAGGAAGCACAGATCTACAAGATATACTCCCTCATAACAAGGGGGCAGAGTAGAGAGGCTGGACATAATGAAAATGGAAGGAGAAAGCCAGGCTGTCCAGCCACTTCGTTGCTCTGTTTCCTGGTCACCCTGCTCTGCCCTGCCAGGACCTGACGGCTAAAACAGCGATGGACCTGAACTGCCACACCAATATCATTCCCTTCCCCGTTGAGTTACTTTGCTTGGTTATTTTGTCTCAGAAATGAAAAGTTTGAGTATTACAGCATACGTCCCCATGTGTAGATAAACATTATGAAGCTTTATGTGTGCATCTCCTGAAGTCACAGTTCTAGTTGTCCCATTTGGGTAGCGTGACCATGGCTTGGTGTCTTCTCAGCGCGCCAAGAAACCCTCTCACATTCACAACAGACCCTGCATTTTTTTCATCTTTTTTTTTTTTTATTTCAGCATAGAAAAATTCCTGATCATCCGTGTTCAAGAATAGCCGCTGCTAGGCTTCAGGTAAATATTTATGAGGGCAGAAATTTGAGCGGTGTCTTGGTGGGAAAGGAAGCGCTCTCTCTTGCTTGGTTTCTCCCATGGGATTCAGGAAGCACTTTTCTCCCCTTGTTTTCTATTCTAATTTGTAGAGATGCAAATCTCATTAATATTTAAATTTAAATATTAAAAGAAGCAAAATTTCAAACACAAAGTCTTTGATGCCGCCTGTCTCTTTTTAGATCTCTGCTTGCTGGTTGCTTTGTCAATATTGTTCCTTGGCAAAACCATCAGTCTTGACCAGAAATCTCCAGAAGAAATTCACACAGGCTCCTGGGGGATGGTGTTGCACAAACAGAAGGGAACAACTGGGATGGAGGCCAATACTTTGAGTGAGAAATTTTGGTGCAAGTCGTGAAGAGCACAGGCATGCATTAGCTGCATTCTGTCCTCTTGGGAACAGCATAGAATGCCATAAATAACACAAATTAGCACAGGTATGATGTCTGTCACTAGGGGATGTCATCTTCTGGGACTGTATTCTACAATCTATAATTTGTCATTGATTGGCAATGTCAGTACTTAGTACATAGCTCAGATTCCAAGGACCTCTTAGAAGCCAACAGAAGATGTTATGATGGTACCCACAGGTAAGGCAACAAGAATCCATTTCCTAAGAAAAGAAGATGGTGGAGCAGGTAAGGAGTGGAGGCTTAGGGCGAGAGAGTTTGATAAAAGTGTGTAAGTTCAAAACTGGGCACAGTGCAGATGACCTGTAAATCCAGCACTCGGAAGGCATGGGCAGGAGGATTGAGAGTTTGAAGCCAGCCAGAGTTCTAGGGCAAGTTCCAGGCCAAGGCAGGACTGCCAATGAGATCCTGTCTCATAAAAGGCAAGTTTGCCTGGCAGTGGCAGCACAAGTCTTTAACCCCAGCACTCTGGAGGCAGAGGCCTCTGTGAGTTCCAGGCCAGCCTGGTCTGTAGAGTGAGTTCCAGAATAGCCAGGGTGATAGTTACACAGAGAAACCCTGTCTCAAACAAAACAAACAAAAAAATCAGAAAAGGCAAGTTTGAACGATTTAGTTTATAAATTATGTTTTAAAATGCAGTTCAACATTTAAATACAATTGAGAATCTTGAATCTCTTCTGATGTTCTTTTCCATTGCAAGATAAGCAAGGGGATTAAAGGAAGACAATTTCCCTGGGTGCTCTAGAAGGGAAACTTGCCACCAAACAATTCTAAGGGGCTTTTTTAAAAAGTATAGAATGCTACACAAACATAAAATAAGTGAACCAACCCTTAATTTCATCACCAGTGAGTGTGTTCCTGGGAAAACACTGTTTCAAATAATATTGGGAGCACAGTTAAGCATTAGCTAGTTTAGGGCAAAAAAGGAACAGGTGTTCCAGGAAGAAAATGTTCCAGCCCGTTTCCACGGGGATTTGTAGAGTGGATGCACAGTCTCACGGAGGTGTGGGCATCCCACTGGGCTTGATAATACTGTGACTCAGAGTGTCTTCCCCGACAAACGGTGAACTCGGGAAAGAGCTCTGTGTCCTAGCTGCTGTGTGCCTCCAGCACCCAGCAGTGCCCGTAAATAACATCCTTACTGAGTAGGTTAAGTGACTATATAAAATGTTTTTCTTTCCTCGAATGGCTGTGAGAATGTTCATATTTCTGTGGTATTAGATCTGAATTTTAGTTACCTGTCTATTAGTAGACAATAGGGCTTGAGCTTTGTTCTTCTGACCAAGATGGTTGAGGGTCCCAAAGGTATGGTTAATGATAACAGCACATCAGTTAGTATAATTTCCTACCCACTTATCACATTTCCATCACAAATTAGACCTCCAATACAGTATCTATGAATAAAACAGGCTAATTTTAATTAATTAACATTTTGAAAGTATTACACACTTTCAGAGAAACTTTGAAATATGAAAATATAGAACGATATAAATCCATTTTGAAAATGGGTATTGGTCTCATTGACCATTGTCTTAAGGATTCGTATAAAGCAATCTATGAGTAAATAAGTTCGAACTTATACATGTACACAAACATGCAGACATATAGACAAAGAGAGAAGCACACATATATACAGACAAACAGAGAAACACACACACACACACACACACCATGAGGAAACCCCACACAGATACATTTGAAGTAAATTGGGATTTTAGAGTTTTAGAGGATTGCACTTTTCTGAGGAAAATTTCTCTTTAGTAGAAAAAAAAAAGGCCAAAACTTAAACCAAACCAAAACACCTAAATTCACATTCAACAGAAACACTAGGCTGTCTTGCTAGTAGTCCTTCCGACTGTTTGACTCTGTTTGCTTTTCTCTCAGCAAAACAGAAAAATGATGTGGACCGTGTGACTCACTGGTCCACATGGAAGCCTTGGGATGATGTTTGTCCTTTCAAGTACAGTCTTCTCCCCAGTTTGAAAGAGATGGAAGGAAGGAAGGAAAGAAGGGAGAGAGGGAGGGAGGAAGGGAAGGAAGGAGGGAGGGAGGGAGGGAGAGAGGGAGGGAGGGAGGGAAGAAGGAAGGAAGGAAGGAAAGAAGGAAGGAAGGAAGGAAGGAAGGAAGGAAGGAAGGAAGGAAGGAAGGAAGGAGTGACATGACATGTGTCTAGCTTGTTTTCTGTTGTGATAAATTACCCTGAGTATTATTTGCCTCGCAATTCCTGGTTACAGTTTCACCATTGTGGAGACTCAAAGCCACAGGAACTGGAAGCAGCTAGTAACAATCATGTTCCAGAGCAGAGAACAATTAAGAATTGACACTGTCTTTCAGTGCTCAGGTTCTCTCTCCTCTTTAATTCAGTACAAGGCCTATCCTGTGAAATAGTGCTGCCCATTCAAGAGGGGTCTCTGCCCACGGGTTAACTAAATTACAAAAAAGAATCCCTCACTGAAACTCCATTCTCTCTCTCTCTCTCTCTCTCTCTCTCTCTCTCTCTCTCTCTCTCTCTCTCTCTCTCTCTCTCTGTTGTTTTTGTCTGTTTTTTTGTTGTTGTTTTGCTTTGTGTTTCAAGTTAGGGTTTCCCTGTGTAGCCCTGGCTGTCCTGGAACTGACTCTGTAGACTAGGCTAGCCTCCAACTCAGAGATCAACCTACTTCTCTCTCCCGAGTGCTAGAATTAAAGGTGTGTATCACTACCACCCAGCTTCTCTTTTGAAACCAAGAATACATTTAAGCAAGATATGATAGGAATTTTAATGGCCTCTTGGCTTCTTCAGAAGTCACTTTTTAAATTTGCTTGTTTGAAATCTGTATCCCTAACCGCTTCTACTTAGAATTCCAAGAGACAGCGGGGTTACGTAGATAGGCACTATTCAGAGAGCTAAAGTAAACCAGATTTTAAAAACTGTAATTTCAATTTTTTTCCCAATGCAAGTTAGATACCTTACTGACGGTTGGTCTTACTCTTCCTCCTTCGTGAGTGTCCAGTGCTAAGCGCTATTTCAAGCACATAGAAGACAGCATATAAAGGCTTGTTAAATAAATGGGAGTGCAGCCTGGATACAAAAGACATCATCGAAATTTCTTTGTAGGTCAATTACAATATAATCAGATTCTCAGACAAGATGCGCTGCAAAGACCAACAATCGGGGATATTAACCAGCCTTATTATTTGGGACTGATGGCCTATCTGCTATTCCTTTGACGGCTCCTAAGCCACAGCTCTAGTGCTTCTGTTTGATAATGAAATGTTACATCTTCTAGACAGTATGCCAGACATGAAGTGGGCTGTTTAAAAATAACTTCCAAGCGGCTTCACTAAAGGAGCAGGCTGTCCAATGAAGACTAAATGAAATGTTTAGTTTTCGGGTTAAAATTATTAGCTCCGAGTGTGCCCTGTTTTTATTGTCTGTAAAGCAGTTATATGCCTATAAGTCCACTCACTGATTTAAACTACAAGGTTTATGAGACTAAGATAAAATAAGTAGGACTAAATAGCTGTTTCTCATCTCTTGTCTTCTCCTTGAAACATGCTATTTAATTCTTCAGTCAGACTGGATGAAATGCCTCTACTTGGATAAAAGCAGAAAATTGGATCTAAGGAAAAATGCCAAATACTGTTATACTTGAGGAATGCGTATGCACTCAAGTAGTGTACAAGATGTGTGTAAGCACACACACACACACACATATGCAAGTGTGAATATAGCACATGGTGGGAGAGGGGAGAGAGGGAGGGAGGGAGGGATAAAGGGGAGACACACACAATTTGCACTTCCTGCTTATCTAGTATGGCCTGATTTTAATCTCATAAAAATCCCCGCTTTTATAAAATGAATATACAGGGTTTGGCAGGCGGGGAAACTGAAGTTTTGAGGGGAGACATGATTTGTCTATGCACCCCTACCTGGGAAGCAGAGGGTCCCCTCTTTAATGCTGCAGATGGCTTTGCTTCTTCACTCTGGAACACTGTCACCCACAGTCCTTACGGGCAGCACAGTCTTCCGGACACAGTCATCATTGACACCACTCACTGGGCAGTGTGTAGGAAGGAGGACTCCCCTATAGCTAGCTAATGCCATGGCAGCGTGGACTCAATGGCTTCAGTGTCCACTCTACCTGTAAACTTTAAATACATCTTTGCTCTGTGGCATACTGAGGGAAAAGCTGGAATGAAAACCCCACTTTTTCCCAGGAGAGCTTGGTTGGCGTCCTTCCCACTGATGGGCGGGTTGTGAGAGCGCTTGGGCCTCTTCCCTATCTAGTCCATCTTTCTTATTCTACAGGATTTCCAATGTGGGTTTTTTTCCTCTTATTCCAAACAACTCCTGATATTTTTGAAAAGATTAAGCCACTGGACAGAGATAGAAATGAACAGAAACAACTCTGTGTGCAGATGCCATGTCTCAAAGATGCATTTCCTTCAGTTGAACCAATGGAGGGGAATATATATATATATATATATATATATATATATATATCTCCATAACCTACCATTGTCATATCAGATATTCAGGGAGTATTTCTCTCATTCATTTTCTGATGTACTTTTCTCTCCCCCCCTCACTTTATCACA
Organism: Arvicola amphibius; assembly: GCF_903992535.2. Lineage (NCBI taxonomy): Eukaryota > Metazoa > Chordata > Mammalia > Rodentia > Cricetidae > Arvicola > Arvicola amphibius. Next base: position 7,928,546 of record NC_052063.2, read on the forward strand.
TCCTCTCTGCACACTTTGTGTTCTATTAAATAAAAGCATAGGTTCCTTAGGCATCTTGATATTAAGCCTTTATAAGCCTAATGATACAGGAATCGTGATATTAGGCATGACAGTATTGGGTTTGCTTTGCTTTAGTCTGCAAGTTTGGATCTGTGCTGAGCAGAGGAATTTTCACAATGGCGACCAGTGAGGCTTTGTTATCTCCGTGGCCCTCAACTAGGGGAGAAATTATGCGTGTTTACTACATGGCACAATAAAACATCAGCAGAGAAAGTTAGACATGTCAATCTCGGAGCTGAAGGCTTCTTGGGGAGCCCAGCTGAGGGCACACAATTCTTTATCAGGTGATGAAGGTCACAGAGTAAATTGTAAACCAACTTATCTACAGAGGCTAAGATCTATCCGAAAAAAAGAAATAGCAACTAATAAAGAGAGACTTTAGATCTTGGCACTGTCAGTGGGAAGCATACATGTGAGATAGGCAAACCTGAACAAAGAATCCATAATGGATGAGAACAGAGACTTTTCTATTGACTCTTTTGATTAATAAATATTGTTCCCCCTTTCTCGGTGAGGACGAATTGGAAGTTTATGGCATAACCTAACGTACATAGAATTGACCATTTTTTTTGGTATGTTTCCTGATGTCGTAGTTGGATTATACTGTACATTCATATCAGTCTAAATAATTTTATTTGCAATGATAAAGACCCAAGCTAATGTCCCCTTGGTGGTCTTTTGTATTGAGATGTGTAATCATTGACCTTCATAGCCTATTTCAGTTTGACTGTAGAGTTCCGGAGTAGGCAGCAATCAGGCGGTTAGCAGAGCATACTGCCTTGTCTGGAGGTGTGCTACCTGCAGCTTCCAAACACCGACTCATCTGGAGTGCTCATTAATCTCCTGTTGTTTAGTGAAGCCAGCGCACACAATGACGAATCGTTCATTCCATTTCCTTATTTAACTCATCTAGCCTCTCCATCTGCCTCCAAAGGGCTTGGAATTATCTCACACATTTTACAGAGGCATAAGTAGGCAGAGTAAAGTAAAATGACTTGCTTAGAGGCACAGTGAATTCTCTGGAAAAGGAAAAAACAGATATCGGAAGACGTTCTTCCCCTCGGGGCTAATTTTCTCTTGTTCTCCTCCCTGAGCTAATATCCCCGAATCTGATCACCTCTCATCTTTGTCTTGGCAACATCTCCTTATGTAAGCTCTGCAGATTCAGAACCCCAACAAGAAAAAGGCCAGGGCATTTATAGCTGTGACCCACACGATTTAAAGCTAGCTGGAAGGCTGGCAAAACACAGTGTCATGCTGAAGTTATTTCCAGAACAGCAGGCGTCTCTTCAAGCAAACCAGCTCAAAGGGTGTCAAACTTACCAACCTATGTTCTCCAGCACAGTTCTTTTAAGACTGAGCAAATGGTAGGGAAAAAAATTTAATCTTCTCATATATCCAGATTAATTAACCAGCAAGTATTTATCGCTTGCCATGAGTCAGACTATAAAAGAGACCTCATCATTGCCTGGAATCTGCAGTTGAATTTTATGGCTTTGAAACCTAGCTTCATTATTTATTGGGTGAGAGACTTTAGGCAAGTTACTTAGTTTCCCCATGTTGTGCCTCAGTTTCCTCATTAAAAAAAATGTTGATAACAATAAGACACACATTGTTGGACTATCAGTATAATTAATTGAGTTAATTCACATAACGTGTTGTGGGAGGCCGCTCCATTCCATTTCCTGCCACCTTGACCCGAAATAATCACACTGAAACCATATGATTGGCAACACTGCTTGGTCAATAGCTTAAGCATGTTTCTAAATATATCTTCAGTTTTAAATTAATCCATTTCTATTATTTTATATTTTACCATGAGGCTCGTGGCCTACTGGCAAGGTTCCAATTGGTGGCTCACATCTTTCTCCTCTGGCAGCAGCGGGTACATGGCATCTCCCTGACTCTGCCTACTCTCTTCTCCTCTATTTGCTTGGAACTCCTGCCTTCCCTATTTTGCTAAGCCCCTGGCCGAAACAACTTTTTTTCATCAACCAATAAAAGCAAAACATAGAAGGACTTCCCACAATCCAGTGCTAAACAAGCACGTGTTTCTTAATAAGGGGTCGTAAATACTAGCTCCTTTTATCACATAGCCAGCACCTAGTACAGAGACTGGCACATTGTCAGTCTGAGCTAGGAACATGAGCTCTCAAGAAGCTTTCATTCAAATGGGAGATATGAAAGACAAATAAGACAAGAGCGACCGTGTACTATGAAAAGCACACATACAAAGGTACTTAAATAAATCAAATGTGCCATTCTCAGAGATGCCTGTGTGGACAGACAAAGTTCCAAGGGACCAACAGGTGATCATGAGAAGGCCCATTGCCCATCTGGAGGACCATTGTTCAACAAATGTTCATGGAGCATTCTAGAAACTGTAATCAAAGTTGGACTCATTTAGCTTAAGCTAAAAGCTTGAATGGAAATTGTTGGAATATAGCTATGATATTCCAGTACCAATGTGTAGGAAAGAAAGTCTGTCCTGAGTGGTTCATGAACTTGTGTTTGGTGAAAAGTCTGTAAGAGTCTCCCAGAGAGGTGAGATTAGAGGAGGGGTAAGACATGCCCAACGACGCTCCAATTCTATTAGATATTTAAATATATTGTATTGAGAAATATTGTATTCAAACATATCATATTAGTTATTTAAAACAATGGAAATGAATTAAAAATGAGAGAAAGCAACAGGCAAGACTGTGGACTTGAAGAATTCTTGTATGCCTAGTCCGTAGTGTGTGATATGGAAAACTGTGGGCATTAGCTGAATTTAGGGTGAGGGAAGAAATGAAGTTTTTAAATGAATGAGCCAAATCGTCATTGCAAAATCTCTTAATTCAATATATTAAGTGAACAGTGGTTGCAAAGGAAACAAAGATTGGCTTGAATGGATAATAGACAGAAAATATCATCATGGCTCTGTATTCCGGAAGTTTCTACAGGAATCAACATTTTCCTGTTTTCAACAAGACACAAAAAGGTAGCCTGGGGCAGAATGGCTATTGGGAAAGAACAATCCAACTTTTTTTTTTTTTTTAAGTGGGAAAGAATATTTCACTTAATACTATTATATGGACCAGGATTATTGCAATTAGGAAAAGAGATTAAACTCAGTTCCAAACATAGTGATGGCATCTATAAATTATAGCCAGAGTGTGGAGTCTAAAATTAAAACTTAAAAATACCAAGAGGAGATATCAGGGATAGAATGATGATCGCTATGTTGGCCTAACAAGATTCTTGTTAAAGGCAGGCCATGGGCTTAGATACAAAGGGTAAAGGGTGAGGAATTTGACCATGGCTGAAAGAAGAGGGGGTTCTCCTTAAATAGTTTAGCAGGAATTTCTTGCTAAAGGAAGACCAGATCTAGTCTTCTTGAGAAATAGAGCTGGAGGAGTCTAACCAAATTGGATCAAATGGAGAGTCTTTTCAGGGCTATGTCTGCAGCAAGTGTTGGATAGTTTAACTGTACAAAGCTATGGTCTACCCTAATAAAATGGTGCGTTCTTATGTTTCATAGTCATGTCCTGAGCCTCTCCAAACAGGATACTTCTAAAAAGCTACATCACGCAATCAACATGCTAGGGAGCTTGAGAAGAAATCTATAGCCAGCATCTCTGGTCCCTGGAGCCACTCCTCATTCTGCTTCTTCCTGTAGCATTGTGTATAACATCGGTCAAAGGTGGTGAGTCAGCGAACCAGCTTATTTTGTGTCCCGCTTATTTTGATCTTCCTAATGTGTCTATTTCTTTGATATTTCAAGCAAAGAGGTTTCACAGTGATATCCTTCCTTATGCATTTAAAGATTATTTGGCTCATCCTTTCGTAAACACATACTGGATGGTTATTATTCTCTCTACCTCATGTCAACGAATAGGCCCAGAAGAATCATTCCTGGCCAGAACTGGTTAGAGCAAGGCATGACATTTAAAGCTTCCTAAAGCAGAGCAAAGGACATTGGTTTAAAACCATGGGGCTAGGGACAGAGTCAGGTTCATACTGGGACAACAGAAGGACAGGTGCAGACAGAGCCTTTAGCCTTGATTCTGTGTTTCCAGAGAGAAACAGCTGGGCTTTTAGGCAATTAGAAAGGGATTTTTTTAAATCATTTACATTTTACTGTACCTAAAGTAAGTAGTTCCTCCACAGGTAGGAGAAACTGCTTCGAGGGCAGTAAGAGGTTGGCTATATATACTTTCTGTTCTTAGAGGCTCAAGGCTCTTCCAAAAAGGCATTAATGAAGGCTTACCACCCCACTATTTCTGCTTCCCCATGTCACCTCCCACCCCGAGAGTCTGTCTAGGCAGAAATAGAGTTACTATGAATAGACCAGCAGTGTCTCCAACACCACAACAGTGGCAGTCAAGAGCCTAGGGGATGCTAGCCTCTGTCTCCTCCTCTTTACATCCACGTCCAAGGAGAAGCAGCCTCCAGATAGTTCAAGGAAATGGATCTGAAAAAAGACAAAGTCAGACTTCTGCCCATAATCACCCACAATGCCAGCCTCTGACACTTAAATTTGTTCCAAAGACACCAGACAACAAGGCTTCCCCTCATTTGTCTCCTCTTGAGAGGTGGTACTCACAAGGTGAATTTAACTTCTGCCGTCTGTCCAAATCCTAAGAATTATTGATGAGTCTTCTATGTGTATGGAGAAAATGCCTTTGCTTTAGGGCAGGGAGGTAGGAGACCTACTGATTTTAAGGATAGGCAGGCTATATTCACAATAGCACTGATTCTGAACTTTTCCAGCGTGGGGAAAATAAGTTTAGAGTCTTAAAATGGGACCCCGCGATGGTAGTTCACTGTAAAAAAATCATGTCTGATGATTATCAAGTGTGCGATTTCTCTGCACTAAAAGCCTCCTGAATCGGGTCCATTTCTGAATAGAGATTGCAACTCTCTCTCTACCATCTCTGCTCTGCTGGAGATGGGATCCTCAAGTACACTTTCCGGTCTTTTTAGATGCCTTATTGCATTTGCTTCTCAAATGCCGTTCCTTTCATGAAAGCCTAGGTGATAAAGGGTAGCAAATATAACCCCAGGTTTCAGCCATGAAAATGCAAGCAGGGGGACAGGGAAAGCTTCAGCATCCTTTCTGTGAAGGCCGACTCCTACTGGGATACTAATGAGAAGGCAATGCCAGCTATCAAAGGGAAAGGATGGCCAAGAATAGGATAAGTAGAAAAATGAAAGGAAGCGAGGAGCATTGGGATTTCTGAGCTATTGAAAGGCAAAGCTGTCCTGTGCACGTCTTTTATTCCATTCATTCTCTTGGTGTTGTTTGCGTGTGGATAAGCTGACGACAGCTGGCTTGACTGGACCCAGACAGAGGAGGCTCTAACACAAGGAAGCCCATGTTTATAACGATGAGCTTATAGAAAGAGTTGTCCCCCAGTTAAGAAAAGGAAGGGCTGCTGACCGTGAGGGTTTATTCACCAGTAGAGGGATGCCCTCAGAAAAGTCCAGTCTGGGATTGCCACAGTCCAGATTTACATAGTGGGAGCTAAGATCCTGAATGTCCCAGAGGGTGCTGCTGGTTATCAACACACTACTGTAGACAAAAGGATTTGCACATGGATCAGTTTCTAATAAGAAAAATAAGAACACTTCTCACAGTTGACAAAAGACAATGCAGTACTTCACCGAAATCATATGCTTGTTGATAAGGACAGACTCGGTGAGGACCGGAAAGCCAGTATCAGTCCTGAATTGGACTAACGTCAAGACATGACTTTATGTATGTATGAAAAAGCCACGACGAAACTGTGATACTGTCTTCCAGCTTTAGAGAGTAGGAAGAAACAAAGGAAAAAGAAAGTCAGTTCAAGAAACAGCCAAACTTGGAAGAGTCAAGCCAGCTGGAGTCCTAATTGCCTGATATCCTGGAAACGCTCCTGGAGAGATGCAATCCTAGCCAGAACAAGATCTAAAGACTTTTGGCAAAGCTGGGCACGTGGTGTCTGAGAGGAGTTCTGGGAGCATCGAGTTGCTGGTCCTGTGTGTCAGCCGAAGGAACAAGATGCCACGGCTCTCAGGAGTGGGGGACACCGAGAGGTACAAAGATGAAGGATGCTTGCTGCTTGGGTAAAAGTATAAAGTCAGCTGTTAGACTGGAGCCCAAAGTCCAAACTGAAGAGCTGTTGCAAGGGTAAAGGAGATGGCTCTGTTGATAAAGTTCCTGTGGAGTTTGGTCCTGGGATTCTATGTTTAAAAGCCAGGTGTTGAAGTACATGCTTGCAACCCTACTGCTAAGGAGGCAGAGGCATGTATGTTTCTGGAGTGTTGTTGGCTCGGTTGCTTAGCTGAATTGGCAAGTGCCAGGCCATTGAGAGATCCTGTCTCAAGAGAAGATTAACTACTCCTGAGGAATAAAACCTGAGGTTGACCCCTGACCTTCACATGTACACACACACACACACACACACACATACACACACACACATATATACAAGGATACACAAATGGTGTTTTGAGAAAAACTAAGGTCCACAGAGAGGTAGCAGGCCAAAAATCCCTTACACACAAGTTGAAATTCCAAGGCTAAGTATGTCTCTCTCCATTTACAAGGAGGCAAAGCAAGAAAGAAGAAAGCAAGATGAGTCTAGTATCTTAGGCAAGTTTCAGACTCTACTTCCTCCAAAAGGAGGAAGCCCAATAGTCCAAAAAACAATGTTTGGGCCTTAGTTGGGGGAGAACTAGTTTTACCATTTGACTTGTATATGTTCTCTTGGAGAATGGATACCTGGGAGATCACACAATGGCACTGTGAAGGAGATATTTGTCAAGAACCTTCAGGTACATTATCTGTGGAAATATGAGCTAAAATATTGTAAATGCCAAAAGAGGGTATGCCCCCAAATCAAAATCATTAGGGTGCACAGTAAGTGAAGCAGAAAGTATGGGTCTTGAGTGGTTTTGAAGAGACCCTGTAGATTTGTTCAGGGTGCAACCAGTAAGTGTCTGTTGGCTGTTATGCTAAGACAAACTTGAAAAGTAAAGTCATGAAGGAACGGCTAAGAAGGCGAGAAATTGTTCCCCTAAGTAGTCACATGACAACATAACAATCGCAATGTTATATATTTTTCCGTTCGTACATAACATAATAACATAACGACAAGCAAAGTTTGCTACTATTTCTGTTAGGATGGTTTTAAAAGTGTGTGTGTGTTGTGCATACATAAGAACAACATCTAAGGAGGCCAGAAGATGGTGTTGCATCCTGAATCTGTAGACAGAGGTAGTTATGAGCTAACTAGTGGTGCTGGGAACTGAACTCTGGTCCTCTAGGAAAACAGTGCATGGCCTTGGCCACTGAACTGTCTCTTCAGCCCCCACCCCTGTTTATGTTTAGAGGTAGAGACTCACATAACCCAGACTGGCCTTGATCTTACTCTGCAGCTGAAGATGACCTTGAACTTCTGAACCTCCACTGCCACCTCCCCAGTTCTGGGATTACAGGTAAATTTCGCCACACCCACCTTACATGGGTGAGGAGATTAAACTGGGGGTTTCGCACATGCTAGGCAAACACTCTTCCAACTGAACTACAATCCAATTGGACAAAAAAAAAATTCCCCTCCATTTTCAGATAAAAGAAATTGAATGGCTTGTCCTGAAATGTACAGTTGTCGTTTTCAAACCTCAGCTGAATACAGAATCCCCCCACTCGAGGTTAGGTTTTGCTGTGTAGTCCAGGCTCGCCTCAGCCTCCTAATTGGGAGAGCAAAGGCCCGAGGCCACCTTACTTGGCTTAGAATCTTATCGTTACCCTCAATAGAGTCTTGAAGTTGAACCCTGTTATAGTCTCCTGTTTGTAACGCTTTACTTTAGTCTTTCTTCCTTACAAGCCGCGTTCATTTAAGGGTACTTAATAGATAGCATTAGGAAACGTTTACTCATCCTTCATACACTGGGAAGGAAGTGGAGACTAAAGGCTGGACTTTCCCAGCCTCTCCCCGTGGAAAGCGGCAAGAGGCTCTGCCTTATACTCATTGCAGGCCTTCCAATGGGTCCCTGAGGCCTCATAAGAGTCCATGGTCTCAACTCGCTAGGAGAACTAATTCAGCACCAGCAGTCATTGGAATGAACATAACATAAACCCGCCTTTTGAGACTTACTTCCATAGTTTAAGATAATAGGAGGTGGGCACCTCAGGAGGGGAAGAGGTGAGGTTTGCATACCATTGAAAGCAAGGCTTCTCTTGCATTTTCTTCGTGCTCAAACAATGCCAGTCCTTTGGGGACTCTAGGAATCCGTTTGATTCAGTTTTGACTTTTTGAAGAGTTAACATAATTGAGAATGAAAAGGATCCTAACTGGGATTGCAGTGGCATGACTTTGACTTTGTGATAGGTGATTTGGCTAGAGAAGGATGGCGACGATTGTATTGCCTCCTCCTCTCTTCCTTCTCCTTTCCCTCCTCCTTCCTCTTGTCTTCATTCTACTCTTCCTCTTTTTCCTCCTCCCCACTCCTCCTCTTCCTCTCTTCCTGTCAGACATAGCTGAGTCTTTGACCTGTATTGGCTACTCCTTGTAATACATTCCGCCTGTTCACCAATATTCTGGGAAACAGCTCCTTCTAAAAAACAAAAAAACAAAAACATAAAACAAACCATTTCTTTCTCTCTTTTTCTTTTCTATTCTTTCTTTCGTTTTTTTAATATCCAAGAAGCTGGTGACAGCCCAATTTTCTTTTACATCTATGAAATCGAAAGGCTGGGACTTAGGAGGGATTATGGAGAGTCTATGAGTCAAACAACACACCCTGCTGCAAGCCTTATCTGGAGCAAGCCCCCCTTTCCTCCCTAAGTCTCTGGTGGTTGGCTGGTGCTCAGGACAGGCAGTAAAGGTTTCACGTGGCCCCGTTTATCATCCAGTAGCATCTTCAAAATGCCAAACTTTATTTATCGATCTTCTCATTCTACGTTATCTCCAACAAGCCACAGGAAAAGTAATACATTTTGTATGGATTAAACCTTGTGACACTACATAACATACCCCGAGAGATAACTCAAACTCGCTTTGTCTTCTTATTATCTAAACAGACATGCCTTTCTTTAAGCCATCAACTGAGGTCATAGCCCAAATGCCCTTGTGGAATATTCATTAATCAAATAACTAATTTGAAATGGACCGTCAAAGCATTATCCATTTCCCCATCCTTCTTCCCACAGCACTTTAAATGCTTTGTGGGAATAATGATTAGGCTGATGTTTAATTAATTGTGAAATTGTGAATTAAGGCTAAGTTAAAAGATAAATCATTTTTTAGTGCACGGGAGAGAAAGCTTGAGCCTTTGATCAGACTGGTTTTGTTGAGGACTCTTAGCAAATTTACCTTTATTTCCACAATACAACCCCATCCAAATTCAAGATCCACCTTCACGGTGCCAATCTTATTTATTCTTGGCGGGTTACAAATTCACCACCTTAGAGCTATCAGCTCTTGAACACACATACAGATCTAGACATGCCTTGCTCCTTTCAACAGGCTTTTCATAAAGGCTGAGGTGTGTTGTTGTATTATTTCTTTTTCTCAAATTATTGAGCCTGGCTCAAGACCTTGTCATCTAGTTGAATTTTATTTCTGAGATATATGGCTCAAATTTGTTCAAATCCTTCAAAACCACAAAGACTCCCAAAGACCACTCCCAGCCTAAGATCCAAAAATCTAACCCTGAGACTAAACAAGTTTCCCAAAGCCCCTTCCTTTTAAGTCCATTTTGAATACTTCCCTGCCCCTAGAGCTTAATACAAGAATGATTTTTTTTGTTTTTGTTATTTTTTTTTTGACACAGGGTTTCTCTGTATCTTTGGAGCCTGTCCTGGAGCTAGCGCTTGTAGACTAGGCTGGCCTTGAACTCACAGAGCTCTGCCTGCCTCTGTCTCCAGAGTGCTAGGATTACAGGCGTGCGCCACCACCGCCCGGCAACAGTAGCTTCCACTAAAATGATCATCTTAAAGAAATAGCTCTCTGAGAACAACTGTCTTAGACAATTAAAGTTTAAAAAATTATACAAACGAGAAACGGGAAGGAGATACTTATTATCAGGTTTGCCCTAGGTGTGGGGGGCAAGGGCATTGATGTACTTCACCCTCATGTGTTTGGTCAGCCAGATTTTCAGTATTTCCTTTCCCTTTTATTGTATGGGAACTAATAAAATCCTGGAGAAGTGGAGATAGGTGGAGACAGTGGTTTCAATACACCACCTAAAAATAGACCTCCACTTGAACCCTGGTGAGGGAGTGGTAGGCTCCCCTTAACTACTTCCAAATAGTTCCCACAGTAGTGGCTTGGATGGGTTATACACCCCTGGAGTAGACAAGGTGATGCACAGCATAGATGTCACCAAGGAAATTTGGCTGAAGTCCACTTATTGCTAACTTGGTGTAATGACTGTTGTGGATAAACAAATCAAACTCAAATCCACAGGTCAATGGCTCTGAAGAATGCCCAGCTGATTTTCCTGTTTAAAAGCACACTGAAGCTTTTCAGGCAAATTAGAGGCTTTCAAGGAGATCAGCTGCACCGGCTAACAAGTGGGTCTTGCATTTTTGAATACTCGGGATAATGGCGGGAAGGTCCCCAAGTCACAGGTATTAAGGAGGAACTGCTAGTTGCTCTCAATTCACAGTGACACATCCCTTAGCAATCAGTATTTTAACTAATAATTCCTCTCAGTAAAACAGGGTTTTCTTAAAACATGTCAAAACCAATAAAAGTCAATTAAAAGCCAAGACCACTTTCCCTTAAGAATGCAAGGTTCAGTGAAGTGACTAGGGATTTTCCTGCTTCTCAGGTCTAGGGCCATCTAATGAATAGTTGATTGCTAATAGTGGGCATTTGATGTAGCACAGTGGTATAGCATTTGCTTAGCATGCCTGAAGTCCTCAGTCCAACCCTTAACACTGACCCAAAACAAACACAAACAAACAAAAACCTAAAAACAAAAAAAAAATAATGTTTGACAGTAGGCTTCCCAGACTATTGGATGTAATGAATCAATAAAATCTCTTTCCTCTCCCAAAACACGGAAAACCAACACGGGGCTGCCAACGTTGTCAGATGCCAAGTAGACTGGCCAAAAGCAAAATGAAACAAAATGAAATTACTTGCTACTGTGACTACAATTTAATGAAATGATAGCCAAACAAAATGATAGCCAAAGAAGTTGACAAGTCAGAAAAAGACAGACAGCCTGGGAACTGAATTAAAAGTTCTTCTTGTTCCATATGGCGATGGTATACACCTGTAAATCCCATCCCTTGGGAGACTGAGGGTCTATGCTATTCTCGTTTTTCTAATCTCATGGTTGATGGATATGAACCCAACCCCGCACAGATAATCCACAGTCAGAAGTGGCCCGTGACGGACACTGATCTGACTTGAGGGAGATTTTGTATCCAGACAGTGGAGGGGAGTGTCCTTGCTGCCTGAAAGGGGGTGAAGAGCATCCTTTCAAACCTTATGTTCACCTGGAACCCGATGATAAAGTAGGGCTTTGGAACGAAATCCTTGTAGACACAGCTGAGCTGGGGATTTCAATAGCAATCATCCTAGATTTGAGATGATTCACCTGCCCCATGCTTAGTATCCATAGTATAGAAAAGAAGTCACTTTAATTGTAGATACATATAGGAGAAACAAGGGATGGCGATGTAAATTTACAGGTAGGGGTGAATGTAGTCAAATTCTAAGAAATGCCGAAGATTTCCAGCTGTAATTGAGGAGACAGTTGCACAGTTGATCCTTTCTCAAAGGGTCCAGACAAACCCAGCACAACAAACGCCTGGACTTTAGATTGCTGGCCTCCTGAAACACTTTCATGAGACACTATATGCTATTATTTTTAAGCAGTCTTGTTTGTAGTGACATGCTACAGCAATCCTGGTACATGAATAACCTTGGTTTACTGAAGGTGCCATCTTACCAAGCAAAGAGAATTCCCCCTTTAGCAGCAGAAAAGACAGCATCTGAATGCATCCCAGTGTTAAGTCCTTGGATGCATTCAGTTTGAGAATAAACTGGACCTCTGGATTTCAGAGCGTGTGATTCGAAAAATTCCATCCCATGAATCCCCTCTTGTATAAACATATGTGAGCTGAGTTTTCTTTCACAGATAGTGGAAAGACTTCTGATAAAGACATTGCTTAGGGCTGAGATAATCATATTCGTCTTTTAAGCCTGGCTATTGCGTCCTTTTCTCTACAAACCCTTCCCTGTAGTCTCTCCAGCCCAAAAGGCTAGCTTCTTCATCTAAGTTTCTAGGCTCTATTCCCCTCCCACACATGATTCTATTAAGCTCTTCTTATCTTTCCTCGGAGACCTTTGGCTATTGAAAGCAAGCATCCATTCTTGTAGGCTTTGCTTTACGGCACAGCTCAGCCCTATTTACATAGCAGGTGCTTGGTACACATTTGATGAATGTAAAAGTGAAGGAATAAAGAATGGGCTTTCAGCGTTTGTGTAGAGAATAGAAAGCGGGGGGGAAAGCTGTTGAGATATGGGCTCCCCTCATGTTCCTAAGCATACCAAACACACAAATCCCCAAGCCACACGCCCACAAATTGTTCCGGGAACGAAGTCAGCCGGACTAAGACTGCTGTGAGCTGCCACTGGGTCAGTTCCTTTGCCAGCAGAATAACCGCCAGGCTTTTTTAAAGGGCAGTTGTGACTTCACATCTGAAGGGTCTATCATATTGCTCTTTCCTGGGCAAAACCTTTCAATGACTTCCCGCTGCTCTCAGGAAAATTTCAAACTTGTGCTCATGGCTTAGAAGATCCGGTGAGACCTGGCTAAAGCTCAGCTTTTTAATCTTATCTTCCCAGTCTCCCCTGACCTGGAACCTATGCTGTAGCTTACAGAAGCTCAGTGACCATTCCAACCTATGCTGTAGCTTATAGAAGCTCAGTGACCATTCCACCTCTCTCTCTCTCTCTCTCTCTCTCTCTCTCTCTCTCTCTCTCTCTCTCTCTCTCTCTCTCTCTCTCTCTCTCTCTGTGTGTGTGTGTGTGTGTGTCTGTCTGTCTGTCTGTCTCTCTCTCTCTCTCTCTCTCTCTCTCTCTCTCTCTCTCTCTCTCTCTCTCTCTCTGTGTGTGTGTGTGTGTGTCCTTCTCTCTCCCTTCCTCCCTCCTTCTTTTCCTCCATCCCTTCCCTTCCCTTCCCTCCCTTCCCTTCCCTTTCCTTCCCCTCCCTTCCCTTCTCCTCCCTTCCCCTCTCTTCCTCTCTTCCCTTCACTCCCTCCTCTAGGCTTTTCTGAAACTTTCACTTCCCAAACCGTTCTCTATCCTACTCTTGCTGGTGTAGTTAGTGCTTTTCTTGTATATCATTTCCTTCAGGGACTCTTTCATTCTGCCAGTGTTCCCAGGAATGTGCTCCCTGGTGTTTCTGTTGCAGCATAGCCTTTGTCATAGTACAATGTATTGATATGTAGTGATGAGGAGCCCGCAGCTCCTCACTATAGTACAATGTAATTACCCATGTATGGGACAACCTCCTTCTTTGTGTTCTTTGAACCTTGTCTACTTGGTTTT